>NC_056625.2:126756147-127109272 GCF_002870075.4 Lactuca sativa | reverse complement strand
TAATTTGGATACTCTTGATTTGTTTCCAAAGAAATAGATGACGGCCAACCCTAATATATTTTATTATATATAAACAACTATTCTCTTTGAGAAAGGGACACGAAAATTATTAGCTCTCGTTTTCTTCAACCAAACACAGAATCCTTTTAGTGATTTGGCTTACGATTTCAGTTCCTAGAATTGCAAATGTCCTCTTGGATTATCTGTAACGATGTAAATTTTCAAACCAAAATTTTCATTTTTAAAACACATAAAAAATCATAATATATTTCTCAAAAACATAATTGTTCACGTGTCAACACAACTCCACATAAAAATTATCACTATCCTAGAATCCACATGATCTCGAAATCGATGTGTACAATCAAGCCGACGCCTTCCCGCAATCTTGAGAAGTACCTGAAACACATATCACACAACACGGTAAGCAAAAAGCTTAGTGAGTTCCCAAAAATACCACATACACAAATATTAAGCCTCTCATGGTTATAACTGGGCATGGACCCTCTGGTCTCATGCGTCTCGGTGAAGACCTTCCAGTCTCACGACTCAGGGTGGACCATTCGATCATGTGTCTCAGTGAGGACCCTCCGGTCTCACAACTCGGGTTGGGCCCTCCATTCCTATATCTCAGTAGAGACCCTCCAGTCTCATAACTCGGTTTGGACCCTCCGGTCCGATCTCAGTAAAACAAAGAATAACATCGCATATATCACAAAGACAGGAATGCATAATATCACATAACTCAATATAAGCACATAGCACCCTCCGGTCGATAACTCAAATAAGACCCTCCGGTCACTTGGTATTACCACTCAGGTAAGTATAGTGAGAAAACTCACCTTGTAAGTAAGCAAGGAAAACCGAATACCTCTCGAACAACCTAATCTCCGCCTACACGCAATAAGCATCTCCAATTAACACTTAAAGATCACAACTTTATATAAACTCTTTCTAATCCCTCTCTAACTCTTGGGATGGGTGAAAGACCATTTTACCCCTCCATGGTCCCCATAATCCCTACCTTGACCAAACCCTAAAGTCAACAGTCGAGTCAATTGTCCATATTAACCTGACTGGCCGAGTGCACCTATGTCATTCGTCGAGTCCACATTGTTCGTCAGAACATCACGAAAATCCAACTTAACTTGTCGAGTTGTTTCATAAACTTGCCGAGCTACCCTTTTCCAGACTCATCGGGGAAAACCCTAGCTGACTCGTCGAGTCCCTTAAGTCAAATTCTATTCAGACGTTTTAAGGTAGAACCTATTCCCCATACTCCTAATTTGACCTCCTAAGGCTCTATTATGACGTAAAGCTTCAATTTTTACGTTCATGCATGGCATATTTTCTCCATAAAGTCGATTCAAGCTCCAACAAGGGTTAGATGCACAAGATCTTATCTCTAGCTTAATAAAGTTCGGGTCTTTGGACTCACAAGACCTCCTACACTCCAGATCTGAGGTTTCAACCTCAAATCATGCTCAAAGGACTCAAATGACTCAAAAGGGATGGGAGAAAACCCTAAAAACTCCCTAAACCAAGATATCATAAGGAAATTATCAAGTTAGCATCTTTTTACCTCCAACTAAAGCAAAACTCTGATGAACCTCTAGATCCAAAGCCTCCTCTTGATCCAAGATTTGATACTCTCCTCTTCTCCTTCAAAAGTGCACTAATAACCACAATATTAGCTCCTCTCTCACTCTCTAGCTCAAGTGGACGATTAGGGTTTCTCTCAAGGGTGTAAGGTGACTGGTGAGGAGGAAATGAGGGCTTAAGGCCCCTTAAATAGGTCACAAACCCGGAGATTTAGGGTTTCCTTACACAATGCCAACTTGATGAGTCAGCTCTCTGACTCGTCGAGTCCGTCATTAAACCCACGTGACCAATCCAACTCTACTCGACGAGCCGGACAAACAACTCGCCGCGTCACTCATTAAATTCTAAAAACAAATAAATAAATGTAATACCTGGAGTCAAGATGTTACATTATCCTAGGCTAAATTTCTTGCAACCCAGGCATGGGGTAGAAATATCAGTTTGGAAAGTGTTCACACGATCCAAGTGGTATCCAGATCTCCAACGTAAACCCTATTTTCTCTAAAAATCGAACTGATATTTCTGTTTCTGGAGATAGGTATATCAATACGCGAGTAGAAAACAAATTTCATGAAATTGGAAAAGTTTGAAGGCAATTATTTCAGGCATTGGCAGAAGAAAATGTTGTTCATGCTGAACATGATTAATGTTGTGTATGTGCTGAGTACTCCAAGGCCAAAAGTGGTTAAGAATGAGACGTTAGAAGAAACCAGAAGGAGGATCAAGTGGGACAATGATGACTACATCTACAGAGGATACATTTTGAATAGTATGGTTGATTGTTTATTTGATTCATAAATTGTCATCTATTCAAAAATTCGCTTTTATGTCATTGTCTTCTTCTAAAATTGATAACTCCATGCATTGTCATGCTTGATTAGGTCATGTCAATTTTAGAAGGATGTATGAAATGTCAAATGATGGTCTTATAACACCCTTTGACATAAATTTTGAAAAATATAAAACATGTATTCTTACAAAAGTAACAAAACAGTCCTTCCCTCGTGCCACTAGAAATCCAGCTGTTTTGGAACTTATACACGGTGACCTATGTGATTTTCACTCCACTCCTTCTTTAGGAAATAAAAAGTATGTAGTCACCTTTATTAATGACTGCACTCAGCTTTGTTATGTGTATTTGTTACATTCTAAGGATGAAGCCTTAGATAAATTCAAAGAATATAAAACCGAGGTGGAATTGCAATTGGACAATCCGATTAAATATCTTAGGACTGATAGGGGAGGTGAATATATGGATCCCGTATACTTCTGATCAGTGGATAACATTCATGAGACCACGACACCTTACACACCCCAACAAAATGGTATTACTGAACGCAAAAATCGAGTTTTAAAGGATGTGGTAAGCTTGATGTTGTCATACTCGGGATTGTGTGATGGAATCTGGGGAGGCCATGTTAACGGCCTACTATTTATTAAATAGGTTTCCAAATAAAAGGAACAAAACAATCCCATATGAACTTTGGTTCAAGAAAAATCCGAATCTAAGTTATTTTCGGGTTTAGGGTTGTCGGGCAGTTGTAAAACTCACCGAGCCCAAAAAGGAAAATTTAGGAGAATGTGGAAGTATATTCATTGCATATGTTGAACTGTTGGATTAATGTCTAAGTCCATAACTATAATTGGTAAGACTTGACCCGACCCGGCATGGTCCATTTGGGTTACATGGCATCATGCACTTGGATAGACTAAAATGAGAGAAATAACACTTAAGGTTTATTAATATATTATAAGTTCTAATATATTAATAAGATTATTTAATTAGTATTGATCAATAATTAATTTAGAATTAATTATGTGATCAAAAGAAGACTAATTAAATATATGGGTTGATTGTGTAAATCATCCATACTTATATAGTGGGGTAATGCTCCATGGATTATCAAGTTGGGCTAAAACCCATTGGATGCTCCATGGATGCTCCATGGTGTATTTGAACCCATGGATCCATGGAAATGGATAGCCATGACAATTAGGGTTTACCCTAATTGTAACACACTATATAATGATCTCTTTCTTGGGAAAATCGGCGACTATGATATGCATGGAGGGCAAGCCGATTCTTGAAGTGTTCTAATTTCTCTCTAAGTTATTCCAAGTGCTTATGGTAATGATTATGTTAAACCAATTTCAATGTTATAATAACAGTTTCAAGTTTATATGTGTTCATGTTATTCTTGAAAATTGTTGATTATGAATGATCATGCTTATGAGTTTTGCTAGATCATAGGAATTGTGTGCAAATTGTTTGTTGATATAATTCATGATCTTGTTGAAAATTGTATGGAGTTCATAACTTGTCCTCAAGTTATGAATTTTCAAGAATTTTATGTTTCCTTGATTTATGAGTTAGTTTAGATTGATAATAAAAAAAATTATGTTTTAGTTGTTTTCAATCCTTATTAGTCTAAAAGAAGTTCATAAAATATGTTTTTGTAACTTGTCTTCAAGTTATGTGAAAAGTCATATTTATGAATCTTAAAAACTCATAAAAGTTTTGTAGGTTACATAAAATGTAAGAGTTTTTTCCATTAAATAGTTTAATGACTCCATAAGTTGTCCTCAAGTTATGGATGTTGAAGAGACACTTCTTTAAAGTGTTTTTAAAGAATAAGGAGTTACATTAAAATGAAGAGTCTTCATTTTAATGAACCATTAAACTCATAAGTTATTATTTAAAGAGTCTTGAAATAGTTTCAAAACTTGCCCTCAAGTTTTGGAATTTGAAAAGTTACTCCTCATGTATACTTTAATTCCAAATTGAACATTGGAATTTTAAAAAGTTTAAAATTCAACCCTTATACTATTATTATAATTTTAATTATATAGATATGTATAAGAGGAAGTCAATCTTACCGTTAGTAGGCCTCATTCACGAAGCCGGTCTATAAGGGGGGTATAAGGTTACTGCCTATAAAATGGCAGTTTAATGGGTGTCCACTCTCACCCACCGCTTCCTTGACTGGTGGAGGGTCGTTAGCCGAACGGGTAGGATAAGGACTATAAATACTAAGTAACTAAACGCTTATAAATTCTCAATCTTAGTTACTTAGGAAAATGTGAAATTGGTGCTAGCCCATAAAATTACACTTTGTACCTTACCAAGTCGTTAGTGGAGCGTGTGTGGTTAACCGGCACACTAACATGGACTAGTAAGAGTGGCAAAGGGTAACTTGACTTTATTATAGATCGGTGGAGCGTGTGTAGTTAACCGGCACATCGATTAGGTAATATTGTTAAGGGTACCAAGTCAATTTGTATGGTTATTCACACCTTGTTTGTGATCCTCAGCATCCCAGTCACAAATTTGAGAGGGCACAATCGAGATTCAAACATGCCATTGAAAAGTTCAATGTATCTCAAAAGATCTAGGAGTTTCAAAACCAATAAAACCTAATAATAAAATATTTCATTTTCATGGTGGAAATTGGTAAATCGTCATTTACCTACCTTCAACTATTTTATAATTTGGATTACGGCATCACTCTTCCAGTTATAAATAGGTTGTTGGGTCCTAGCCTTAATATTTCATATTGGGTGTTATATTAAGGACTTTAAATCAACTAACTTGAATTTCTCCCATTATAGATGTCTAGTTTAGACAACTATGGTCTTCCCAAATCTTTAGGAACAAGCTTCCTAATGAAGATGATATCCCAAATGGCAATCAAGGTGAAAGATCAATCCCTTTGTTGGGCATTTGTGGGACTAGAAATCATACTTCACTTCATCCACCTCCTCCAATAAATCTCTCTATCCCACAAGTTTTAAGACTTGATAAGTTCTAAGTCACTCAATCCCTATTGGCAAGCAAAGTCTATATGTGCTTAGATCTTGGGGATTAAGCCACATATTGACAAGTCGGGAGAGTCGGGTGTCGAAGTCTCGAGGTAGCTGGCTGCTGACTTGGTTCTTCAGTCACTCCCTGATGACAGGTCGCGACAAGACCCTTAATGATCTTACCCATTTGCTTGATGATGCTAAATCAACAATGATTTGGAGCATTAGTAAAGCAAATTGGATTGGAAGATCTACTTTCCAAACCTATTTGGACATTGAAAATGGTGACATTGGAGGTCCAGGAAAAACTTTCTCTTCCCAATGGAAAGGGATCGGCCATAGTCAACTCGGTTGACCAAATGGTAAAGAGAAAGGTTAAGTCTGTGATAGTCCCATGTACCGTTTCCAAAGAGTCCATATGATTCTGTTGCAAAAGGAAAGACATTGGTTGCGAAGCTGCTAAATTTACCTGAAACATCTTAAGGATGGTAAAGTCAATATGTTTGACTCTACTTCAGGTAAAGTCCATTGTCTAACTCTATTAAGTTTCTATTCTGAGATTCTTATTGCATAATGTGACGAGGTCACATGTTGATGTTTTAAGAATCAAAGAAAAAGTGAAGAAACTTAAAAGAAGTATATGCTGATTCTGATCGCGAAGATGGATTTCGATCGCATGGTTCGGTGATCAGAATTTTGAGTTGTTACTTAAGAGTTATGATATATTGCTTAGGAATAGATAACAACAAGTTTTCCAAATGGATTGTAAGGATAAATTTTTCCGCAAAGTTTTAAAATAAAAGAAAAATGGTTTTGATTTTATTTATTTTAAGTATTTACAATGGCATTTGTGAAAAATTGTTGATTATATGTTTCCATTGATAAGCAATATGGGTAAATGGATTTGATTCTTTCATCACCCAGGTTTCAATTGGATAGAAACTTGGAATCATGCAACTTGTATTGTATGATCATGAGAATTTTTTTATATATTTGGGAAATTAAGTCTAATTCCTTGTTCACATGTATATGTGAATCAAGTGAAGGACAAAGGGATCGGATACACTTGGGTGTGCGCTGATCAGGTCCACCACAAAGTTGATAAGATTATTCATTATGATTTACTAAAGTTTAGTAAATATGGTTATACTTATAAGTTTAAGTATAGTTCTGGATCATTAGAGAAGTTTCAATGATAGACATAATGAGTAAGAAAAATCAAATAAGGCAGAAAGATAAAAGTTTCTCTAATCTGAAGAGATGGGAGAGTACTTGAGTATCTTGTTTTATGATTATCTTAGTGATTATGAAACCATGTCACAGTTGATCCTCTAAGGACACCTTAGTTCATTTTGTTTGGCTAAGGAGAGGAATCGTGAATTGTTGAAATGGTTAGATCAAAAGATAAATTATACTTCGTTCCAAAATTAAATCTTGGTGTCATACTCCAAGATTAAGCCTTGAGTGACATAATCTTAAGAAAGGTTTAAAACACTTGTTAAATGTAGAGTAAAATGTGTTCTTACTCTTGTACATTTGAAATTGGTAAGTTGTGATGTTTTGGATAAAACAAAGACCAACTAAGACCAATTGTGAGAAGTGTTTAACTTGATAAGAATCTGCACTAACTCTTGAATATTCGTTTTTGTCAAGGAATGGTTCTTGACAAAGAGAATCTTATATGTCAAGAGGTCAGTGGGAGTCTTAAAAGGATCTTAAGATAGATTCAAGAACTAATCAATAATTTTGTTAATCACTAGACCACGACTTGAGGTTTGTAACCTATCGTGTTGACATATTATGTGCCCATTCCAGTTAAAGTTGGTTTTGCATTGGAGTTCTGAGAGTTCTCAACTGGTTGCATAACAACTTGGAAGCAATGGCAGGCCCTTGTGCTACCAGGTGGCAGGAAATTAAGACTGCACAAGTTCAGTCCATATGAATTTGGATTTGTCATTAACCTTGTCGTGTGATTATGGTTATGTCAAATTCACATGGATATGAACACATACACCATCAAAATCTAAGTGTCATAAGGTTTCTCTCCAATTCATGAAAATGATAGTGAGGAAACTCTTTCACTAAGTAGATTTAAGTGGATAGCAAGTGTGAAGTTTGCATTCTCACGTCGTTAGTGGAGCGTGTGTGGTTAACCGGCACACTAACTAATGAGAATGGCAAAGGTTTAGACTCACATGTGAGCTATCTAAGGAAAGGTTTAGACTCCAGGTGTATAATTTGATAAAGTCTTATCAAGGCAATCTAGTATCAGAAATCTGACTGATTTCTAGGTACATGTCAAAGCTAGTGGGAGCATAAAGTGTTATGCTAGTTAGATAATAATCATTATGCTGGTGGGAGCATGATGATTATGTTGCAAGTTAGCAATGTTAATTATAGAAAACAAAAGTTTCAACTCGCTTTGAAAAAGTTGTTTTACTATAATTAAGGGAGAGAAATTTATACTTCATTCCAATTCTACAAGGTTAGATTGAGATTTTAATCAACTTTAGTCAAGAATATATATGAATGTTATGTTGGAATGGTTCAACATAAGGAATTTCGATATATGTTGCTTTCTCAAAATTCGATTATGATTACGGCATCCCTCTTCATAGTTCGAATTATGAGAACATGGCAAATAAAAATTTTATAGCATGAATCGTATCCCAAATGCTTCGGATATAGGATCGATTGCATGTGTTATAATATTCATCCATTCTAAATTTTCCTAATGCTTAGGGCGTTAAGAAGGGAAAAAGGATTAGAACTGGATATGACTAAGATGATTAAGCAATTGTCGAGAACAATTTGGGGTTTTCCAAAGTTTGGTTACTCATGGACAATTGGAAGTATAGAGTAAGGATCGTATTGACATATTTTGGAAAGAGGCAACTCTTGTTCAAAAGTGATGGTCAAGATGGGAATATGGAATTGTTTCCATAGGTGGAAGTTATTTTTGAATCTGTGTAAGATTAAAGAACTTAATGCAAAGAAGGATGTTCAAAGGAATGTACTTTGAATTTGAGACTTCGTCTCCATGGAATTGCTTTCCATTGGAATACTTTGTAATGTTTGTTGCCAAGTCTTTGTGACTTGTGTGAATATCATTACAAGAGGATCATTGCATAGATTACGGTAAATGACAAGAACTTGGTATTCTTACATTTACAATAAGTATTGGGATTGTGAAACGAGAATCATTGAAGTCATGTTCAATTGATATACATTTCACAAAGAGATGACCATATGTAAACATAGTGTGCATACTTGGAGTATGGCATAACTATTGTTTAGAGAAACATAGTATGCATGCTTGGAGCATGGCATCACTACTGTTTCAATTCAAGTATTAAGTTGATTAATCGAAACATGAATAATGAGTGATCAATATGGTGCTTAGATAAAAGGTGTTTTATTTACGCTCAAAGTGTTGAGGCCATATAGGACTAGTATTATTTTGTGTTTCACTTTGCATGTTTTGACTTCCAGAATAACTAAGTCATTCTCCCGAATGACCAAGTTATTCAAACCATCCACAGTCGGTCATATGATGGAAGTAGATATGAATCAAGACTGTCGTGAATTTGGCTTGTATGATTTGTCTAAAGTGCTTTAGACAATGCAATGGTTGCTACAACATTCATGAGTACTCATAAGGGCTGAGTATTGGATTCAACCCACGCTCATTTGGATTCACTTCATGGATTTTATCATGAGTGAATCATGAGATGATAATATCTTATATTCTTCAAACCTAGAGATATGAGTTGTTGCCTATGAGTTGGTTATACATTGATTATACGAAAACGCATTGGTAACTCGATGCTATAAAACGTGCCTTTGTGTATGATTCAACAAGTAGTCAGTACAAGCATATGAGTCGAAGTTTATCCATTCCTTTTACCCTCAAAGGGATAAAAGCGATATCTGTGGGCCCTCGATGATTTAGTGATGACAAAAGTAAGTGCTCGGCCGGGCCTGGACTGATTTGATTTGTTCAATTAGTCAGTCGTCATAAATTAGAAATCAGGAAACAACAAATGGACAGAGAGAATGATTATAATCCATGTCTCAGTCCATATGATATCTAGAATGGAGGAATATATGATCACTTATTTAATGGACAAGTCATTGACAGAGGTCAGAGTTCATCGACAAGGTCAGAGATCAACAGAAGCTTTTGAGAGCTACGATTGCTAGTCGGGTTCTGAAGTCATACTTGCAATAATAGTTTTAGACTTATCCAAGTGGGAGACTGTTGGATTAATGTCTAAGTCCATAACTATAATTGGTAAGACTTGACCCGACCCGGCATGGTCAATTTGGGTTGCATGGCATCATGTACTTGGATAGACTAAAATGAGAGAAATAACACTTAAGGTTTATTAATATATTATAAGTTATAATATATTAATAAGATTATTTAATTAGTATTGATCAATAATTAATTTAGAATTAATTATGTGATCAAAAGAAGACTAATTAAATATATGGGTTGATTGTGTAAATCATCCATACTTATATAGTGGGGTAATGCTCCATGGATTATCAAGTTGGGCTAAAACCCATTGGATGCTCCATGGATGCTCCATGGTGTATTTGAACCCATGTATCCATGGAAATGGATAGCCATGACAATTAGGGTTTACCCTAATTGTAACACACTATATAATGATCTCTTTCTTGGGAAAATCGGCGACTATGATATGCATGGAGGGCAAGCCGATTCTTGAACTGTTCTAATTTCTCTCTAAGTTATTCCAAGTGCTTATGGTGTTGTGTGAACCATTTGAGGTGTCACACTTGGGGCACTAGGCACTCAAGCTTCATGAAGACAAGCACCAACAAAAGGTATGTTATTCCAACTTGTGTTATTCAAAGTTTTGTATGCTAGAATAGAATAATACCTTGGAAAGTTCATAATTGCATGTATAATAGAGAAAACATAGATCCAAGGTATTTAGGGTTGCATGTACACTTCGGAGTGTTAGATTGCTCAAAACCCAACATGAACATTCTAAGGCATATAGGTTTTATGTAATAGAACCTAATGATTCGGTTTCGATTAACATCGTTATCGAATCACGGGATGCAATTTTTGTTGAGATGCGTTTTTCATTGATTCAAAGGCCTAAGGATCTGAATTTTAATAATAATAAAGTGTAAAATTCAGAAAGTCAATATGGTGGTAATGTGCAAGAACCACAAGAGCTTCGTAGAAGCAAAAGAGGCCAAATTGCAAAAAATTTCGGATCCGACTTCCAACTGTATTTGGTGGAAGGTTCAAGGGATGAAATTAATCTTGAGTACTTTTATTGATATAGTATTGAAGATCATCCTAATACATATCAAGAGGCCATGTAGTCTCATGATAGTGCCTTTTGGAAGGAAGCAATTAATGATGAAATGTCATCAATCCTTGAGAACAACACATGAGTGTTGTCTGATTTGCCTCCGGGTTCTAAACCACTTGGTTGCAAATGGATTTTCAAAAAAAATGAATGTTAATGGGACTGTTGACAAATTCAAAGCCCGATTAGTCATTCAAGGTTTTAGATAAAAACCCGATATTGACTATTTTGATACGTATTCTCTAGTTGCACGTATTTATACTATTAGGTTGTTGATTGCCTTGGAAAGCATCCACAATCTGGTTATTCACCAAATGGATGTGAAAACAACCTTTTTTAAATGGTGATCTTAGTGAGGAAGTTTACATGAAACAACCAGAAGGTTTCGTTATGCCGGGTAAGATCATATGGTTTGTAAACTTGTCAAATCTTTGTATGGGCTAAAACAAGCCCTTAAGAAATGTCATCAAAAATTTGATAAGGTTATTTTGTCTTCTGGTTTCAAGACAAAACAATGTGACAAATGTGTTTATAGTAGATGACATGTTGATTTTTGGTACCAACCAAAATCAAGTAGATGAAACAAAGAAATTCCTATCGTATAAGTTTTATATGAAAGACTTAGGAGAAGCTGATGTAATTCTTGGAATAAGAATTAAAAGGATGAACAAAGGTTTGGTGATGACTCAAAGTCATGATATTGAGAAAATTCTCATGCGGTTTAATTTTACTGATTGTTCTCCTGTGAGTACTCCTATGGATCCAAGTGTGAAATAAATGCCAAATAATGGTGCTCCCATTTCACAATTGGAATACTCTAAGGCTATTGGTAGCTTGATGTATGCCATGGCAAGTAACAGACCTGATATTGCTTTCGATGTGGGTAAGTTAAGCAGGTACACTAATAATCCTAGTGCTCAACATTATAAAGCAGTAAATAAAGTGTTTAAGTATCTCAAAGGAAACATGGATTATGGTTTGAGTTACTTGGGAAGTCCTTCGGTTTTAGAAGTTTATTCGGATTCAAGTTGGATAACCAACATGAAGGGCCATTCCTCAACTTCTGGTTGGGTATTCTTGCTTGGGGGAGGTGACATTTCTTGGGCTTCCAAGACGCAATCTTGCATTACAAAATCAACAACGAAATCTGATTTTGTTGCCTTAGTAGCTGCTGGTAAAGAAGCAGAGTGACTAAGGAATTTAGTCTATGAGATTCCTTTGTGGTCTAAACCGATAGCACCTATTTCAATCATTTGTGATAGTGCAACCAGTTTGGCTAAGGCATATTGCAAGTGTATAATGGCAAGTATAGACACCTAGGTGTTAGACATAGTATGATTACAAAACAAATCATGAATGGTGTGATTTCGGTTGAGTTTGTGAAATTGCAACAAAATTTGGCAGATCACTTGACTAAAGGTCTAACAAGAGACTCAGTGCACAAGTATGTAATTAGGATGGGATTAAAGTCCATTTAATTATGTAATGATGAGACAACCAGTTCCCTCCTAATATAATGTTAGGAGTTGAATTCAATGTGGAAAGCTCATACTTATAGATTGGAACACATGAAGTATTCATCCCAGGTATGTATTCGGTTCTGCAAGTTAGCCAGGTTGAAGTTTAACTTCTTAATAATTCCTTTGATAAATGTATGTGCATATACATGGAAAGGAGTTACCTACGTGATTGTGAAATGTAGCCACATTTCAAGAGGTTGTGGACTTGACCTTGATACAATCATGAGAGGATTGGGACACACGACTTTATAATAGTTTCATGTTGTACTTTGCTATAAAGTCAATAAACTAGTATGTATTTTACTTTTTGGTATTCAAATGGGTTGATGGGTTCAATTCTTAGAACACCCTGATTCTCGAGTATTTGCAAGTGCATGATACTAATTGGAAATTCAATTGTTTCAATATTTTCATTATGTACTATTTTAGCTTATTTTGATAAGGTTATGTTTGTTCAAGGGTTACACTAAAATGGGGGAGGATTATTGGTGATTTTAGTGTCACCATGTCATTTTATATAATTGGAACTAACATGTGAGCTAAGAGGCTTCATAATTTGTACTCTAATATATGTACTAGTTTGTTCGAAGTACACGCTTGTATAAGTTCGAATTATAAGCCGGTACGAAAGAAACGTAGGAACAATGCCCCAAAAAGGTCTTCGGAAATTTGAATTAGTTATATTATGGAAAAATGAATTCTAATGGGTTATTATGGTAAAATTGATAAATCTTATCAATTTTGGTAACCATTGATTATGCCATTAAATTCGCGATTCTCCTAACTAATTTAAAAGATGGGTAATTATGGTAAAATTGACAAATCTCATCAATTTTGGTAACTATTGATTTCCTCATTAATTTCGGATATGTTTCCTCATTAAATTGGATTCCCTTGATTTGTTTCCTAATTAATTTGGATACTCTTGATTTGTTACCAAAGAAACAGATGACGGCCAAGTGCCAACCCTAATTTCGTTTATTTTATATAAACGAATATTCTCTTTGAGAAAGGGACATGAAAATTATTAGCTCTCGTTTTCTTCAACCAAACACAGAATCCTTCTAGTAATTTGGCTTATGATTTTTGTGCCTAGAATCGTAAGTGTCCTGTTGGATTATCATAGGCTGAATTTCTTGTAACCCAGGCATAGGGTAGAAATATCAGTTCCGAAAGTGTTCATACGATCCAAGTGGTATTCAGATCTCCAATGTAAAACTTATTTCCTCTAACACAATTTTCACCCAACCAATTCTAAAAACACATGCACATCTTTTTATCGTCAAGGTTAGTAAGGTAATTTTGCCTCTTATAAACGACATATTCATTAGCATCGATCACATCTTCTCATTCACTATCACACTTTCAAATCATCTTGTTGATTTGTATTGGTTTATGAAGTTTCCCTTCCAAAATTGCATTTTTCTTATGGTTATCTTCAACAGTTCTTATAGAAGGAAGAAATACAACATTGATTGTTAAATCTCATCTATTTTCGGACATTAGAGCATATATCGGTAAATTTAATTAGCTTTAACATATCGTTGATCAAAATGTAAAAGTATACATATTTCCAGCTTTTAAAAATCGACATTAAACACTCGTATTTTAAAAAAAAATCATTTGTTGTAGGAATCAAAACGTTTATTCAATGATTTGAGTTCGATAATACTCAATTTTCACTATTATTGATTTTTTTATTTTTATTCTTTTTATTTTTTATTTTCGAGTGTTTATTTTTGCTTTTTTAGATCTAAAACTCCATTGTAAATGTTTTGTTATTATCTACTAATTACGACTCTACAAATCTCTAATTATAATTGTAGAAAAACCTAAAACATTCTAAAAAATATGTGATTGTCATATTTTTAAAAACATAGTACTTCAGTCACATGTGATTAGAATATGTTATTAACAATGTATGCTTAGTTATTATACTACTAAATATTTTAGTCATCTATGATTAAAATATTTTAGACTTCGATCACATATTAATAGACACTTAAACATCCCACATTGTGTTTTAATCACATATGATTACAACAGTTTATATATACAAAAATATTCAATCACATGTGATTATTATATATTATGAACAGTTATATTTTACATTATAGTGTTTTAAATCATATATGATTAACATATGTTTTCATCATAAATGTTTTTGTGGTTACTAAAGGTGTTTTTGTTTGGCAATGTCTTTTACAAGTGATAATGTGAATATCTTTTCAAATGAAGATCAAATTATTCAATTGAAATCATTCAATAACCGTTTCGATTTCTAAAACAGATGAAAAATGTCAAATACGATTACAAATGTCAAATATGAGCGTTCTAAAATAAAAGCATGTAATGTGTCGTTTTTTACCTAGAGATGAAGCTTATGTTGTTGTGAACTAATTTGTGGAAGACATTGTTGATTGTATCAAGAGTTCGTCTTCGATTTCGTAAGGATTGATGAGATTTTAGGGTTTTTCTCCGTTTCGAGGTTTCCGGTTGAGAAAATTTAGAAATACGTTTAACGGGAGATATGACTATGGCAGGATCAGAAGGTATAACGGGTAATGCACACAATTGAGTAGTTTTTGTGTTATTTTACAACATTACCCCTGTGTTTTTTTTAAATGTTTAATGTTTACATCCAAAGTTTCAGTTATTTACAAACTTGTCACCTTGTTAAATTAAAGGTTAAAATTTTGTTCTCAGATTCTCAAATTAATAATTATTCTCGTTTAGACACCCTTTATATATATATATATATATATATATATATATATATATATATATATATATATATATGACAAAATTGCAAGAATGGTCCTTATGGTATGTCAAAACTAGCAACTTTAGTCCAAAATGGGTGTGGCTCGCAAGGATGGTCCAATAGTTTCGTTTTATTGCGAGTTTAGTCCAATTTCCTATGAGCTTTTTCATAATGATGGATTTACCCCTTATTATTTTATTTTCTATTTTTCTTTTATTACAATAATTAACAAACAATTAAAAATAAAACAAAAATAAAATACCTCTCTCTCTCTCTCTCTCTCTCAATTTTAGGAATTGAAACTATTTTCGTCGTTATCAAATCCACACAACCAAGTTCACGATCTTTTACACACATCTCCACCTATAAAGAGACCCGCAACAAATTGACTTGGTTTTGAAATTGATAGAAAATCGATCCACCGCAGAAACCCATAAAGAAAAAATTTGAACCCAGAAAACAAAATATGAAACTGTTCTTAAACTGGGTTTACATACCCTTTTCATCTTCCTTGAATGTGATCCCGAGTTTCTTTCGGAGTAGGGGCAAGATCAGTTTTCGGCTTAGCTTCTTCCAATGACTTCTCTCAATTAGAGAACATAATGTCCCCTCCCCCCTCCAATTAGTTTCCTTTCTATTGGGTTGTGTTCTTGAAGCTCTGGGCATGGAGGATAGCAACTGAAACATAGTCACTATGTTCATCAATTAATAGTTTGCTAATACATTTCGTGGCTGCAGTTTCAATTTATTTGTTAATAAGGGTATGGTTGTGATAATCGATTTCTTGGATCAAGGGTATGGTTGTGATAATCGATTTCTTAGATTAATGGCTATCCACGTGAACTACAATTGTCGGAGATCATAACATAATATCGTTTCTCCTCCCTTGCAACTGTCGTTCAATCTGCCATCTATATTCCTAAAAACCAAAACCCTAAAACTATGTTAACCACCATCGTTGACAACGATTTCAAAAATATAATTTGGAATGTGGTTCAACTACTTACGATTCACTTGTGATTCCAGTCTAAGACATAAACATAAGACAAAACAATAAAATTCACGCACACACATATGGGGAAGGGCGGTGATTATCGCGTCCACAAGTCGATGACGACAATAAGCAGCCGACAGTGGTCGAGATATGTAATCCAAATCGATGGCGCTAAGGTTTCTAGGAGGTGGTGTCGTCGTCAGAGTCGATAGGTAGTATGTGATGCAGTGATGGTCGATAATGGCTATGAAGGGGGTTATGAAGGTGGAGGTCGGAATAGGGGAAGGAGACTGGCGGTGTACGATGGGTATTTTATAAGAGAGGGGGGGGGGGGGGGGGGAGGGAGTATTTTATTTTTGTTTTATTTTTAATTGTTGTAATACAAGAAAATGGAAAATAAAATAATAATGGGCAAATCCGTCATTATAAAAAAGTTCTTAGGAAATTGGACCAAACTCGCAACAAAACGAAATTATTGGACCATCCTTGCGAGCGAAACCCATTTTGGACCAAAGTTGCTAGTTTTGACATACCACATGGACCATTCTTGCAATTTTGTCATATATATATATATATATATATATATATATATATATATATATATATATATATATATATATATATATATATATATATATATATATAGGTTTAGGTTCTATGGAAAATAAAAAACCCTAAAAATCATAAAAATGCATAAAAAAGCACTTAGAGATCACAAATCTTTTTTTTTTTATTTTTTTTATAAAAAATCGTAGTTTTTTCTTAAAATTCGCTGAAAAAAAAATCAATTTTTTTCAACGAATTTGTATAGAAATCTGCGATTTTTTATAAAAAAAATTCAAAAAAAAGTTTTGTGATCTCTAAGTATTTTTTATGTATTTTTATGATTTTTAGGGTTTTTTGTTTTCCAAATAACCCTTATATATATATATATATATATATATATATATATATATATATATATATATATATATATATATATATACATTTCATGTTTATTTATGAAAATATATCAAATATATTTACATTATGCGTAACATGTTGCAAATGCGCTTGTGTACAGTCTAACCATGCCCTTCTCACGAAGTACCTGAAAAACAATTGTAACAATTGGGTAAGTGTTAGGCTTAGTGAGTTCCCCAAAATAGGATATCCCACAATACATATACAATGTATACACATAATGGCATTCAACATAAAGTTGGTCCGCCTGATATTTTCCTACATCATATAGTTGGTCCGAACTTTTGGCATTTAGCATAATGCAAGTCCGACCAAGTCTATTGGCCTTCAGCCTGAGGCTGGACCACCCTCAACTCCCCACATAATTATATCAACACATATATTTAGTGCAAGAGACAATAATACTATAGGAAACTAACACAACTAGCCTATTGGCATATAACTTGGAAACTATATGGTAGTATACAAATGATATATATCGGAGAACATAATATTGTTAGAAAACTCACATTGACAATGACTCAGAAGATTGACAGCTATTTGAGTGATTCTACTAACAATCCAATGACAGATAACACGCCGAACGAGTATTAACCTATAATACTTTATACTATTAATATCTATGGAAATTTGGTAATGAAAATTAGATCTTTTACTAATCCCAATGAATACTGATAGTTCTATCAAGTAAGGATCAGTCAGGCAGTACAATTGGGAGACATGACCATTTCAGCATGTAGCTTTTTTGAAATTCAATAACAAAGCCAGCATGACCATTCTAGACACATCTCCTGTAAGTAGATTAATCAGTATTTTGACTTTGAATTATTGATAAATCTTATTTATAGGTTCATAATAATGACATATGACTATAAATATAAGTTACACTGAAAAACAAAACATTGTAGCTTAACTCATAGAGATTTCCTAGACATAGTCCGAAAATTGCGCTAGAAGAACTCCGACCTGATAGCTACTAGTTGTCGGGGTCTTCGGGGCCTCAAAGCTTCACTAAGCTATCCTAAATACTAAGGAGATTTAAGAACTATAACTCAGAATTTCGATAGAGAGATTTGGAGGGTGTGAGGGAGAGAACGAGGGCTGCTTCCTTTTTATTGGCGATTTCCCTAACCATTTTGTGCCACATGTCAGGCTCTTCGTGGTCTGCATTTTCACCTTCTAGAAGCGCGCGTCGCGCACCTAGCACCACGCGCGGCACAAAATGCATATTTTGTGCCGCATGTCAGGCTCTTCAGTAGTGTTTTTTTTGTCAATCGTGGATTCCACGCGTATTAACCTAATAAGCTATAAATTAATATGGATAACCAACATATATAATTTTCTTAAGTAAGACTATATACCTTTATCATAAAAGAAACAAATTCATTTTATTTTGAAATGTATTATAATTCCCAAGACGACTAATATATCATTTGCCAATATGAGGCTAGCCGATTTAGTAGAGATTTGTCTCTTAGATTAGAAGTTTCGAGTTCTAATCTAGGCATTGACGATTTCTACTAATTTGATGATACTAATTTCTAACCACTAACCAACCGTTAAAAGAAAAAAAAAACTAATATATCATTTTAGGCTTTAACCCCCAAGGTTGTCTGGATCGAGATCCTATGTATGATCATTTTTGGGTTTGCAAGATCGGGATTGGGATCTTAAGATCCCACAAAATAATACATAATTCTAATTTATAATTTTAAAACATGAAAAATATTTTCAACATTCAATTTTTCGTTCAAAATTTATAAAAACTTCAAAATCTTGGTCATAAGTCACAACATAAAATGATAAACGGTAAATTGATAAAGGGTAAAAGATATAAAATGGTAAAAAAAAATAATAATAATAAAAATAAAAATATCCTCCTAATAAATGAAAATAATTTTGGCACATGTCACTATCTCATTAACTTTGACACATGTCATTTTTTAGTATTTTTGAATAAATGTTTTTTCCATGTGTTATTTTCTAATTGTTTATCTTTTTTTAATTAACACGTCATATTTATACCTCAATTATTAATTGCCTTTTTTGAAAATAATCATTAAATTACAATGTTACAACTCATATACTATTGAATATGTTTCATTTTAAATTCAAATATTAAATTTTAAATTTCAAATTTAAATAAATTTTTGTTTAAACCTTCATATTTATTTTTTTTTGTTTTATCCAACCCGTATAATATACGGGTCTCACGACTAGTTAATAATAAAGGAAGGTATGATCGGATCAAATCTCGATCCTACGATCTTACGATCCTACCTGAAATCCTACTCTAAATACGATCTGTTTACGACCCAACTCGTTTTTCATACTTAAAATCGTACAATCCTACAATCTTACGATCAGGATCATGATTTTGACAATTATGTTAGCCTGGAAACAAAGTCCTTTTGAAAGGCATAGGAAGCCATTCCTAATGAGTTAAATTTTAGAGCGTCCTTTTAGTAGACTTTATGATTTTTCATCAAAATTGTGAGACCAAAGCTTGAACCTATTGATCATTTCGAGCAAGTTAAATAAAGAGATAACAAGTCTGAGTTATGACATTAAATATTTATGATTTGCTTATTTATGCGTTCAAAGATTTTTATGTGTTTAAGATGGCTTCAAACGAGTTCTTTCTCTAAATTTGACCCCAACAACTTTCTTTAAGTTTCGTTTTGCAACAAATTCATTCATTAAAGTTTATTTTCTTTTGTTTTGACCACAAACCTTTTTTTGTTCACTTTCTTTCTCCAATATGTTCGATATGTATAATTACCACTTTATCAAGTTCAATCGTACTTGGCAGTATACAAGCAATGATAATATTGACCAGGTGCACAACTCAAACTTTTTTTATTCATCACGTTTTCTCTTTTCAATTTTTTTTTTTTTTAGTACTCTTAATTTGAGAATTTTATTAATAAGTATAAAATAAAACAGAGTGAAATATCTAAAAATATATAAAAAGAGAAAAAGGCGTGAAAAGAGAATCATGGTCCCACAAATATCCTACAAATCCACAAAAGAAAGAATTTTCGTCGACATTATAAGTAGATTAAGTTTTTAAATGTGTTTTTAATATTGTATCTAGTTTCAATAAAAAGTAAAACAATTTTACATTTGAAATTAGCTTGTTGATACTTTCTTAATTTACCAAATAATATTTACATGGAGAATGTTTAAATATGACAATTGTTGTGGTGATTTATGTTTCACAATTTGAGGTCAAATAAAATGATATAATCAATTTGATTATCCAATCAAATAAAAGGTAAATATTTGGTGAAAAGTTTAAGACGCAATAGCTAATCTCTATAAATCAGTGGCTGAGATTAAATAAATTATCAGGTCATTACATATTATTAAGAAAAAACTACTTATATTCTCATCTATTTTGTCATTCTTATTAGATGGATATCATATATCACATGCATAATCCATAAACTTTCTGATTGAATAAATAACTAAAAACATAAAAACCACTATCCTATTTTAAATTATTTTACCAAAAAATAATTAATATATTTTTGGGGTGATCCACTTCTCTTGTCATGTGAGGTCACATGCCATTGCATTTGACATATAGATCATCAAGAAGGTATGAGGCCACAAAGACTGCTTTACCCTTTTGTCACTCCAAGTTAAAGACCTAATCTTTCTTTTGACTTTATATTTTTTTGGATTAATATAAATGGCATGTGAGTTAGACACCCCCCAAGATTTTAGGTTCAAAGAAAAAGACAACAATATCCTCCACATCTTCATTGGACGACACATCTTAATTAGGGACAAAATAGTAATTTCACTATATAACAAAATGGATTATCTTTGAAAAAAAAAGATTAGTAGGATTTGATATACAATATTATATGCACTAACATGAAATAATACGAGACAACCCACATGGCAAAACCCTAGTTTTTGAAAACACCAACTTTGTGACCCTCATAATGTTCATTAAGATTCACAAGCCTACCCAAGGAGATATCGAGTATATGAGGAGGAACTGGACCACCCTTTATGTTTAATATAAAGCAAAAGGGTTATGCAATCCATATGTTTACAATAATTATCAATAAATTTTGGGAGTAAAATAGGAAAAAGTAGACATAATGATCAATGTTATAAGATGTGTGTTGTTTTATCACAAACATTTAGATCACCAATTTCTTTGGTACATCTCAATTATTGTGATAGTAGAGTGTTATCCTTTTAATACATATTTTCTTAAGATTGTGACTTTTGATTGGTATGAGTTATACTTGGTATTTATTTATGTAGATACAAGAATATGAAAGTAATGTACAATGATGTTATTTAATATATAGTTTGGCAATGTTGAACTTCCAAATTAACGTACAAAGCTTTAAGCAATATTTACAAGTCATAACAACTATATTTTTCTCGATAAGAAATTATTTTTGTTTACCAATCACATAATATCTAGATACTATAAAATAATACACATACAAATGATAAATAAATATCCCTATGTGTCCCAAAAGAATATAATAATTTATAATTTTCTTTTCTTGTAAGATTTATATTTAACTTATCTTATCTACTACGTACTAATGGTTATAAATATTAATAATTTAATATCACTATTTTCGATCTATAATATTTCAAGTGTCATTTTAAATTTTATATGTTTTTTTTATAAAGGCTAATTCATACATTCACTACTGTACCCATAAATTTGTATATAACAATTTAATAGAGATCTGAACCCTCAATTTTCGATATGGACAACTTCTTATCACATTTTGATACTGATGGTCCACACATAGGCGTAGCTAGTATTTTGTTTTAGGGTATATCAAATAATATACAAAATGTAAATGAATAGCAAAATTCTTCAAACGATAAAAAAATGTAACTATATCTGCATTCTTAATTAAATTCTTTATTTTAAGTTGCACAATCGTTAAAATAATCTAAAATTGAGTCTAATCGACATAGATAATAATGTATTTTTTTCTACTAATTTCAAGTTTCAAATGGAATAGACCATATCTTGCACTATATTGTCTACGTCCTGGTCCACAAACCCTTTCACATATATTTACTAAAGACTAAATTAAGGGTGTTTGAATGTGAGTTTAGGAAGTAAATATCTTATTATTCTTACTTATGTAAAAACTAATAATTAGTCTATATATATATATATATATATATATATATATATATATATATATATATATATATATATATATATATATATATATATATATATAAATAAAGAAGGGAGAGAGATGATATAGTTGAGCTTTATGAGAACCAAAAAAACATTAGAAACCTCATAAATTTTTTCCTATACAATACTTTAAAAAAAACACTAAAAGTCGCTAAATGCTACATGTAAGAGATTAAAAAAAAATTGTATGTTTATTTGCATATAATATATGTACATATCCACATATGCATATATATGTATTTTTTTAAAACAAAAAGGTCATTAAAAGCCTCTTCCAACGTTTAAGAGAATTGTTGGATTGAGGTCTAAAAAAACAACTTTTTTCTTCATGTGTGACACACACACAAGTTAAGAAAAAAATTGTTTCTTTTTTGTAGGTCTCTTCCGATACGGTACTACATAACAAGAGGCCCCTCCCTCATATTGAGACCCTACCCAACATACAAATGGGTCCAACCCAACATACAAAAAAGACCTAACCCAACATACCAATGTAAGAGTCATAAAGATAGCTAGCATCCTACACAGTATACTGAGAAGACTCACCTCAATCCTGAAGACAAGATAAACCACACACTCGAGCCGGGTATATCAAGCCTCCTCTTGCTAAACATATATATAATAAACCCTAATTAACAATTAAGATACTAACTAACTCTCAAAATGTCTAGGCTCATAATTAAACCTACTTTGGGAAAAAGACCATTTTTCCCTTCCAATACTAAGTCCCAACATGGTTGACCAAAAGTCAAATCGGTCAAAAAGTCAACGGTCTAAGTTGACTTACGCTTAACGTAGCACACCGATCTACGCTCAGCGTGGAGCTACGCTTAGCGTATAGAAGGTTACACTTAGCGTAGAGCTATGCTTAGCATACAAAAGGCTATGCTCAACGTAGAGCCCCTGTTTCCCAAAAACTTCCATTAAGCTCTTAATATAGCAAGCCAAACCCTTAAACTTCCAGATCTGATCTAAATGAGTGTCTTAGAAGATAAAGTCTCTAACTTTATCCCTTTACATGGCCAAGAAGATCACAAAATCAAACTTTAAGTCTATATCATCACCTTTTGCTTAAGAACTCATGCATCGATGGATGAGAGTGCCCAAACTCTCATTTTTATGACTCTAAAACCTCAAAAACATTAGAAGAAGGCATTACAACTGTCTGGAGTAACCCATACTCACAAAGACCAAGATTATGGGGACAAAAGCATAAAACTTACAACCATACTAGATCTAACATTAACAAGCATCAAGATGAAATCTTTATACCTTCCAGAGATAAATGTTGGTTTGCAAATCCCAGATCTACACACCTTGAAGCTTTACACTTGGTTCTACCAGCACCTTCTTCCTTCAAAGAGCACTCAGAACTCTCTAAAGCTACAAAACTCACAAATGGAGACTAGGGTTTCAAAGGAACGCTTTAGGAGGGTGGAGGCTGAGCATGGGGATGATCTCAAGGAGTTAGAGCCCTTAAATATGGATCAAAACCTTAGGGTTAGGGTTTTAGTTTGCAGCGGCTACGCTCAGCGTAGCATAACCTACGCTTACTGTAAGTCATTAAACTCGCGTCAAAAATTCAACACCTACGCTCAGCATAGGGCACGAAAAGGTATTGACAATCCCCACAATTCTATCTAATTACTTTTGGCTTAATACAGGTCGTTCAACTCCGTTTTAGGCATTCTTTATATGCACGGAAATGTATTGACGATCCCCACAATTCTATCTAGTTACTTTTGGCTTAATAAAGGTTGAACTAACACTATAACCCATGCAAGAAGCCTGACATATAACTTTTCCCATTTTACCCTTTGGTTCCAACACACAATTAAAGGGATTAGATCTCATAACCAATGTTATCAACATTTAATAAGGTATAAAATTTATTTCCTTTAATCCCAAAGCCTTTACATGATCGAATTACGGTCCACAATCCTGAATTAAGAAACATCTTGAAACTGGGTGTTACAACCCTCCCTCACTTAAACTGGATTTCGTCCACGAAATCCAACGCGGTCAAAATATCTGGAAACAACACCAAAGAATTAAATAAGCTCCTTCCAACCACTTCAAATTCAATGCATCCATGAATAAACTCGAGAGACCATTAAGAACTCCATAACTGCCAACAAACAAACCAACAACTTGAAAACACTTAACTGTATAACTATCCCCCTGCTCAACATTAAGACCCAGCTCACAACGAAAGCCATTCAAACCAGGAAACTCTCAAAACTGGAACAACAACCCAATTCCAACAATATACTCCCAAAACTAGGAACCATTAGTCTAAACTATGGAAACCATACTCTAAGACAGATGATCATCCTTTCATCGTACTTACCCCTAGTCCATGACTATGATCACCACCAAACCATGCTTAATGAATACCTAAAACATCACGTTTGTGAATTTTTAACCAATCTCAACTATGGAAATCATGCCCAGAAGACCTTAAATGCACACTTGACTTCCTGACAAGTCATCACTAACTCACCGCTCGCACGAGTGTAATAATGATAAATCCAAGATGTGACATCCGAAATTTAGGTCTTAAATAGTAGACAGTCAATTCACCGTGAACCTCTTTGTAACCTGACCTATTGAGATTTAAAGCATATTTTGAAAAATAAATAGTATCATTAAAATTAAAATAAGATATGAGATGGTATCTTACTTCCAATGGTGGAAAATCTCAAACGAATCATAAAGCATAAATTATAATCCTAGTTAATACGTCTGAAAAACTGAAAATCCGTATTAAGCAGTTGTGTGAGAATAAAGCACTCTAGTCTCGTAGTACATGTTCACCTGAGTCTGGAAATATAAAGAACATCTAAAACGGAGTTCATATGCAAAAGATACGACCGTTATAATTAACCAAACCAGTATAATATTGATTTCTTTAAACTGCATAAATTGTTTCGTTTCATTGACACACTTGCACACCTCAGATGGAAGTTTCGAGAAGGTTTTTGGACTCATATTATGGTTTATTATTTAACTTTATACTTAAAATATTTTTAGTAAAAATATTTGTAAAAGTCAAAAAATTGGACGTTTCTGGTCAATTAAACGTGAATCTTTAAATGCAATTTCCCATAGCTCTACAACTTGAAAAATTAACCCGTTCGGGTTACTAGAATCATTGCACTCGGCTCTATCATTTGCTACTTTCGAAAAAAGATTAGATGTTGGGATCTTGGCACATAGAAATAGAAGGGTTTTAGGGACTTTTTGAGGTTGACGACATCACCTAAGTACTACCACCTTGCATGAGGGTCAAAGAAATCAGCCTTTCCCCTTCTTTTGGCCTTTCCCACGTGCATCAACCCCTTTAACCACCTTACCATCTCACTTCATGGTACAAAGCATGGCTCCATTTATGTGCTTGACTAACCATGGAAGCATGGTGCATGGATGGTCTTGCAAACCTCCATGAGACTATAAAAAGGAGCCTTGAACTCCTCCACCGAGCACACAAATCAGCCACAAATATCTCCCCAATCACTCTCACTCCCTCTCCCTTTGCTCTTTTTCTTTTGGTCGGAAAAACCCACCACCGAGGGTGGATGAGCTGACGACTGTGAAGATACCAAGAACCACCACCCTCCACTCTATACCCCCTGTTTCATCAACCAACAGCAGCCCCAAACCCCCTCTGATCATCGCAACCTACTACCCCTATCCCCTTCTCATCGTTCGTTATCGGACAGAAAAGAAACGGAGGCAGTGAGTTGTCGGATCTACCCACTGCCACCGTTAAATAGCCCCTCGACCACCACCTTTGTGCCATCTTTTGTTTTTTTTTTGTTTTTGCTAATTCTAAGTCTCGAGTTTTATATTTGTTTTGTGGGTTATTTTGAGTCCAAGCAATCAATTATAGTTCTTTTTTTGTTAAGGTTTTCTCAAAGATAACCACACTCTCCAGTTCACAAATCACGCATCAATGGTTAGTGTTTACAACCACTTTTAAAGCTCTTATACATTTCGTGGGGGAATACATGTGATCACATATCTCGTTTATGCAAACACACTCTTGAAAACTTACTACTACATGATATGATTTTATGAGAAAAATGTGTGTCATAAACCACATGTCATAAAAGGTTACCGCCTTTTTAGTATTTCAAAATTATATATATATATATATATATATATATATATATATATATATATATATATATAATATACATTATAACTTGGAAATTATACATGTACTTGTATATACTGCTATGAGATTTACCATTTATTTTAAGTGAGTATCGTACACTTTCACGTATATACTAATCGAGCGTACTCGGATTTTATAGTAAATCTTTATTTAATGTAAATCATTTTGTCTAGTGACTTATCCACGTATAAGTTAGGGTTATCCACTCTCGATCATTACGCCGCGGATGCTTATCCACATATAATATAGTGCGGGTTATTCATGTACATTAGTTCATGGCTTTTATAGTTAGATGATATTCATTACCAAAGTATAAACACTTAGCATACCCACACTAGTATAACCGTTAATCCTCAGACCGATATACGTATGTATAGATCTATACTGGTTTGACACCCCCACCTGCGGTTGCTAGCTACAACCATGACGGTCAAGTCGAAGCGTGTGATTAATATCTTCAGTCATTTCTACGACATCTAATGAAGTGTTGTATGGGGTACTTTAGTCACATAGCTCGGTTATAGGACTCACTATAAACATTAACTAGATTTATCTCTCTCTCTAAACCATGGAGTTGGTTTGTCTTAATACAAAACATTTTTAAGTTTGTTTTTACTTATATGGAAAAATACCTTTTAATCATTTTAAAAGTAGCATTACTGCACTAGTAGATAACATGTAAGTCTCAACAACCTTGTGTTGACCCTTAGAATACATGTATTCTCCGGGAATCACTAAACAAGCATTTTAGGTGATGGAATAGTCATGGATTCCAAGCGACCTATTTTTCTAGTTTTTGTAATATCTGCCTACATGTTTAAGGCAATTCATGTACTCGATTATTATCTGTAGGAACCTTGTATTCAAACTTCAAGATGGAATACAACTATTTTTTGTTTATTTTTGTACTTATGTTATATATTCAATTTACCTATGATCCATGACCGAAGTCGCATAGCCCAACATGTTCCATCGCCTCGGCCGGGGGTGTGACAGGTTAGTATCAGAGCTAAATTGGTTATAGAGAGCTCGTATCCTCCAAAGAGGAAATACAACTATAGCTACAGACTCCTAATAAAAGTATTATTATTAATTACCCTATTTCTCGACTACTTACGGGAGAGGTGACCATTTTGAAGTATCGCTTAGGTTGCTGGATTTCAGAACGACTATGTGCTAAAAAGGTCTTGCCCTCCGGTACTTCTCACCTGGCCTGATCCTTACCTGATAGTCTTGGAGTACAAAACAAAAACTAATAATACTGCAAAGCTCACCAACAATAATATATATATATATATATATATATATATATATATATATATATATATATATATATATATATATACACACACTCTGGCCCACGATGAGAACGCTTAATAAAATTCTAACATGCCTTCAACTAAAACTACAAACTCAACCCTTTAGGTCAAACACCTCGACGAAGTTTAGTATTGTACATAATTCATACCACAAATAAACTTGGAACACACGTGTATGTTATTTATGGTCGGGTTGGTGCACAACCAACCTTGAGCAAGGTGTTTGACAGACTACAATGGTTCAGAGTTTTAGAGATTGAAGAATGTTCTCACGATTCACTGCAAATACCTACTACCTTAGAATCCTTATGTCAACCTTAACACAATTATATATCCAAAAACTCATCACAAACACACTTAAAATTTTCCAACCCTTAGATGTAGATGGCTAGATTACCCAATGACCACCCAGTTTTGATTGACCTTGTAGACTCCAAGGATATTTATGACGTCCTATTACAGTTAGCAAGAGACCTGTACTTCCTAGAGAGCCTTCTTATAGCCCTAGCTGACCTAGAGGACGATCCTTCAGAGGCTGAAGAGGAAGATGATCCAGAGGAAGTCGAAGATCCTGAGGACGAGTGCATACTACAAGATGATCAAGAGGAGATAGACGATGACAGCCCAGTAGAGGATAAGGAGGGCCTCAATGATGAGGAACCTTCCCATCCTACTTTACCATCCTCTACACATAGTCCATTCTACCAGCCATACCGCTTTCATGGAAAAAGTCCCCTACTGATGAGGACCCCGAGGATGCATGTTCATCCAGTATATCACTTGGAAACTTTCACTTACGTTTCCCGACAGACCCGACCCATTAGTGGTCAAAAGAGGAAACCGACTTTTTCCCATGAGCTAGCTTGGCTCACTAACTTGATCAACAAGAGGAAGGATACTGATGATCCTCCATGGTTCGAGATAGGCAAGTATTCTCATGCTCTGCCACATGTACCACTCAGGGATGATCCTTAGAACGACCCGATCCCCGCCTGATGATTCATCAGGGCAGTAGATTAGCTGACAGAGTCCAGTCTTTGGAGGAGCTCTTTAGAGATATAGACACTACCTCCAGGGTGCTTGAGCAAAGCGTCATAAGACTCGAATAGGAGGAGAAGGATGACATAGTATCCATCTATACCATCTATCATCGCATGAGTGAAAATCGCACTGAGGCGAGCACTTTGGGTGCTCATATCAGGGCCCTAGTGTACCAAACTCAGATTGTTGAGAGTCGGCTGGATGCAACCAAGAACCAAGTGGTCGTTGTTGAGCAAAGGCAATGCCAAATTCAGGAGCAGTTCAATGAGCTAGTCTGCTATTTGATTACACGTTTGGGGTGGTAGACCTTTCATCTAGGGCGGCTTGTGCCCTTAGGGTAGGGTTAGGATTTTTATGGAATAGTTGTTGTACTGCAAGTGTTTATCACTGCTTGTTTCGCAAACATCCTTTTGTAAATCTTTTCCATTTCTAACCTTACATGGTTGGTACTTTTGTAACCATTGTAACCGAAAACAAGCAGTTCTAATATATGAAACTATTTTTGAGTATTTGCTAAATGTTGGAACTCATTGTCTATATTTCTTGTAAAACACTATCATTACTCAGTTAAAAATATCAGTTATGACTCTTACTCTAAATTTGGAAATATGTAGGATTTCAGGAACAAATTACACTAATACACTATCGTAAAATACAACTCATAGATACTTATTTATGACTACATAGTGTAAAAAAACTTAACATGTCCGTCTAAAATAAATAGGACAATTCCCCCACGAAAGATTCCACGAGTTCGTCCACCACCAACTCCCCGAGTCACTCTAAGAGTTGCACCAATGGTAACCCCAACTTCGGAAAAACTCCAAATTCCGGACGAACTCCAGCCGAAACCCCACTAGTTATCAATCCCTCAACCCCACCATTTAAAATGGATCCCATACTAATGGAGACCCTGCTTGCACAAGGGATTTCCACAGCCTTAGCTGCATATGAGGTTGCACGGAATGAAACTTTTGGGAACAGTAGAAATGGTGGTGGTATTCCAGTTGTGACATCCGTCAAATTCTGGTCAACAAAAGTCATCAAGGGTCAACAAAAGTCAAATTTACATGGTCAAAAAGATGAAATGTAATTTTCATAACATTACTAATGTATTGTTGAATATTATAATACTACATGCGTTATTTTGAATCCATTATCGAATAAATGCTTTTATTGCGATCAGTAAACTATGGTAATGTAGTAATTCTATAAAACACACAAATATTACCAGGAATTAGGTAATGTTCATAACACGAGGTTTACGTGTTCACAAATCCATAAACACGTTTTAAACATCATATGACCTAGTATTTAGGTTATACTCTGGTGGTTGTTCTGGAAAAAGGTTATACATAAAAAAACGAAAGTTATCACGATTTAACACTCGTATTTTATACAATGAATTTGAGAACTACAATAAGACAAATGGTGCTCCGTTTTTCCCCACCATATCCTAACCTCCAACATAATCATGGCCTCTTTATATTAAAGAAATCAAGAAACCATACCATGAATTTAATAATCCAAAAGCCTTACTTGATTATTTTAATCAAAGGGCCTTACTTGAATAAAAAAATGGAGAAGGCTTACCTCTTCCCTGCCCCCATGCAATCCACCCCACTCTTGCTCCCTTCTCCTCTCTATAAAACTCGGTCAAAAGGCCTTCTACCCACCCTTTCTCCATCTTCAAACTTCTTACACACTCTCTAGTTATTCCAAGAGTTCCAAGTTGTTTCCAAGTCTTTTGGTAAGTATTTCTTCCAAATTGTCGAGTTCTATCACCCATCGATCATCATCTTTTTGGTTATTTTACTCATAATCTTGAATCAAAAACACTAGGAAATAATCTTGAAGTTCAAGGAGGTGTTGTCTTCCAAAGCTCTAATTCTACCTCATCTTTCTCACCATTTCTTTCCATCTTCTAGGGAAAGCACAAAAGGTGACTTCATACCCTCTTTTCTACTAGTTTTCACTCATTTTACACTTCCGGGGGAGGTTAAATGCCATGAAAACAAAATACATTTTGGACAATAACTTTACACAAAGGTCCTAGATCTAATATATGTTGGATAAAACTTTTAACCTTTGGGTAATACCATTACATGCATGTTTATGTTCTTTTTATGAAGATATATACATATATTCATGTTTTCAAAGAAAGGACACAAGTCTTATTCTTTCATATACACATGTTTCTCATATTGGAGCTATTGTATGTTGGATAATATCTTTATCCATTGGATAATAATATTACACATTGGATAAATACAAACTAACATTTTTACCAAAAGTCTAGTTTTATAAGATTAAAACTTTGTGTTTAAACATTGGATAAAACCATTACCCCGTGGATAATACCATTACCCATTGGGTAACCAACATACATGTAGAACAACACTTTGAACATGGGAAAACTTCGATTTCATTTACAACCTAGAATAACATACTTTCAACGGGTTATGTGAGACATTTCTTTAACCATTACGCTAAGTCCCGAACCTTATAATCGTTAAATCTTAAGTAAGCGGGACAATTGTGTATAGATCTATATGGGATTGACAACCCCCACCTATGGTTGCTAGCTACAAACACGATCGATGGGTTAATGGTGAAAATTGTCTTAAAATTTCACAACGTCCGAATAAGCGTCGTGGCGGGCAGCATTACAGTCGATAGCTCGATTATAAGGGCTCACTATAACATCGAATAGTGAAATTCTAGTGTGAAACACATTTATAAGTATGGTTATTTACTTATATACTACATTTATAAGTATGATTATTTACCTATACACTCGAACTTTGATTAATAAAAATCACATGACAAGTCACACTTTTTATAAGTTTAAAAGTTATAGGAACTGTTATTTTATAAATGCTTTTGGATACATACTACAGTCTACACACATACATTCTTCTTGAGCTGACGACTGCCAAGTCAAATATGCTACTTGTACACTAATGGATTCTGCTCTGACTTGGTGGCATAATCATACCAAGTCCATAGGAATTGATGCAGCTTATGCCATGGGTTGGGAACCTTTAAAACAAATGATGATTAAGGAGTATTTTCGTCGACAAGAAGTACAGGCTCTGGAATAAGAGCTTTGGAATCTAACTATGAAAGGGTCAACGATGGCTGCCTACACCTCCCGAATTAACGATCTTGAAAACCTTTGTTCGCAGATGATGAACCTAGAATATAAAAAGACTGAATGGTACATCTGGGGATTAGCTTCACCATTTCAAGGTCTGGTTACTGCATCCAGATCCCCCACCTTTGATAGTGCAAAGAAATTGGCCTATCAATTGACCGAGCAGTGTATCCGTCAGGGTACCATGACCCCACAAACGGAAAAGAACCATATGGGGAGTACAAAACAAAAGTTCCATGGAAATTCAAAAGGCAACTTCAAGCATCACAAACCCAATCTAGAACATGTGGTTCTTTATGCCGCAATCACAAACACTCCCACCCTATCCAAGTCCTACACTGGGACTTTATCCCATTGTACCAAGTGTAATTTCCACCATGTCGGAAATTACAAGGATATGGTCTACAACAAATGTAACATGAAAGGTCACACCTCTATGTTCTATAGAAGGGCCCCAACCACTACGACCTCAACCACTATTGTAAGAGGAAGCTGTAACTGTTTCGAACGCAACCAACCAAGGCATTTTAAGAAGGGCTGCCCGAAACTAAAGAATCAGGATGGAAAAGGAAGATCACTTGTGATATGTGCTAGAGACGCTCACCAAGAACCAACTCTGGTCACATGTATGTTTCTTATTAACAATATTTATGCTTCTGTATTATTTGATATTAGTGCTGATACAAGCTTTATTTCCTATAAGTTTAGAAGTATGATTAGCCATAAATCATGCAAACTTAACGAACCTTACACGGTAGAAGTAGCAAACATCCAGTAAGAAAGAACTTTAGAAATACTCACCAATTACCTTCTCACCCTGAATAACCACGCCTTTCACGTCGATCTAATATTCATAACCATTGGAAGTCTCGATGTAATCATCGGAATGGATTGGTTATTGCCTCATTGGGCATAAATTTTATGTTACAAAAAGGTTGTTCGACTACCTTTACCCAACAACAAAGCCCTCATTATTTACAGAAATAAATAAGGAAAGAATCTAAGAGTCATCTCTTGCATGAAGGCGAGAAAGTATTTGTAGAAGAGATACTTCGCTTTATTGGCCCACGTAGTAGGTATGCAAGGCAATGATAAGGAAATCAAAGACATACCGCAAGTGTGCGACTACCCGGACGTATTTCTAGAAGTTCTGCCTAGATTACCTCCAGTCAGACAGGTTGAATTCTAAATCGGCCTAATCCTGGGTGCAACACCATTGGCAAGATCTCCTTATTGTCTGGCTCCATCGGAAATGCAAGAACTCTCCAGTTAACTCCAAGAACTTCTTGACAAAGGCTTTATCCTGCCAAGCTTCTTTCTATAGGGAGCTTCGCTATTGTTTGTCAAAAAGAAGGATGGATCGTTCAGGATGTGCATATACTATCGAGAGTTAAACAAACTCACCATCAAAAACTAACATCCACTCCCGAGGATCGATGACCTATTCGATCAACTACGAGGATCCTGCTACTACTCAAACATCGATCTGAGATCTAGTTATCATCAACTCAGAGTTCAAGAAGCAAACACTCCAAATACAACGTTCAAGACGCGGTATAATCAGTACGAGTTCCTAGCTATGCCCTTCAGACTGACCAATGCACCAGCCGTATTCATGGACTTTATGAATCGGGTGTGTAACCCGATTTGGATAAATTCATGATCATGTTTATCGATGACATAACGGCCAACACTTTCTATTAATTCTGTAACTTTCAAGAAAAGAGAAACTTTATGCAAAGTTCTCTAAATGTGAGTTCTGAATTAACGAAGTGCATTTCCTTGGCTATATGGTCAGTAGTAAAGGGATTCATGTTAATCTTGCAAAGATCGAAGTGGTTAGTGATTGGAAGGCACGAACAACGCCAACCGAAGTATGCCAATTCCTAGGGCTTACGGGCTATTACCGAAGATTCATCGAGAAATTCTCCAAAATAGCCAAGACACTCACCGCTCTAACCCAAAAAGACAAGAAATTTGATTGGGGAGACAGACAAGAGTCCGCCTTCCAGAAATTGAAGAAATTGTTTGATAAGTCCATTTTATGAATGTAATAAATTGTCATAAATCTTTTGAATTAATGTATAATTGTACAAGAATGGCACTACTTTGATGAGTAGTTGAACTTCATATGCAGGTCAATATATTGTACTAAAAGTGGGCAGAACCTGCAAGTAAAACAAATTGCTAAAGGAATGAAGAAACGTTGCTGGTAAAATTGACCATGCTTCAATGTTTTGGTCATATCTCAAGTTCTAGAGCTCTGATTGACATGAGTAAAAAATTTCTGTAAACTAGACATGATTTTCTACAACTTTCGTGTTTTGTGTTTCTACTAGTAATGTCGTTTTGACCACCAAAACGTGCACGGAAGATGAAGGACGCCTCCAGGCGTCTAAGACGTCCAGGTCAAACGGTCAGCGTCTGGTCGTTATTTCAGAGCAGAAAAGAAGGGAGAGCCCCATCGACGTCTTACATGGCGTCTAAGACATCGCCTAGGACATTTTGGCATTTTAGGGACGTCCCGTGTTGAAACGGTGTGTTTTAGAAAGTTTGGAAATCAAGGAAGGGCGTCCTAGAACGCGTCTAAGACGTCTCCTAAGACGTCTGACGTTTTTGGACATTTTTTAGTGTATTTCAAGGATGGAAAAAGGCATGTTAGGACGTACAAAGAATGCTTGGGCGGTATACACGACGTCTAAGACGTCTCCTAGGACGTCCAACGTCCCACATCGCCCAGTTTCATTTTTTTGTCTCACACTATAAATTAGGACTTGTGCATTCGTTTTTACGGTTACCACCTGTGATTTTCAGAGTTTTTCCTATGTTTTTAAGGCTTCTAAAACCCTTGGAAACACAAGTCCAGTCCATTTCAATCCGGATTCAAGGAAGGATTCAATTCAATTCATCATCAAGCTATAAGTGAAGATCGTTTCATTGGTTAATATTCGTCAATTCTCTATTTTCCAGAATTATTTCTTCTTCCCCAAGGTTTATTTTTTCTATACTTTGATAATCATTAGGCTACATTTGTTTGATGATTCTACGTTTGTTTATGAATTCTATTATGCATTTTATTAATTTTAATCAAGTTATTTGTTTTATGAGCTTAATGGAAGGCTAAACCGTTAGGGTTACATCCGGGGATGTTTAGGACTTTTTGATGAACACACTTGATTATTACTTGATTCTAGTTAATTTCAATTGTTGTTTTATGCTTCATATGATGATATTTGGTAATGATGAGTGAAATTGGGTTGTATGAATTGTTTGATGTCATAATTAAGATAGTTTATTGTCAATTCATCATTTGTTCCAAGTTCAATTAGTTTAGAAATAATGACAAGTGATTGAATCAACATATATTATTCCAACTTATGATATTGAATCTTAATGCGGTAATAGGTAGTTGTAAGACATTTTATTGCTAGTTCACTAATTGTCCCTAATCCATTTAGACATAAATGAGTAAGACAACAAGTTGAATGAACATCTACTGTACCCAAAACTATGTGTTACAAGTTAATAAACCCCAATTGCATCTATGTAATTGAATTAGTATTCTAGGGAAGAAAGTGTGTGAATCTAAATTGTCCATAACTGAACCGGGAGTACTCTAGTTTTCTCATTGAGATTTTTATTTTTAATTAATGAATTTCCAAGATTTTGTTTGAATTTTGTTTTAATCTTTTTCGTGACAATTGATAGTAATACTTTTCTTTTTATTGACTGCTTTGACACAAAGTTTAACCATGAACTCCTTGTGGATTCGACCTGACTTACCCTATCTACTTAGGTTAGTTGGTTTATTTTTTTATTGAGACAACGACTTCGATCATTGTTGTGCAGTGCACCAATTTTGTCTCTTCTGGATGGAACATAAGACTTTGTAGTATTCTGCAATGCCTCTCGCCAAGGGTTAGGATGTGTATTGATGCAAATGAATAAATTCATTACATACGCATCCAAACAATTTAAGACAAACAAGACCAACTACACGAACCATGACTTAGATTTGAGAGTTGTACTGTTTGCCTTGAAATTTTACAGGCACTGCCTATACGAAACAAAGTGTATCGTGTTCCCTGAACACAAAATCCTTCAACACATCTTCGATCAAAAGGAGTTCGACATGAGACAACGATGGTGGGTTGAACTGCTAAATGATTACGAATGCGAAATTTTTATCATCCTTGTAAAGTAAATGTCGTAGCAGACGCTTTAAGTAGGAAAGAACGCGCAAAGCCACTTCGTGTAATGGTTCTAACCCTAACAATCCACTCTAATCACACCACCCAAATTCGAGACGCTCAGCTGGAAGCAATCAAGCCTAAAAATATCATAGAAGAAAACCTATGAGGAATGGAAAAATAGTTCGACCTCAAGTAAGACGGAACACGATATTTTATGAACCAAATTTGGACCCCAAAGTTGGGTGAAGTCAGGAGTCTAGTCTTAAATGAAGCACATAAGTCGTGATATTCGATACATCCCAGATCAGATAAGATGTATCTCGATCTTAAGAATCTTTATTGGTGGCCCAACATGAAGGCAGAGGTTTCCACATATGTCAGTAGATGCTTGACTTGCTCCAAAGTCAAAGCAGAGTACCAGAAGCTATATAGTCTACTATAACAACCATGAATCCCAGAATGGAAATGGGAACAGATAACCATGGATTTCATAATGAAGTTGCCAAAAACTTCAAGCGGTTATGACACCATTAGAGTAGTGGTTGACCGTTTGACCAAGTCCGCCCATTTCCTGGCCATCAAAGAAGCTGGAAAGATGGAGAAACTCACCAGGACCTATCTCAAGGAAATAGTTAGACTACATGGTGTGCCAATATCTTTTTTCTCGGATCAAGATAGCATATTCACTTCTAGATTTTGGTAATCATTACATAGGTCCCTAGGAACCAAACTAGGCATGAGTACTACATATCATCCACAAACGGATAAACACAGTGAAAGGACGATACAAACTCTGGAAGACATGCTCCACGCTTGTGTGATAGACTTTAGTAATGCATGGGCTACTCATTTCCCACTAGTTGAGTATTCATACAACAATAGTTATCACTCTAGCATAAAGGTTGCTCGATTTGATGCCTTGTACGGATGTAAATCCCGTTCTCTGTTATGTTGGGCAGAAGTTGGAGATACTCAACTGGATATAGAGCATGTTGGAGATACCTTACTTATTGGTCCTAAGATCATTCATGAAACAACGGAAAAGACTATTCAGATAAATGAATGATTAAAAGTCGCACTTAGTCATCAGAAAATCTATGCTGATGTGAGACGTAAACCCCTAGAATTCAAATTAGGAGACTGTGTCCTACTAAAGGTCTTACCATGGAAGGGTGTCATTAGATTTGGAAAATGAGGTAAACTAAATCCTCGATACATTAGACCTTTTAAAATCCTAGCAAGGGTTGGTCTGGTGGCTTACAAACTCAAGTTACCTCAAGAACTCAACAAAGTCACGATACCTTCCACGTGTGTAATCTCAAGAAGTATCTCTCTAGTGAGAACCTTGTTATTTCTCTCGAAGACATGCAGGTCAACACCAAACTTCACTTTGTGGAGGAACCGGTAGAGATCATGGATTGAGAAATAAAAAACCTCAAACAAAGTCGCATACATATAGTAAAAGTCTGATGGAACTCGTGTAGAGGGCCGAAGTTTACATGGGAACGTGAGGATCAGATGAAACAGAAGTACCTACAACTGTTCAGCGGTGCTCCTTCCACTAGTAGAACGAAATAATTTTAGGAAGAAATTCATTTAATGGGGATGTAATGTGACATTCCAAAATATAGGTCTAAACTGTAGACATTCAATTCACCGTGAACCTCTTTATAACCTGACCTATTAGCTTTAATACATATTTTGAAAAACAAATAGTATCATTACAATTAAAATAAGATATGAGATGGTATCTTACTTACAATGGTGGACAATCCCAAATGAATCATCAAGCACAAACTGTAACCCTAGTTACTACATAAGAAAAATTGAAATTTCGTATTAAGCAGTTGTGAGCGAAGAAAACACTCTAGTCTCGTAGTACATGTTCACCTGAGTCTGGAAATATAAAGAACGTCCAAAACAAAGTGTGTATGAAAAATATACGATCGTTATAATTAACCAAACCAGTATAATATTGATTTCTTTAAACCGCATAAACTATTTCGATCCGTTGACACACTTGCACAACTCAGATGGAAATTCCGAGAATGTTTTTGGACTCAAATTATGGTTTATTATGTAACTTTGTACTCGAAATATCTTTAGTAAAAATATTTATAAAAGTAAAAAAATGGATGTTTCTGGTCAATTAAACGTGAATCTTTAAATAATTTCCCATAGTTCTACAACATGAAAAATTAACCCGTTCGGGTTACTAGAATCAGTGCACTTAGCTCTATCGTTCACCACTTTCGAAAAAAGATTAGATGTCGGGATCTTGGCACATAGAAATAGAAGGGTTTTAGGGACTTTTTGAGGTTAACGATATCACCTAAGTACTACCACCTTGCATGAGGGTCAAAGAAATCAGCCATTCCCTTTCTCTTGGCCTTTCCTATGTGCGTCAGCCCCCTTACCCACCTTACCCTCTCACTTCATGGTACAAAGCATGGCTCCATTTATGTGCTTGACTAACCATGGAAGCATGGGGAATGGATGGTCTTGCAAGCCTCCATGAGACTATAAAAAAGAGCCTTGGACTCCTCCATTGAACACACAAATCAGCCACAAAAATCTCCCTATATCTCTCACTCCTACTCCATTTGCTCTCTTTCTTTTAGCCAGAAAAACCCACCACCGAGGGTGGATGAGCTACTGGTTGTTAAGCCACCAAGAACCACCACCCTCCACCTTATACCCCATGTTTTCTCAACCAATAGTTGCCTCAACCCCCCCCCCCCCCCCCCCCGATCATTTTCACTTATTTCCCCCTCCCCCTCTATTCGTTCTTCGTAGGACAGAAAAGAAACGGAGGCAACGATCTGCCAGAGCCGCCCACTGCCACCGTTAAACAGCCCCTCGGCCACTACCTTTGTGCGATCTCTTGTTCCTATTTTTTATGGTGTTTGCTAAGTCCAAGTCCCACGTTTTTTCTTTGTTTTGCAGGTTATTTCGAGTCCAAGTAACCAATTATAGTTCGTATTTTCTCAAGGTGTTATCAATGATAACCACACTCTCGACTCTACTTCACAAATTATGCATTGAAAGTGAGTGTTTACGGCCCCTTTTTTAAAGCTTTTATACATTTCGGGGGGGGGGGGGGGGGGGATACATGTGCTCACATATCTCGTTTATGCAAAAACATTCTTGAAAACTTACTATTACATGCAATGATTTTATTTGAAAAATGTGAGTCATAAACCACATGTCATAAATGGTTACCACCTTTGTAGTAATTCAAACTTTATATATATATATATATATATATATATATATATATATATATATATATATATATATATATATATATATATATATATATATATATATATATATATAGTTAGGTTCAAATGTTTTTAGTAACTACTGTATGCTTTTAAGGACCAATGATAATTCAGGAAATATTAAATCATTAAATAAATCTATAAGGGTATATTAGTAATCTTAGCTATGATTAATTATGGTAAATAGAAAAACTCTTTAATTACCTTTAAACCTAGGAAATTGAAAACCCTATATCGGTTATTTAAAAAGGCAGGAATCTTATTGAAGGCTAACCTAAATCACATCTCCAATGTTCATCTTCAATAGCCGGCATCGTCACTCAATACCATCGCAGACCACCTGTTGGCTTTTTGCGCTATTGTGGAGTTGGTTTTTTTATTTGTTGGTACATGAAGATTGAAGTTTTATCAACTACCATTGGAGTATTAATGATGTATTTCTTGATGAAAATCAGTCGTGTAAGTCATTTTCCTTCGTTATATTGTTTTCTATTCAATACATTGATTTAGTTAAACAAGTCAATTTTTGATCTCATCAAAGTGGTCATCGGCACATCTACTGTAGCACCTATGTATCAGTTATATATAGGTTTTGAAATAAAATATCATATTTTGGATTAACCTATTCATATTAATTGCCCTTTTTTTTAATCGAATCTATTCATACATGTTGGAGCCATACTTTTCAGAATAGTGTGAATTCATTATTTGATACGAGTAAGATTCTATTGATTTAATTTAAAATATTCAAATTGCTTAAAGACACATGTATATGAATCATTTTTATGTTGAATTTTAATATATGGATTTAGTATCTCTTATTGAGTTAATATATTTATCTAACAATTTCATCCAGTCTTCATTTTCATCACGAAAATGGAGTTAATAAATAGTAGTTAATATATATTTCTGATAATAAAAATGTAATAGACAATAAGAAATTTTATGTAATTGTTTGAAAATGTAATTAATTTGCCTGTCTATTATTTTTGTTCAATTTGTGATTTTGAATCCCAATTGCTATTTATCTCTCATTATTGTATATTTGGAATCTAAAATTATATTAGAAGTAAATACAATAATTTTGAATGTATTTTGTCAGAATGTATTCTGCCAGAATAAAATCTATGTATTCTGACAGAATGTATTCTATGTATTCTTTCATATTCTATGTATTCTACCAGAATATATAAAGTGGTAGTTAATTGCAAGTAACATATTTTTAACCATTATTAATTTTTGTTGTATTTTTATAGGAATGGCTGGAAGAATGCGTTGAAGACCTAATAGGAATAACTTGGATAATGAATAAAGTTTGATCATACTCACAATTTAAGAATGTTGTTATTTCTTAAGAATTTTTATTCATTTTTGTTGATATTCTTTTAGAATATGTATAATTATATTAAAATATATAAGGCTTTTAGTCTGTAAGAATATCTATGAATTTGAATTTTAGTTCGGATGTATAAAAATATATTAGAAAGTTGTTATTTTTCAAACTCGGATTCAAGAATTTTGTTATTCTTCAATAATATTCTAATAGAATAAAATTGTGAAAGAACATCATTTTAGCAAAAAAAAAATATGCTGATAGAATAAAATCGGTTATGTTTTCAAATTACATTAGAATTAAAATTGAATTAATTAAAAAATTCAAATTTTTAAAATTAGAATAATTAAATATCCCTAAAAATCCAAAATTTCCTTTTATAAATGTAGTTAATTGTCCAAAATGTCCTTTTGCTAAAATTTGTGTGATTATATGGTACATGTTATTCCATTGTAATATCATACACTCTCAAATCATGTACATTGATTAATTCCATCCGTTGGTCCAGATGTATGCATTCTGTCATACAATAGTTAGTAAAAACAAAATAACCTAAGCATATATATATATATATATATATATATATATATATATATATATACACACACAAGTTATAATCATTATAGCTTGGAAATTATACATGTAATTGTGTCCACTACTATAAGAACCATTTATTTTAAGCGAGTATCATACACTTCACGTATATACTAGCTACAACCATGACGTCCAATGAAGCGTTGTAGGGGATACTTCATTCATATAGCTCGGTTATACGACTCACTATAAACATCAACTGGATCTCTCTCTCTATCTATCTATCTCTCTCTGTGTCTCCCTCTCTATAAACAATGGAGTTGATTTTTCTCAGTACAAAACATTTTTAAGTATGGTTTTACTTACAAGGAAAAGTACTTTTTGATCATTTTAAACGTACCATTACTGCACTAGCAGAAAAGTTGTAACTCTCACCAACCTTGTGTTGACCCTCAAAATACATGTATTCTCAAGGAATCACTAAACAAACATTTCAGACGACGGAATAGTCATGGATTCCAAGCGACCTATTTTCTAGTTTTTTTTATATCTACCTACCTGTTTAAGGCAATTCATGTACTCGATTATTATCTGTAAGAACCTTGTATTCAAACTTCAAGATGGAATACAACTATTTTTTGTTTATTGTTGTACTTATGCTAGATATTCAGTTTACCTATGATCCATGAACCAAGTCGCACATCCCAACATGTTCTGTCGTCTTGATCGAGGGTGTGACATAAGAATCTCATGTTGCATCCAACTATCACGTCAACTCAGGTGTACAACCACCAGAAAAATCGTTCAAGGCATTTACTACGAACTCCATGACCCAAAGTTTAAGAATAAATACCCAACATTGGTAACCAAACTCCTAATAAACAGCCTACAAGCAAACAAGGGGTCCATAAATGCAAACATCTAGCAAGTGACTTCCGTTGCACAACTAAGACTTCTATCCAAAACAAAATTTTACTATCCACATGATCCAAACGAGCTAGTCACTAAGCCTCCCGACCGCCAAAATTTCTAACACCCAACCATGCCAAATACTAACGATCTGAGACCAAAGAGTCTCAAACAGATGACTACGAGTCCCACCCACGTGATTCATACACTTATTGGTTAGCGATACATCATGACACCATCTAATCCACTAGAACGATAAGATCACGAAACACACTAATCAGGCCATCATTCCATCACTGCCCTGGAGATTTACGTCCAACACCACATGCCATGAGCATAACCTCGAGCTTCATATTGGTCCGCTCACTCTATCCATCGATCCGGGGTGATATGATGTGCTGAAATGTAGCTGAATACCCAATATAGAATAAATTTCGTTACCACTAACTAATATCGAAGAAGTTGCAACCCTATCTCAGTCTGAATACCCCTAAACCATGCCTGCCAGAAACTTGCATCTACATTTCGACCAAGGCCTCCCCGACCCTGCCGATCACCTAGAAACCCCAAAAAAACGTATCCACAAAAAACACATCTTACCTCCAAGCCTTACCCAGGATATATTGACCAAACGGGCCTCACCCACTGGTCTCCCCTGAGGTAAAATAACCAGACGGGCCTCACCCTCGGGTCTCACCCAAGCTAACATAACCAAACGGGACTCGCCCACGGTCAAGAGCTATCCAAACCTAAACATCGCCACAACTCTAAAAACCCTCCTGCCCAAACAAGGAGCGGCTAAACAACAATGATGGGTCTGAATCAACCCAAGCGAATGTTATGATCCTCTCACAATCTTACAATCACCATTTCTATAGCCTAACTCATCCCATTGAATGTTAATTCATGTTCGTAGTCCAACATTCTGTAGATTTCCATTGGCCCACCCCATGGTCTTGCCAACAATCCCTAAGAATTATCCAACCAAAATCAACACGAGCCAAAAATCCTAGCCTGATCGAACCTATCAGGTGTGTGGTTCGTGCTTTGAACCCCAAAGCCTTAATTAGACAAGAACATGCAAAGTGTCCCTCGCACAACCATCAACTTGATTCGAGAAAAAGACCCAAATTCATTGTTGTCAATGCTTTATATCTCCGGATTAGATAACTTGATCCCTCCATATTTGTTTCCCTGATACAACTGACTAATGAACATTATTTCTTGCATAAGCTTCAACTCAACCAGATCTAGCTATCCCAAGTGATTCTCCCAAACTTGGATTCAGCTAGACCTTAAACGTTTTATAACCATTTAAATTACCAAGCCAAACCTAACCTCATTACTTGATTCTTACCTCCACGACTGACATTACCAAGCACAAAAGAACCTGATGCATCCCATGATCAATGTTGTTACAGCATTCGAGCTCCACTTACTACTGAATAATGCTCATGTGAAACTGCATCAACCATGCCCCATAGTTGGTTGATAGATCAATGACAACTCTTCCCCTACTAAAGATATTGGTCGGTACAACGAGTTAACCGGCCCTTCAATGAACATTCAACCTGAGTGGCTCAAGCGCCTTTTAACCTAATATTTGATGTTCCAGAAAAGAACAACTGGCCACAACAAGATCTTCACCTAACAACTTCTGATGTGAAGACCACATGTACATTCCTGAAGACATGAACCAGATAACATTTGAACCTATACTCACAGTCTAACCAATCCTTCATTACCTCATAACCATGAAGGATATCAACTAATCCCGAATCCAAAAAACCAATGCACTTCCACTGCCACTTCCTCGGATCCATTGCATTGGAACCATTTAAATCTATCTAGTTGTTGATCCTCCAAGGAGAACACCCAGTTCTCCCCCACTTAGGATTCACTCTATCATTAGCTGACGTCCTAAGATCGACTCAACTAGATATATCCCACTCATGACTCTCAGTATGAAAAATAGCATATGACTATCCTTCGAATAGCATCCAGACAATCATAAAGAAACCATGAACCTTAGGTGGAGACTTAAATACTCTGCACATTCCATATCCACACATAATCGCATAATCAAAAACATAAACGATGAAAACAGAAAGGAAATGAATACAATACATACCCGTGACAACATCTGGAGAACTCAGGCCTCCTTGACCTTCAAATGAAACCCTTGGCTCCTCACTTTCGGAGCCTCCACCAAGCCCTTGCAGCTATCAGAAATCCTCAGTGTAGTCGGGGCAGAATTCATCACCGCTCCACTCGTCAGTCTCGGACAGTCGCCCTTCTTGTGGCAACTGATTGCAGTGAAAACAAATCAGACTTGATCCCAGAAGGCAATCCATGCTGATATGACCAATATTTATGCACTTGTATTAGTCTAAAACCCTTGCTCAACACGCTCCATCATGCGGTTTCTCGTACTTGATCATCTAGTGGCCCCATGATCCCCTCCTTAATGGTGCCAAACACCACAAAATTCATGTCTAAAATGCAGTGAGTGACCTTGGACGTAATGAGCTCGCGTATCCTCTCATCAATCGGCTCAGCTCCAGAGCCTAAGCATAAACTAAAACCATAACTAGAACTACATCCTCGAGTGCTCACCACCAAACTAAAAGGCAACCATACAACTTGATCAAAACATACCCGAGGGAATTCTCATGCTGCAAGCTCTTTAGGATCTCCGTGACTTCCCTGGATTCGAGTATATATCCTGTACTTTCAGTAGTACGAGCCCAATACTACCTTCCACACATATTTGTACTTTCCTCAAGAGTCATCCCGAATCCTCTAAGTCACTTCCTCATAGCAAATCTTATAATCCCTATGCTAAACAACATACATATTCTGCTATAACACTCCATAGGCTCTCCTATGAATCCTAATCTCACTTGTGTCTACCATACCAGGAATCTCTACCAAACTGTTGGTTGCTTTATGCATGCAAATTATACACAATATATGATCAAATAGATCGTCAAATAAATGATTCTACCCTAAGCCCACAACCAAACAAGGAACATGAAATTAGGCTAAATCAGTCATTATATGGCTATATGATCCTAATCGTATACAATTTTTAAACATACACTTAGCAATTAACTTCGTCAATATAGATTCCACGTAATTCATAACATCCAATTCCTCCTAGGCTACAAGGCATCATAAATCAGGAAATTCTATCATTTAATTCCTAAATTTATCCTTAGCCCTACCATATTGCAATTCACATAAAAGTATAATACTCATGTATGGGTATTTTGGGAATCACTTACTTAAGCTCGGCTGATTGCACACATCGCACCCCTTTCTTTGTAAAAAAATCTTTTTAGAAAAATTATTTTTCTTTCAAAAAAAATTATTAATTCCTCAGTTTGAGTTCAGACACACTCGAGAGTGTATCCAAATCCCTCTAACCAAGACTATGATACCAAGTTGTAACGTACCAAAAATATCAATATAATTTTCATTTTTAAACCATTAAATCCATACAAACATTTGTTCCAAAACCAAACAAAGTAAAATGTATCTTTCCAGCATCATAGTACAATAATAATAATAATTAGTGTGGAAAAAACCATTAGGGGATGTTGTGCAGTCAAGCCGGACTCTTCCCTTTGGAACCTAAAGTACCTGAAAATGTTTAAACCACAAACCATAAACACAAAGCTTAGTGAGGTCCTCAAAATACTACATAACCATACATAACAACAGGCCATTCCCTCATATCGGTCCCCGCCCATCATACAAACGCGTCCAGCCTAACAGACAAAAAGGGCCGAACCCGACATATAAAACAGGCCCATCCCAACATACAAAACGGGCCCAACCCAACATACAAAATGGGCCCAGTCAAACATACCAATGCAAGAGTCACAAAGACAACTGACATCCTACACAGTGTAGTGAGAAAACTCACCTCAATCCTGTAGACAAGATAAACCACACACTCGAGCCGACGATATCAAGTATCCTCTTGCTAAACATACACATAAATAAACCCCAATTAAAAGTTAAGGTAATAACTAACTATCAAAATTAGACCTGGCAATTCCAACTTGAACTCAGACTCATCTGACTCTCCCTGACTCACCGAGTTATTCCCCAACTCGGCAAGTCCACTCACTGAGTGATTAACGAGCAACCTTCATGCTACTCGCTGAGTCTGTTCTTCGGACTCGGCGAGTTCATGCCATGCACAAACTCTATACAATTCCTAAGGTCAGATCTGTTCCTTACAATCATAGATCTGGCCTCCCCAAGCATGATAATCACGTAAAGTTCGGACCTTGGCACTCATATAACATCTAAATGGTCCAAAATGGTGATTTAGACCCAAAAATGACATTCCTAGCTCATGGCTCCCAAAAGGACTCATAAAGCTCCAAGGGTTAAGGCCTCTGGACCTCTTAGGGTCCAGATCCAGAACACAACTCGAGAAGGGACCAAAAGCTCCACTTAATCAACCTCTAAAAGGGTTAGAAAACGCTAATACTAAGAATCAACACCAAAAACTGAAGAAGGTTCGAGAATAATACCTCAATACAATCTCTATGAGCTCAAAAACCACCAAAATCGTATCTCCTTCAGCCTCCTCTTGCCTTGAACACTTCCTTCTTGCAAAAACACCCACAAATGGTTCAAGAATGGCCTCTCCTTCCTCACAAACGCTCTAGATCTCTTAGGGTTTCTCTCTAGGGGTTGGTGGCCGCAAATGACGGCCCTAAGACCCTTTAAATAGGTCTCAAACCCTGGAAATTAGGGTTTCATTAAACAGCATGGACTCACCGAGTGCACTCATGAACTCGCCGAGTCTAGCTGTGAACTCGCATACGAATCCGCGACCATACTCGGCGAGTCTAGACGCCAACTCGCCGAGTCTCCCCTCAGCACCCAAAAATAAAGAACAAAAATATAATACCTGGGAAACCGGATGTTACAATTATACTCCACTAGAATCAGACTTCGCCCTCGAAGTCTCACTCTACAAACAACTCCGGATGCTGCTCCCGCATCTCATGCTCTGGTTCCCAAGTCAACTCTGACCCTTTCTGATGCTGCCACTGGAGCTGCACCAGAGGCACTTCCTTGTTCCTCAAAACCTTGATCTTCGAATCCCTGATCGCCACCGGGCTCTCAGCATAATTCAGGCTCGCATCCACCTGAATATCTTCTAATGGCACCACTGTCGTCTCATCGGCTATACACTTTCTTAACTGCGACACGTGGAAAGTGTCATGAATCTTTCTCAACTCTGCTGGCAACTCCAAACGATAGGCTACCCTACCTACTCTCACGATCACCCTGAAAGGACCAATATATCGGGGCCCCAACTTACCCCTCTTCCTGAATCGGATCACTCATTTCCAAGGAGAGACCTTTAGGAGCACAAAGTCGCCGACCTAAAACTCGAGCTCGGACCGGTTACTGTCCACATAACTCTTCTGATGACTCTGAGCGGTCAACAACCTCTATCTGACCTGCTGGATCTGCTCTGCCGTCTGAAGCACAATCTCGGTGCTGCCCATCACACGCTGCCCTACTTCTCCCTAACAAATAGGGGTTCGACACCTCCTTCCATACAACAGCTCAAAGGGCGGCATGCTAATGCTCGAATGATGGATGTTGTTATAGGAACCAACGGCAAAAACGTGTCCCAACTCCCGCCAAAATCCAACACACATGCTCGGAGCATGTCCTCGAGCATCTGAATCGTCCGCTCACTCTGCCCATCAGTCTGTGGGTGGTATGCGGTACTAAAATGCAGTTTCGTACCCAATTCCTCATGAAACTTCTTCCATAATCTGGAAGTGAAACGTACATCTTGATTTGAGACTATCGAGATCGGGACTCCATGCCGCGATACCACCTCTCTCACGTACATCTTTGCCAACTTCTCCGCGGAAGAGCTCTCACTAATGGCCAGGAAGTGAGCACTCTTTGTCAATTTGTCCATAATCACCCAAATTGCATCAACACCCCTCGCAGTCCTTGGCAATTTGGTGATGAAATCCATGGTAATCTGTTCCCGTTTCCACTTGGGAATCTCTAATGGCTGCAGCTTACCATGTGGACGCTGGTGCTCGGCCTTCACCCTACGACAGGTCAAGCATCTCTCCACAAACCATGCGACATCCCTCTTCATACAGGGCCACCAATAATCCTTTTTCAGGTCCAAATACATTTTAGTGGCCCCGGGATGGATCGAGAATTTCGATCGATGAGCCTCCTCCATCAAAATGGTACGCGTGCCGCCCACGGACGGTACCCAAATCCGACCCTGAAATGTCATAAGCCCCCGGCTATCGGTAACTGATTCCGATACCAGCCCGACAACTCGCTCTCTCTTCTGGCTTCACAGCCTCAGCCTGGGCCCCACGAATAGCGTCCAACATTGGGGTCATCATTGTCAATCTCAAACAAACATCTCGTATTGGGGCGCCCTCCGCTCTACTGCTCAATGCATTGGCTACCACATTAGCCTTGCCCAGGTGGTACAGGATCTCACAATCATAATCCTTGACCACGTCCAACCACCTCCTCTGGCGCATATTCAGGTTGGGCTGATCCATCAAATACTTCAAGCTCTTGTGGTCCGTGTATATCGTACACCGAACCCCATACAGATAATGTCGCCAGATCTTGAGAGCGAACACTACCGCTCCCAGCTCCAAATCATGAGTGGGATATCTCGACTCATGATGCTTAAGCTGCCTCGATGCATATGCAATCACATGCCCCCTCTGCATAAGCACCGCTCCCAATCCGGATATCGATGCATCACAATAAACCACAAAATCTTCCATCCCTTCCGGAAGGGCTAACACCGGGGCTTCACATAATTTCTGGCGAAGTGTCTCGAACGAGGTCTGCTGCTCTGACCCCAAGAAAACGCAACACCCTTCCGGGTCAACTTGGTGAGTGGCACGGCGATCTTGGAGAAATCCTTAATAAATCTCCGATAATAGCCGGCCAAACCCAGAAAACTCCTGATCTCGGTGGGTGATCTCAGCACCTCCCACCTCATGACCGCCTCAATCTTGGCCGGATCGACCAATATCCCATTCTGGTTAACTAGGTGCCCCAGAAACTAAACCTCTTGTAGCCAGAACTCACATTTGGAGATCTTGGCATAAAGCCTCTCCGATCTCAGAACTCCGAGGATCTCCCTCAAATGCTCCTCATGCTGCTCTCTGGATCTCGATTACACCAATATGTCGTCGATGAACATGATCACTGAGCGATCCAACATCGGTCTGCACACCCTGTTCATGCGATCCATGAACACCTCCGGTGCGTTGGTGAGTCCGAAAGGCATCACCACGAACTCGTAATGCCCATAACGAGTCCGTAATGATGTCTTCTGGACGTCCTCCTCCCGCACCCTCACCTGATGATAACCAGACCTCAAATCGATCTTGGAGAACCAAGATGCTCCCTGCAACTGGTCGAACAAATCATCGATCCTCGGCAATGGGTAACGCTTCTTGACCGTTAGCTTATTCAACTCACGATAATCAATGCACATCCAAAGCGAACCATCCTTCTTCTTGACAAAAAGAATAGGCGCCCCCCATGGCGAACTGCTCGGCCTGATAAACCCCTTCCCCAGCAGCTCCTGAAGCTGTGAGGATAACTCCTGCATCTCCGGAGGCGCAAGGCGATAAGGCGCCTTGGCGATAGGCGCAGCTCCCGGAACCAATTCAATACCGAACTCTACCTGCCTCCCCGGAGGCACACCCGGCAACTCCTCTGGAAACACATCCGGAAATTCACGCACTATCGGAACCTCATCAACTGACTTCGGTCTCTCTGAACCAACCCTCGCATCCATCACATATGCCACAAATCCCCTACAGCCCTGCTGTAGACTCTGTCGTGCTCTGGTGGTCGAGAAAAATGTTGACCCTGTACATGTACCCTCGTCGTACACCGTAGGAACTCCCCCACTAGGGTCTCGAATCGTCACCAATTGACGCTCGCAATCTATCACATCTCCATATCGGCTCAACCAATCCATACCCACTATAACACACACGTCCTCCATCGCGATCGGAACCAGATCTATAGGGAACTCCACACCGAAGATCTCGAGGACACATCCTCGAATCACATCTGAAGCATACACTGATCGCTCATCAGCTATGGAAACTCGCAGAGGCCGATCCAACGCCTCTCTATGGATACTAATATGCTGACTAAAAGCTACGGAAACAAACGAACAACTCGCACCCGAGTCAAATAATACCAACGCAGGCACAGAACTCACAAGAAAAGTACCTACGCATATCATCATATTAGCATAAAAGAAAACTCAACTCAGATAAAAGATGAAACAGATTACATACCAGCCACAACATCGGGCGCCGCGTGGACCTCCTCCGCGGTCAACTGAAATGCTCTCCCACGAGCCTTCGGGGCCTCGGCCTTCACCGGCCGAACCTCGGTAGCCCTAGCAGCAGGCGCAGATCCCTGCGCTGATCCGTAAAGAAGCTGCGGGCACTCGGCCTTCCGATGGCCGGTCTGGTTGCAATGAAAACAAACCGAAAATCCCTTAGGGCAATCCCTCGCGATATGCCTCCTCCTTCCCACACTTGTAGCACACCCCAGCCCTGCACGACCCCTCGTGACTCTTACCGCACTTTCCACAAGTGCGGCCCTTCGTGCCCCCAGATCTCGAATCAGCGGGTCTAGACCGCTTGGCTGCCGGCTGAGACTGACTCGGCCGCCGATCCACCCTCTGAGATTCGGCCTCCTCCCTGGCCTGAGTCTCCAACTCGATCTCCCTCTTCCGGGCATTTGCCTGGAGCTCAGCAAATGTCCGGTAAGTTGAGTTCGCCACGAACTCCCGAATATCTCTCCTCATAACACTCAGATAACGGCTCATACGAGTCTACTCAGATGACACCTGCTCAGGGCAAAACATCGCCTTCTCATGAAACTTCCTGGTGATCACTGCTACAGAATCAATACCCTGCTTGAGGGTCAAGAAGTCCTGAATCAACCGTTCCCTCTCCACCGGGGGAACATACTCCTCTCTGAACATAGTGGTGAACCTCTTCCAGGTCACCTCGGAAATCTCAGCCAAAGTGAAGTTTGCCGTCACGAACTTCCACCAATCCTTCGTGACTCTTACCGCACTTTCCACAAGTGCGGCCCTTCGTGCCCCCAGATCTCGAATCAGCGGGTCTAGACCGCTTGGCTGCCGGCTGAGACTGACTCGGCCGCCGATCCACCCTCTGAGATTCGGCCTCCTCCCTGGCCTGAGTCTCCAACTCGATCTCCCTCTTCCGGGCATTTGCCTGGAGCTCAGCAAATGTCCGGTAAGTTGAGTTCGCCACGAACTCCCGAATATCTCTCCTCATAACACTCAGATAACGGCTCATACGAGTCTACTCAGATGACACCTGCTCAGGGCAAAACATCGCCTTCTCATGAAACTTCCTGGTGATCACTGCTACAGAATCAGTACCCTGCTTGAGGGTCAAGAACTCCTGAATCAACCGTTCCCTCTCCACCGGGGGAACATACTCCTCTCTGAACATAGTGGTGAATCTCTTCCAGGTCACCTCGGAAATCTCAGCCAAAGTGAAGTTTGCCGTCACGAACTTCCACCAATCCTTCGTGACTCTTACCGCACTTTCCACAAGTGCGGCCCTTCGTGCCCCCAGATCTCGAATCAGCGGGTCTAGACCGCTTGGCTGCCGGCTGAGACTGACTCGGCCGCCGATCCACCCTCTGAGATTCGGCCTCCTCCCTGGCCTGAGTCTCCAACTCGATCTCCCTCTTCCGGGCATTTGCCTGGAGCTCAGCAAATGTCCGGTAAGTTGAGTTCACCACGAACTCCCGAATATCTCTCCTCATAACACTCAGATAACGGCTCATACGAGTCTACTCAGATGACACCTGCTCAGGGCAAAACATCGCCTTCTCATGAAACTTCCTGGTGATCACTGCTACAGAATCAGTACCCTGCTTGAGGGTCAAGAACTCCTGAATCAACCGTTCCCTCTCCACCGGGGGAACATACTCCTCTCTGAACATAGTGGTGAACCTCTTCCAGGTCACCTCGGAAATCTCAGCCAAAGTGAAGTTTGCCGTCACGAACTTCCACCAATCCTTCGCTCCCAGGCGGAGCTGGTTCAAAGCGAACCGAACCCTCAAGTGCTCTGGACAAGAACACGTATAGAAACATCCCTCGATGTCAGAGATCCACCTCATAGCGGCAATCGGGTCCTGCGTCCCGTCGAACTCTGGTGGCTTCGTGTTGCTGAACTCCCGGAACAACAACGAGTCACCTCCCTGAGGTCTGGCAGCAGCTGCAGCAGCCTCAGTTAATGTTGTGTACCGCTCATCAAAAGTCTCAATCAACGTGGTCTTGATGTCCCCAAACATCTCGGGAATCTCAGCCCGGATGGCAGCAGCTACCTCCTCATGAATCAATCGACGTATCTCCTCGTGGTTGACACCATTGCTCTCAGGTGTGTGTCGAGTCCCAACCATGATGCCTCTGAAATACAACAAAGAAATTATCAGAGACTCGATCGAGCATACACATACTCGATGACGCAACCCTACTTGTCCTCCGTTGTCCAAAAGATTCTTACTTGGAATGCCCATTGATCCGGTGTCTTCAGTAGTACGGGCCCAATACTACTGACCACACCATATCAGCATTCACTCCAAGTCCTCCTCCTTGGATCTTGGATTACAAGTACTCTATCTTCACGAGCTCCTAACTGCTATCTACTCGCTCTTGAAGCATCTCAGCAGCAGAAATCTCCTAGGCTAAGGCATCACAAATCAGGCCACTCTAGTCCTAATATGTATACCTAGCCTACTCTAGTATGCATAATGTAACATAACATATCTCATAACACATAATGTAAGGGTACTTTTGGGGATTCACCGTTCGGGTGCTGGCTGATCGTACACACGACTCTGCTCTGTTTGTCTCAAAACTCTTTTTATTCTTTTCAAAAATTTTACTTCATTATCAAAATTTTCCTCAAATCCTCAGTTTGAGTTCAGATACGCCCGAAGATGCATCCGAATCCCTCAAACCAAGGCTCAAATACCAACTTGTAACAACGTAAATTTTCAAAACAATTTTTCATTTTTAAAACATACATTTACTCATAAAATATTGTCAAAACACATTGTATCAATTGTTATAATCACAAAACATTTCCCCAGAATCTCAAACATAAACTCCACAATTATGTACGAATCATGTCGGCGCCTTCCCGCGCTCATCACTAGTACTTGAAACACATAACACAACAACTGTAAGCATAAATGCTTAGTGAGTTCCCCAAAATACCACATACAACATATACGCCACTCGAGGCTATAATACGACCTTCAGGTTGATGTGTCTCAGCGGGACCCTCCAGTCCCGTAGCTCGTTGGACCCTCTGGTCCGGTCATAGCTCGTTGGACCCTCCGGTCCGATCTATAACATCATACACATACATATATCACATAGCACATAAAATCATACGTAACACATAAGATCCTCTGGTCAACACATAATACCACTCTAGGTAACGTATAGTGAGAAGACTCACCTTGATGTCTCGGTAAGTATCTAACTCGGTAGAAATGTGATCTAGCCTCCGCCCAATCACATAAAGTAAATACTCTCATAAATACACTGTACTCAACCCTAAAAGTCAACAAGGTCAACAGTTAAACTTTGACCCGACTCGTCGAGTGCACTAAGGCGACCCGGCGAGTCCACACGCGTCCACTGACTCTCTTAGTCCCTCTCTTGGCACGTCGAGTACTTCCCCTGACTCGACGAGTTCCACCTGGCATGAATCGCGGGGCCACCCCGACTCAACTTGCCGAGTCTCAAGAACAACTCGGCGAGTTCCAACTTGAACTCAGACTCCCCTGACTCTCCCTGACTCACCGAGTTATTCCCCAACTCGGCAAGTCCACCCACTGAGTGATTAACGGGCAACCTTCATACTACTCGTCGAGTCTGTTCTTCGGACTCGACGAGTTCATGCCATGCACAAACTCTATACAATTCCTGAGGTCAGATCTGTTCCATACAATCATAGATCTGGCCTCCCCAAGCATGATAATCACATAAAGTTCGGACCTTGGCACTCATATAACATCTAAATGGTCCAAAATGGTGATTTAGCCCCAAATATGACATTCCTAGCTCATGGCTCCCAAAAGGACTCATAAAACTCCAATGGTTAAGGCCTCTGGACCTCTTTGGGTCCAGATCCAGAACACAAATCGAGAAGGGACCAAAAGCTCCACTTAATCAACCTCTAAAAGGGTTAGAAAACCCTAATACTAAGAATCAACACCAAAAATTGAAGAAGGTCCGAGAATAATACCTCAATACAATCTCTATGAGCTAAAAAACCACCAAAATCGCACCTCCTTCAGCCTTCTCTTGCCTTGAACACTTCCTTCTTGCAAAAACACCCACAAAAGGTTCAAGAATGGCATCTCCTTCCTCACAAACGCTCTAGATCTCTTAGGGTTTCTCTCTGGGGGTTGGTGGCCGCAAATGACGGCCCTAAGACCCTTTAAATAGGTCTCAAACCCTGGAAATTAGGGTTTCATTAAACAGCGTGGACTCGCCGAGTCCACTCATGAACTCGCTGAGTCCAGCTGTGAACTCGCATACGAATCCGCGACCATACTCGGCGAGTTTAGACGCCAACTCGCCGAGTCTCCCGTCAACACCCAAAAATAAAAGAACAAAAAAATAATACCTGGGAAATCGGATGTTACATTGACTTATTGTGGTTTCACAACAATAAAAAAAATTAAGCATTTAGATATGAGTATCTTGCAAGCACTTATTGACTTACATAAAGAGTTTTTTATAAGTTACTTCCTCCTTACATATTGAATTAAATAAGAAGTTTTTGATAATTTAATTTATTATTATGCATATAAATATGATTTTCCAAACACTAAAAAACAAGTCATAAACTTGTTACCTTTGGTACCAGATAAGATAATACAAATACTTTTTTAAGACTCTGTTTAACATCAGATAAAGCTAATAAGCACTTTTACATAAAAGCATAAGTTGCTTTAAAAAGCAACCCCAAACTTCTATAATCGATGTCTTGGTCTATATCAAGTTATAATGTTTATGTTGGGTTATGAGGATACAAAATCCAAAAAGGCACATCGGAAGCAACATATAAAACAATCCCATACACCAAAACTAGATATGTGTTTTTTAACTAATCAAATATAACAAAATAAACAACCACAGAAAGATAAAAAAGCATACATTCACATCCTTTGATTTCTTTGGTTTACCCAACAGAAAGAAAGTTTAGAATCCAAATGAGGATTCTTATTTCGTAGTCGCACCTAAGGAAACAACAAAGCAACCTTGACAACCTCTAGAAACCGCAACACACTAAATCCTAAATGATTAGGGTTTTTCCGTATTGACGCATTGTGTTAAGAAGATGAGTGTGTCTCGTTCTGCAATCAGACCAAGGGTTTTGAGAGTGGGGTGAGAGGCACCCAAATTCTAGGGTTTTCAACACTTGTAAATTCAATCCTAAGCTCATCTATTTATAAGGGAGGATTTATAACCGTTATACGATAATTACCTGGTCACTAAGTAATTATTTATAAGATTTGACTTACAAATCTTTCCATTTAAACCCCATAAGTTCTACACATATCTACTAATTTATTAATCCCTAATAAATTAACAAACTAGATTCATATTATTCCCTCATATCAATAATTGCTTAAATATGTCCTTACGTGTAACCTAATGGACTCTGTCATTAATAGTAATAATACCAACTGTTCTGATTGCGGACACTATTTCCAATAGGTTCTACATAAACAAGAACTTACGATTAAATTTCGACATGAGATCATTTTGGTAGTATCTTCTGATCTCGAGCCGATCTTATAATCGTTGTATTTTAAAGTAGAAAACAAGCATATTAGGTTGAACGGAGTCGTGCAGCGCCTGCCAAACTCCACATAGGAAAAAATGGGGGGAAGAAACTCAGATGAAGAAGAGGGGGGTGGTCTGCCGAGTGAGGAAGAAGGGGGAAAGAAGAAAGAGACTCGACACATTTCTACCGAGTTTGGGCTCCAAGTTCGGCATGCCGAGTTTCCGACCCAGTGTTTGTCGAGTCCACATCAGATCTGTCGAGGGTCGCCAAGTCCCACTCCGTCCGGCCTTAATGATCTCGATTTGACAACCATGTTTTGTTTTCATATTTTTAAAAAGCTAAAATAATATTTTTGCCAACCGCATCCACACAAATAAAAATTCTAAATTCCAAATTTTGACCTAATGTTGCAACTCCACCTTTATACCTTTATGCTATTTTATCAGATATTCCCATAATCCATATTACGCCTTATTATTTTCCCAATTTTTGTTGGATCCATATCATATAATTTATTTTTAAATTTAACCAAACACCTTTATCTATTAAATGAAACAATTGTATTTTTTTTAATAGTAAATAAATAAAGTCTTAATCCAATCATAATGAGCCATTTTAGTTGGGCTCCATGAACATGGCTGTTCATTCTTCAATGAGTGGTCAAGGGCCTATGTTTTGGAATCATTAATACCTACAAGGACTTAACAATAGAACATAAGCCCACATCCAAATTAAGGCCCACCCAATCATACATTGATATTATTCAACAATTATATTTGTATGGTTAAAACTTAAAACTCCCCCACTAATAAAGATTGTTTAATAGTATATCCTATTGAAAATTACCTAAGTTTCTTACTAATAGTTGACAATTATGTGTTTTCACTTTGTTGATAAAACTGTTTACAACAATTTATCACATTTGTTTTCAATTAATATCAACCGATGTATATTATATTTAATGTACTTTATTGACAATCAACAACCAATTTAAATTATTAATGTGTAAAAAATGTGGGGTATTGAGAACAGGGTTTTTTGAAAATGATTTTGTGATGAAAATGATGAGAATAAGTTAGGAGCTACGATGATGGACACATATATGTGGTTATTTAAGTATCCACATGCATACATTGGAAAAAGAAATTATATTGTTTTGTAATATAATATCTTGTATATGGAATAAAATTGGTATGATATCATATACTTGAATTAAAAATTCAAATAGTTGAAGACATTAAATTCAAACATGCTTAACACACAATAAATTGTGACACGATGTGGAGTGGAATAAAGCTATGTGGCAGCTCGAGGTACATTCGAAGGGTAGTTGATATTGAGGAAGTGTCTTAAATGTTTATTATGATGTTAAACTGTAACAAACATAGAGTTTTACAAGGTGTTTAATTATGGATTGGTAAAGTTTGTTTTAAACCAACCAATTATCTAAATATTCATTCTAGTCTTTCATAAGCTTATATTTGTAGTTATATTTAAATGAAAATAATCTTTTCAGTCAGTTAAACGTTGATATAGATACCACATGCATATTTTCTATACATTTTCTTAATGCGTAGATTAAATAAGTTTTGATTTTGATTTTGACCCTTCTTTGATCTACACAAAACTCTTCGATTTTCACATATACCATTAACAACTCTTGGATCTACACATCCATCATTAGCAATCCTTTTTTCCCTCAAATGTACTTCTAGTACTCTCCTTCATCAACCCAAGAACTTTAAGAACTATCACCAATAGAAAAGCCTTCGCTTTTCAATAAGATCATAAGGGTCTTGATCTAATCTAGTTAGTAGAAGGTTCACCACACCATCAAGATCAAATAATTTATATAAAGGTCTCTCATGAGAAGATGGTGGTCGGAGAAAGAGCATCCATAATGATCAGTTTAATGGGAGAGTTGAATGAGGTGATAAGTTTGTGTGTCAATGTGATATCTTACAATGGTAGAGTTTTGACATTCAATAAATTTGGAGTTCAATGGTCATTAAACTTTTCAATAGAAAAAATGAAAGTTTTTAATTCTTAAACATTTACTATAAATTACATTTCATAACATTTTATTGAGCTTTGTAGAGTTCAATGTATTGTAAGAAAAAAAATGATAGAGTTGTATGGATTGTAAAAAAATGATGTGGCAATCATTGAACTCTATGGAGTGCAATGCATTGTGGATGCATTTAGAGAGATGTAGAAGGTGATTTGTGATAAAATGGTGGAAGTGGTTTATTATTATACGATATAGATGCGTTTTGTCCTATGATGATTTTTTTTCTAGTGAGGTTGGAGAAGAATTTCGGATGAAATTGAATGTCGAAGATACAAGTTGAGTAACAAGAGTACGTTGTGATTGAACAAATACTTAAGAGGAAGAGATGTGTCATTATATGGAGCATATATAAAACTGGTAGAAGATTCTATGGATAAATGAGAGAAGACAAATGATATCAAAAGAAACCTACCTTCGAACTATCATAACTTTTAATTCGTCTAGAGTTTTGAGGTCTCTCGTCGACCCCACATTTCATTGTTTAGACATTTAACATTCAGTTTCCCCTGGTTTGCGGTTATTGCTCAATTTAATTTTGTTAGTTTTGATTGTAATATCATATGATTATCTTGATTTTCGAATTATGTGCTTGATTAGCATTTTAATTTTAGTATATTTCAATCATTTTTTTAAGTTAAATTTTATAAACTTAGCCTAAAGCTAGCAATGAGGGAAACAATTATAAGTGAGTAGCTATAATTGGGTATTATGACCGCAACCAAATCTGACTCGCAACATCTCATTCAAGAAACAAATGTGTGACACTCCTTGAACTAGCTAAGCACAACGGAGCTTCAAATGGGAGGGAGGGGGCATAGTCAAAATTTTATATTTTTTATTCTAATATGTAGAAAATTAAATATGGTGACTATTTCTGCCAAAAAAATCGAAGGGGGGCACAACCCCTAGTTCTTCTATATTAGATCAGCTCATGAGTACAACACCGAATCAACCTAAATACTGAAAATACCCATGTCAATCAAGTTTAAACATGGTGGTTACTTAGATTCTAAAAATCCTCAAATTCAAAATATTATTTTTCTTTCAAAACAAACTATTTCACTTTGTACGTTGCAATCTGCTCTCCAATAAAAATATTAATTTTTAGTTAATTTTATTTTTTGGAAATTAGGCGGTATATTGTTCTCCAATTCAAATTAAAATCCCTTTTATAAAAGCGGCTTACATACCATAAGCATTCTCCCTTAGAGACTTTTTAAAACTTTCAATTTTTGTACTTTAGTTTATGTCGTGTCATTGTACTTTCGGTCTACTAATTCCATTGTTATTCTCTCGTGATTTCTTGCCTGCAAATTGTAATTGGAGAGTTCTTTTTCTTTGTCTTTTAGTGTATTTCATATCAGTATGACACGGTTTTATACGTGGTTATATATGTTGGGGTCTCTCATCTATCAAAAAATGCTCTTTTTGAGAGTTAATATTAGACCTACAAATCAGAGCCAACGTCTTGCGCCCCCGTGGCTCAGCACATCCCTATCTATCCTCATCGAGCTTCCAACTTTAAGAGATAGTGTTAGTGTATCACACATCGATACAACACGGTCTTATAAGTGGTTATAGATGTCGAAGTCTCATATCTCGCCACAACCGCTCTTTTGGAGAGTTAATATGAGGCCTCACATATATATCTTACACTTTGTATCAAAGAGAAGATGAAAATGGATGAAGGAATGATGTGATAACGGTGAACCCGTATGTGTTTGTATGTGTGTTTTTGGGGGGACATAAAAAATAAAGTAAAGTTTTTTTTTAAACATAAATTCACAAAGTTAGTTAATTCGTCTATATGTGGGGGCTCCAATCTAAAGGTTTTCACCTCTATCAAGTGTGTACAAAAACAAACAACGATTGTGCACTACTACAAATAATATAAGAAATGAAATTAAAATTAAGCTTCATGTCTATGATAAGTTGATATAACTAGTCATACAAGTTGGACGACAATTAATTGTGCACTACTACAAATAATATAAGAAATGAAATTAAAATTAAGCTTCATGTCTATGATAAGTTGATATAACTAGTCATACAAGTTGGACGACAATTAATTATAATTGTTGTACACACTAGATGTGGATGTAGGGTTGGCTCAAAGCAATCTAAGACCCGATTAAAAAAAACAATAAATAAGTTATTCACATAACTTAAAAATAACATTATCATTTGTTAGGTTAATTGGAATGGTGCCTTAGATGTCTTAGATATCGATCTCCACTTTGCCTTAGATGTCTTGGATGTCTTACATAGTAATTTTCTTTTGCCAAGGAAAGACATCTCCGTATGCTTATACCGAACACCTTCACGGTGTTTGCCGTCCATGAATTCTTTTCAACATTTTTAACTTTTTATTATGTTGTCTTTGTCATTTTTTGTTTTTTGTTTTTCAACTTCCAAATAAATGTTTTCTAAGCAATTTTTTTAATTTAAAACAATGATAATAAAATATATTAAATGTAAGAAAAGAAACCAAAATACCTCGTTGGCACTTGGCCGATGCTATTGTTCTTTTCCGGGTTTCTCCTTGAACGTTTATGTTCATGGTCCCATTTCAATTTTTTTGGTCCTACAAATGATCAAAATATATATATATACAATTACCATGGAAATTTAAGAATTTGGGTGCATTTTGTCTTGTTATATTTGTAAAATATTGCCCAATTATTCTTCATCTTTGAAAATTTTATAGGAATAGTCCTTATAAAATTATATAACTGTCCCTAGGGTGTTCATTAAACGACACAAATCACAAAGCATAACGCGGTTTAGAACATATGTGATGTGGTTTGCAGTTTTGGATTTACAAAATGTTGTTAAACCGCATCGCACCACATATTATAAATATTGTTGTCGTAAATAGCTAGATCATATTAATACTATTAGATTTTTTATAAATAGTGTATCATTTAAATAAATAAGTTATAATGTATTCGAGAGTTATTCCATAAAAGAAATTTGTAAACTCCTTTTTCACTTATGCAAACTATATTACAGAAGTAGTTGTAAAATACATATTATAAAATAGTTTTCTAATTGTTTGTTTGTATATTTCTATCTAAGTGACGAATTCAGTATATATCTTGGGGTAGCCCCCTAAAAAAATTAACAGTGTAATTTTTTTTAGATTTTTTTTTCCTTATTATGTATTACACAAAAAAAAATTTAGAGATACCCTTTTACTTTGATCATGAATCCATCATCTATTTTTGCAAATCATAAAAAACAACATATAAACTATTTTTTCATTTATGCATGGAGTTATAAATTATATGGGTTATTTAAAGAAGGGATAATGACTTGAAAGGGTAACGAACTTTCGACTTTTGTCACATTTAGTCACTAAACTTTTTTTCGTTATCCATTTGCCACTAAACTATTGAAACTGTTCACATTTTACCCTTATGACCGGCTGTTACCGGTCATAAGGGTAAAATGTGAACAGTTTCAATAGTTTAGTGGCAAATAGATAATGAAAAAAAGTTTAGTGACTAAATGTGAACAAAATCGAAAGTTCGTTTCCCTCTTAAAAGTTCAGTGACTAAATGTGAACAAACTTCCTATTGTATTATGTTTTAGCAAAATTATTTATTTTTGTTTAATTGTAGCAACATTTGTTGATGAAGAAATCTATAAAATAAAAAAACAAAATGTAACATCCGGATTTTCAGGTATCATCATTTAAGTATTTTTTCTTTTGAGTTAAGAAAAGAGACTCGACGAGTTGAGGCCTCAACTCGTCGAGTAAGGTCGCGACTGATGACTCGGATTAATGAATGGACTCGACGAGTCGATGAGGCGACTCGACGAGTCCGCGCTGTTGGCAGAAACCCTAAATCTTTGGGTCCGAGCCATATTTAAAGGCACTTATGGCCTTCAATTGCGACTACCATTCCCATAAGTGAGAACCCTAGCGAGCTTGAGTGTGTAGAGTGAGAGAAAGAGCTATCTTGAGCTTTTTGGTGTGATAGATCTGGACCCTTCTAGGTTCAGAGAGTCGAGAATATGAAGCTTTAGTAGAGTAAACCTTGGGGTTCGAAGTTAGGAAGCATTTATGGGATTTTTATGGTATATATAGTTACTTTCATCTTACACATAGATATGAAGTATTTTATATAAATTACGTGCTACGTATGCATATTATTTGAATACATGCTGTCTATGCTGGATGAACGATTTTATACATGTTTTAAAAGATTTAAACGGTATATTTATTTTATATCTACAAATATATTGCAGATGAAACATGGATAGATGAAATAGTTGGTGTGTGATGAAATAAAATGATGAGAGATAGGTGATGATAGAAAGGTGGTGATAATTAGGTAAATAGATGATGATGAATATGTGATGTAGGATGAAAGGAGATACCATAACTTTAACCAGCAATGTGGCGATGTAGTCATCTACCAGAGTATAGATGGCAACCACGGACTATTGTAGACAACCCAGTGGAAACACCAGCAGGCCCATAACCTGTAGGTGATGAATTACGAGTTCAGACGATGTTGTAACTACGTATTCATGCGATGATGCTCTAACCCCTTACTATGAATTACGAGTTCAAACGATGTTGTAACTACATATTCATGGGATGTCACAAATTTCGCATGCCAAACCAATGGTCATAATTCACATCAGTGAGAATGGTTCATTTTTTTGTAAAACCAAAATCAGATTGGAAATTTTGATTTTTTATTTTGGAAAATGTCAAACCATTGGTTTTTAATTTTGGTTTTGGTTTTTTTGTTTTTTTTAAATATATTTTCAGGGTTTTGTTTTGTTTTTTTTATTTCATAGATTTCTTCATCAACAAATGTTGTTACAATTTAACAAAAATAAATAATTTGCTAAAACAGAATACAAGAGGATGTTTGTTCACATTTAGTCATGGAACTTTTTAGAGGGAAACGAACTTTCGATTTTGTTCATATTTAGTCACTAAACTTTTTTTCGTTATCTATTTGCCATTTAACTATTGAAATTGTTCACATTTTACCCTTATGACCGGCAACAGCCGGTCATAAGGGTAAAATGTGAACAGTTTCAATAGTTCAATGGCAAATAGATAACGAAAAAAAGTTTAGTGACTAAATGTGACAAAAGTCAAAAGTTCGTTACCCTTTCAAGTCATTATCCCTTTAAAGAAACCTACAATGCATCGAGCATCAAAGACTTTAATACGACTACATAGAGGATTTAACATTGAATTCATGTTATAATAAAAGTATAAGGTTGTTGTATCTTTATAAAAATTTTGAGGTATCACGTCAACTAGCAAAAGAAAATTACTATGTACTATATCTTACTTATATTTCAAAACGTCTTAAATAATAGATTAACAAATAACTGTTACAAAATCGAATAATTCATTTGAAACCGCACCCAAACCGCATAAATTGTCCGCACCTAATCGCACCGCATAAAGCGGTTAAGAGCTTTTATGTTGCAGTTTACAGTTTGTTGGGTGTGGTTTGTGGTTTTGACTCTAAACTTCATCAAACCGCATCGCAAACACCCTAACAGTCCAATGTCCATATGTTTGAAAAAACTAAATCAATGGTCCTTATATTTGAAAATTTACAAAAATGGTCCGGTAAAATTATCGAATGGTTGGTATGTACGAAAAGTTATAGAAATTTGATTTATAAAATTATCTAATGGTCCTTACGTTTGAGAAAAATATAAAAATGGTCCATATATAAATTTTTCTTTTATTTAATTGTCCATATATTGTAATGGTGACTGCAAAATTATTTAATGGTTCTTGTATTTGAGAAAATCAGAGAAATTCTTGGAAATTGTCACTGTGTAATAAGAAAATTACAAAAGTAATTCATGTGTAAGATAAAACTACAGTACCACTCCATGTGCAATAAAAAGTTATAGAAATGATCCATATATAATAGCAATATTACAAAATGGTCCTTATGATAGCAAAATTTGAAAAAGAATCCATGTGTGATACCAAAATTAATAAAAGAGAAATAGAACCTATGTAAAAGAAAATTATTATAGTGATCGTAAACATGAAATTAAAAATTCGTTATAACGCACCGACATCCCCACTAATTAATATACAAAAACCTTGATATATCATAATATTAACCAAACATAAAGAAACAAAAACGAAAATGAACAAATAAAAGTTAAACTTAAATGTAAATTAAAAAATAAATAAATTACGAAATTATAAAAAACTTCATTATTTGCCCTAAAAAATTACCAACCATTACGGTAACTAATTCTTTTGTTTTTATTTTAGGATATGAAATTTAATAAAACTAATCAATATGTGACCAACTGAAACAAATAAATTTAATAACTAATATATTTTATAGGCAACATATTTTACTGATAAACAATATGAATTGAGTAATACTCCCTCCGTCCCAATATTATTGTCCACAGACAAAAAACACACAGATTAAAAAAAAACATTAATTATTACTAACTTTATATAATAAAATGATAATTTTGTCCTTACTTTGCATTTAATGTTCCATTAAATGCTTATTTTGTTAAGTAATAATGAGAAAATATTTTGGTAAAAATGTTATTTATTTTTAGAAATAGAGTATTATTTTGGGACAAACCAAAAAGGAAAAATGGAATATATATATATATATATATATATATATATATATATATATATATATATATATATATATATATATATATATATATATATATATATAGAGAGAGAGAGAGAGAGAGAGAGAGAGTTAGGTTCAAATGTTTTCACTATCTATTGTGTGCATGTATGACTGATTCTGGACCAATCATTTTAGTTATTTTAAGAAAGTAATTAATGCATATTAAATGTTGAAGATGTAATTAATATCCATTATATCTTCAACATGTAATATGCATTAATTACTTTTTTAAAATAACTAAAATGATTGGTCCAGAATCAATCATAATGCACACAATAGATAGTGAAAACAAAATAACCTAACCTTATATATATATATATATATATATATATATATATATATATATATATATATATATATATATATATATATATATATATAGCTTAGGAATAATAAACTTTGCATTTTTTTGGCAGAAATGGTTCCTGCACTTTGCTCATCATTCTTTATCTATTTTGACATTTTTGGTCCTTGCAATCAAATATTTTTACACTTTTTAGGAACCTTTTAATATTTAAAGTTTGGCCACAAAACTTTAATGGTTTGACAATTTTGATCCATTTTCTAAAAATTGTTAATTCATACCTCTTTAATTCTTTAACCGTTTTGAAACTTTTGATCCTTGCAGTAAAAACTTTTACATTTTTTGATAAAAACATGAAAAAGACGGTCCGGGGCAAACTCCGGGTTTTTCATCCTTGTACTTTCTACGTTTGTCATATACTCATATTTATCGATTCGGAAACAATATTGAAAACTTCTAACCCCCGCGTAGCGGAATAACCTTTCTTTTATATATATATATATATATATATATATATATATATATATATATATATATATATATATATATATATATATATATATATATATATATATATATATATGGGTTTGTGACTTAATCAATAAGAATGACTGCAGCATTTTTTATATGTATTCACATATTAAAGATGACGGTATTAATAAGATTGTAATTAATGGTTGGTTGATATTCCCGATAGCTAACATAATAAAGAAAAAAGTTGAACTATTAAATAATTAGTTAGCTTATAAGAAAAGACGCATTAATTAAAAAATCTTATTTTTACATGTAAAGGTCATATAATTTCTATATAATGTATTTTATCAAGTTAATCGACATGGAAATGGTGAAACAATTCATTAACCAATACATGTATATTTATCTTAATATAAAGTTGAATTTACATAATTACTATGTATAAATAATTAGTTATGCAAACAAATAGTATTTCTTTCGCATATGAATAATTTAACAAAAAAAAGTTTTTTATATATATAGGGATGGTTAATTTGAGATTAAAAAAAAATTAGAGAAGTGGCGATAGTGATGGTGATGGCAGATGTGTCGGTGATATGCGTGACAGAGATGACATTAGTGGGGTCGGATGTTGTCAGAAGTGATGATAGTGGCGGTGGCGTTTGGGGTGGTATGGATGGTGATAGAGGAGAAAGGAACGGACGACGCTATATATATATATATATATATATATATATATATATATATATATATATATATATATATATATATATATATATATATATATATATATATATAGGTTTAGGTTCTATGAAAAAAAAAAAAAAATCATAAAAGTGCATAAAAAAATAATTAGAGATCACAAAACTTTTTTTTGAATTTTTTTTTATCAAAAAATCACAGCTTTTAACATAAAATCGCTGAAAAAAATTTTGAATTTTTTTTTTACAAAAAAAAAATAAAAAATAAATTGATTTTTTATTTTTATTTTTCAGCGAAATTGTCAAAAAAGCTGCGATTTTTTGATAAAAAAATTCAAAAAAAAAGTTTTGTAATGTCTAGGTATTTTTTATGCATTTTTATGATTTTTGGGGTTTTTTTGTTTTCCAAATAACTCTTCCATATATATATATATATATATATATATATATATATATATATATATATATATATATATATATATATATATATATATATATATATATATATATATATATATATATATAAGTTCAATATGGAACCATAATTATTGGTTCTTTAAAGAACCAAATATTTTTTTCAATTTCAAGAGATTATTCTTTATCAAAAAAAAATAATTCCCTTTATATATATATATATATATATATATATATATATATATATATATATATATATATATATATATATATATATATATATATATGTAAAGGTGGGTTCAATTGAGAAAACAAAAAAGGTTGAGAATGGGGGAATCATTCTCAGTCACTTATTTAATCTAAGCATAAAAGACACGGTGACAAACTTGTAAATATCATAATAATCTTCAATCTCAAATACGTAACTATAGAGAATTCGATAACTGTTCGTTAATCATCAAAATTTTTCCTCAAACCTTCAATAATCATCTAGATTTGTTCAACTAAACCGGAATTTCTTCGCTGTTCATGAAATTGGAATCGGAGTTCTGGACTGGCAGTCACAGTCGACACTGAGGGACTTAGAATCGGTAATCACAGGTTCCCAATCGGATTTTCGGAAATCAAAATCTAATTGAGAAATCGATCAGAGATAGGATGTCGCATCTGAAGTCGAAATCGGAAGTATATGATGATTTGGAATTGATAACTTGATGTTTTTAACATTTTTAAAATAGTTTACTTGTTTGCACTCCAACTGTTTGATAAAATGCATAAACTAAATTAGCACGTTATATTCACATATGAATATGTTTTCTCACCTGAATCAGTATATGATTATTAAAAACACAAAACAAATATGCAAGTCTGTATGTTATTCATATGTGAATAACATATAAAAATTATATATATTTGTCAAAATACCTTCAATATTCATAAGTGAATATACATTGTAATATTCATATGTGAATATACTGTGTAATATTCATAAGTGAATATATCATCTAATATTCACAAGTGAATATATACTTTGTAATATTCACATGTGATATACCATGTAATACTATGTAATATTCACATATGAAATATCATTTAATACTCATAAGTGAATATACCATCTAATATTGAATATACTATGTTAATATTCACAAGTGAATCCATCGTCTAATATTAAAATATGAATATACTATGTTTATTATATGCTATATTCATATATGAATGATACTTAAATTGTAAAAAAAAATCATATTTTTTATTCATAAATGAATAATGAATTTACTGTAATAAAACCTGATGCATTGTTATTCATTTATGAATAACGATAACTGAAAATATAAAAATATATATATATATATTTTATCTTAAAACTATATCAATATGGATGTCTATTTGTAGAGAATAAAAAATCATGAATTTTGGTATATTTAAAATCATTTTTTGATAAAAATAGTTTATAAAAATTAAAAAAAAATATGAAAAAAAAAACTATGTTTTTGTATATATTAAGGTAATGATTAGCATAGTTTAAGGAAATATGTTATGTTGGAAAACACATGTGCATTCGTTTTTCATTTTCGCCGGTACATTGAAGGCTTTTGCGGCAAAAATAAATGATTGGCTGAGAATGATTCCCCCATTCTCAACCTTTTTTTTTTTCTCAATTGAACCCTCCCCTATATATATATATATATATATATATATATATATATATATATATATATATATATATATATATATATATATATATATATATATATATATATATATATATATATAGAAAGTTCAATATGGAACCATAATTATTGGTTCTTCAAAGAACCAAATATTTTTTCAATTTCAAAAGATTATTCTTTATCGAAAAAAAAAATCTAAAAATATCTAAATTCATATATTAACATTGTGAATGTGAAAAATATTTTTCGGATTCACCGTGTGAATCCGGATTCATATTGTGAATTTTCAAAAACTCACATTGTGAATTTGACTAAAAAAATCGAATATCATTGGGAAAAGAATAAAAAGTTATGAATTTCTATATTTTTAGTTTTTTTTTTATAAATAAAATAAGCTCTAAAAGTTGAAAAAAGGATTGATTCTTTGGTTAATTATGGTTCTCTATTGAACCTCACCATATATATATATATATATATATATATATATATATATATATATATATATATATATATATATATATATATATATATTGTTGCATTTACAATCAAAATAAGACAACTATTTTTGTTAGAATTTAATATTTAAAAAAATTATTCACAATTTAATACATGTATTACCTATTTACTCACATTTGAATACAATTAAAAATTCGTGTAGATGTCAACACCATTCCTCTTTAATAAATGATGGTTTTTTGTCACTTGTCGCATTCTCATTCAATTTGATAAATGTCATTTTGTGGTTATTTTAAATTTTTTTTCTACATGTCATTTTATGAATTTTTTTATTTTATTAAATTTCATATAATATTTTTAATGTAATAGTTGCAATAAATGTAGTAATAAATGGATATCAATTTCATTAATGAGACTCTGATACATGGGCTTTCAAATGCCTTATAAATTGAATTTCGGGGGAAGTTCCCATCAGACAACAACGATTCTGTCTGACCCTACTTAAGCATGCGGATTCCCCCTTAGGGTTTTATTTTCAGGGTTTTAACGCGCTAATACATTTTAATGTCAAAATTCTCAAGCTCATTAGTTTCTTTTATTTATTTAAATTTAAAAATTAATTTTTTTCATTGTAATAATTCATTATTTTTCTTATTTTTTTATAAATTCAAAGTTTTTAAATATTTTGACATTTATATTTAGTTTTTTTTGTTAAATTAACTCATGTATTACATGAGTTTCACAACTAGTAGGAATGAAAACTTAGTAACATCACCACCAAAATATATCGTAATGATTTAGTCTCGAATTTCAATAAAATTTTCACGGTGCATTGGTGATTTACAAAACTCATAGATTTAACATGACGGAAGATGTTTTGCTGTTATTCAGACTATTAAAGGGCTCAAAAGGATATTTTCTACTTTTTGGATTTTTCAAGATTTTTTTTTTTGTTTTATTTAGATAATGATTATGAATTTTATCCTAATCAATTTCATATGTTAGTATTATTAGAAAGTAAAACAAGCTTATTTTATTCTTCTACGTGCATGTGTGTTAAAAACATTATTTACAAGTCAAAAGAAAATTGTTTCTTATTTATTCATCATATTAGCTAAAGAAAATTATGCATATGTGAATAATATATATATATATATATATATATATATATATATATATATATATATATATATATATATATATATATATATATATATATATATATATATATATATATATATATATATAATTCTAAACCTCCTGACTATCCATTCACATCCCTTAAATGGTACATATGAAGAAGAGGATAGTCATTTCCTTCCTTTTTTTTTTTTCAAATCATACACCTGAAAAACAAGAATGTTATGCTCATGAATAACCCAACTACAATAGATGACACTATTACCCAAAGGATCCAAATAATCCAAAGAAGATTTTATGTAACTAAACCACATCGAGTGATGAACATAACAACGATATAGACAACCACAAACTATTGTAACAAGCAAGCAAATCCAGCAGGAAAACATTATGAATTTGACTATGGCTTAACCCATGTCTAGTATTGGTTTATTCTGTACTTGTTATAGTTCTTCCTTTTTCCAAGTAGATACATCTTGAGTGGTAGTTTCAATCTTTCTCATTTCATAGATTTAACTTTAGTGGGGTATTTCTACAAACACATTGTATGTGTATGGCTCAAATGAGCAAACCCTCGATTCACCCTCTCAATCAATGTTATTAGAACTCGATCATTGATGTGATTGTTAGTGTTATATATTATTTGTAATTATCCTTGTTTTGTATCCAGTCCTATATGTGTCTTTGTATATATCTATATCATTGGAATGAGAAGTAAAATCATTCAGAAATTATATTGTTACATTATCAAAGCATACCTAGTGCGTTTTCTCTCATCCTGTGTCAATTCCTTCTCATTTTCTCTTCTTATATTGTTTTATGTTTCATGATCACAAGGCCGGTCCAAACGTATATAGGGTTCAGGGCAAAAAGACAAAAAAGGGCCCCTTAAAGACAAATATAATAAAAATTAACAAAAAATATCTATTATTCTTCACTATAAACACGGTCAATTAGCAATAACAAACAAGTCAAATTGTTTATGTTTTGGGCTGGTTTGAGTTTGAACCAACTTTAAGCCTTAAAAATCATTTTAGTAATAATTGGTTTATATATATACACTATATAACCCATAAATTTTGGGCCCCTGGAGTCGTGGGCCCTGAGCGGTCGTCCGGGTTGCCCACCGTCTTGACCGGCCCTGCATGATCATCAATGGGTGAGGGACAACTGAACAAAATTGTTGTCTCTGAAAAACCGTATGGTATAACAAACATCAAGGCACCGATTTCATTTATCCTTGATTTGCATCAACTTAACTATGATGTATGGAGTGTGTTATTTGAAACTCACTATAAAGTTTTTGTGATTTTGCTCACTTGGAAGAACCGAATGAAAAAAAAAAAAAAAAAAAAAAAGTTAGCAGATGGGTCTTTGAAGATAGAGAGGAACCAACTCACCGGTATCTTCACCGACCTTAGACTTAGGTGTTGTTTGTTTTTGAAGTGGTTAAATGTCTTTTGTCTTTTTCCATGTTTGCGGAAGAAGACGTGCACTTGAGAAACGTCTACCCGTCAGAAGGGAAAAGTGTTCAAAAAGTACTTTTGTAGAAAATCAAACGAGGCCTTACAGTCCTCGAGTACAGATGAAAGTTTATAATTTAAAATGCACTAAAAAAAACTTTACTTACCATTAAAAATTAATTGTGCTATAATGACATCTTAAAGACCACATTACATGTAACATGCTTTCCTTTTTTATCAAGAGCCCATGGGTATGGGTCATTCGAAGCCCACATGGTCACGTAAGGCCCATATCCCAATAATTAACGCCTGTTTATTTCTTTCCTACCGAGTGTCGCTGCTTCTTTTTGTCCAGTTCCACATTGAAATCAATGTCAATTCGTGAATATTGATCGTCGATTTGTGGTCTTATTCAATTGTTGAACATAGCCATAATATATTAACGTGTGTTTTTCCTTTTGTTTTTAATAACTAGTTTACTGTTTAGACCTTTAGAGAATTATAATCATCAAGTTTGAGTTTGATTGTTTAGACCTTTTGATTGTTATGTTATTGCCAAGTGGTTATTTAATATTGATTACATAAGTTTATACTGTAGGCATTGTTTGAAATAATGAGTAACTACATAAAAAAAATACAAGGGAAAATAATGTATTCTTTTTAAACGGTTAGGGTGCGTTTGGTTGTGGAAAACTGTTTTCATTTTCTAAGAAAATGTTTTTAGAAAATAGAGTTGAGTTTTCGTTTTCAAATTTCAATGAAAATTTTAGAAAACGCGTTTGGTTGAAACCGGGGGAGTTTTCATTTTCCATCTTAAAAATTTGGAAAACTTTGGAAAATTGTAAAAATCACTTTTCTAATTTACATACAATTTGGAAAACTGAAAATTTTCATTTTCTTGGAAAATTTTGGAAAACTGAACGAAACAAACACGTTTTCAAAATTTCCGTTTTTCTTGAAAAAATTTCCTATAAAACTGGAAAAATTTTCACAACCAAACGCACCCTTAATCTCACACTCATCTAGTTATTCGACAACTTATGTTAATAAATTGTTGATATCATTATAAAAAATAAAAATAAAAATTAAAAAAAACCCTTATATATCGTGTTTTTTAGATTAAACCACAACTTTATTTTATTTTTCCTGAAAAAGATATTGATTTTTTAATTTTTTATTTATTTAGCAAGGTTAGCGGTTTGTTTTCCAAAAAGAAATTGTGTAACGCGAGGGTTTTCTTGAAAAAAAAAATAAAAGGTTGAGGATTTTTTTTCGTATAAAATAAAAATTGAAGTTTTTTTCGATGAAATTAAAAAACGTAAGATCTTTTTCATGAAAAAATAAACTTGAATTTTAAAAAAATAATAAAATAAAACTCAATATAAAGTTTTTTATATACTAACCCTTAAATAAAATGAAATTTCAAGAAACTTCATGTTCTTTACTGTGATACAAATTTTGGTAGTTCGGATGCTAATAATGTACTATTAGAAGATGATGAATTGGTTTATGATGTTCAACTTCTTCTTCATGATCCCATGAAAGAACAATAATTATGGATTGGTTTATAATGTTCAACTTCTTCTTCATGATCCCATGAAAGAACAATAATTATGGATTGGTTTATAATGTTCAACTTCTTCTTCATGATCCCATGAAAGAACAATAATTATGGATTATCTTTTAAATCGACGAAATTATGTTAAGCAAGCATAAATTCTTAGGCCTTATCAATCAAAAAGTCATTCATGTCCTACGATAGGTATTGGAGACCAATGTCACTTTAGGGGTGTTTGAGATTGTTTAAAACCTTATGTTTTTAGTAATGTTTATTAACTTATCAAATATTAAAACGGAGTCTAAAAAATATTTTGATTAACTTATCTGATATCAAAACATAATAAGTTGATAAGATATCTTTTTAGTGTTTAGCAAATTGTGTTTATACGTATATTCGTGTAATATGGAAGTAACTTATTGAGAACTCTGTAAATAAGTTAATAAGTAAGGAAGAAATAACTTAAAAAATTTCTTATTAAGTTGATAAGTGTTTATGAAATCTTGATACACCAACACTTAAAACACTATATTATTTGTGTCAAACTTCAATAAGTCAATGAACATTTCACACACTCCCTTAGTAGAGTAAATTATACGAATGGTCCCTATGGTTTAGGATAATTTACACGTTTGGTCCCTAACTTATCTTTTTAATTCGGAAGGTCCCTATTGTTTGTTATTGTTACACGCTTGCTTCCTATTGTTTGTTTTTGTTATGCGTTTGGTCCTTATCTTACGTAAAAAGACAATTATTTAAATAGGGGAAAAATATAAGGTAGATAAGATAAGATGAGGAGGTGGGGTTGAGGGTAGGTTTATTTAAATAAATTAAAAAATCAAGGAAAAATATACTTTTTATGTAAGACAGGACCAAGCGTGTAACAAAAACAAACAATAGAGACCTTCCGAGTAGGAAAATAACATAGGGATCAAACGCATAAGTTACCCTAAACCATAGGGATCATTCGTGTAATTTACCCCACTTAGTATGTTTTGGCTTAAAAAAATGGTATTGGGTCAGTATTGAGAATGGTGCGACTTTTTATTTATTTTTTACTTGTTCAAATGTGAAGTTAAAGTTAATCTATAAGAAGATGCATTTGTTAATAGAGGATTTCGTTCATAGAAGAAACGAAATAGCTTACAAAACATGCTTGTGAAGTTGCGACTTAAAAGAGCTCATAATGTGGCTTATGAGAAATATATGAAATGAAGAGATTGTAAAAATAAAACAATACATGTTTTTGCCAAAGCATACAATGACAAAATATAATTGAAAGCTTCAAATTCTTGTTTATGCGATCTATTACGATAAGGATTAGCATTTCATAGGTATTGAGAAAACAAAGAATCTTTTAATAAAGGAAATATCATATAACTTATAAAATGGCTAAAAGCACAAAATGAAAGATGTTTCAAATGTCAAGTTGAAATTGTTTCGGGTTAATTGCCTATTAACATGTACCATGATTAAAAAAGAGATCATTGATTGTTGTTCAAGTAATTTAAGCTCAAAAAGTAGATCAAACATTCAAAATGTGCGACATTGAAACAAGAAAGGCCAAAGCATTTTGTTATCAAATTTTAAACGATTGTTTTCATCGAGAAGAAATGAAAAATATGATTTTACAAGTTCGTGGTTAAGGTATCATAAATTAAATTTAAAATTCAATTATAGTATATTTTTGGGATGTAGATTTTAAATATTAAACAATTTTTTGCAAATGCTATTTTGATTTTTCAACTTTATTTGTAACGAACTCTACATCGAAAATGAGTTGAAAGGTATACGAAGAATACTAAGGTACAAAGGTAATTCAAAATCATAGCACAATCCACATAACAATATCATTAGACACAATCAAGTACAACTACATACATGTAGTTTGAGGAACAACAATGAACATTTAATGTTTTGAAATCACACACAAAATACAACTACTACATGAAACACCAAACATTCCTACAATCAAAATATATTAAAAGCTAAGCAAAGCATGGCATTTTAATGGTAATAAGGAAGTAAAGAGACTTATCTCCATGGAAGAGTCATGTGGGAACTGCAACCGGAAAATAAGAGAACCTAACACATAACTGCAGTCCGACCCGATCCGACCCGACCCGTTTCCTCTACCCACCCGAACCAAAACCTAATCTTCAGTCTTCCAACCATTTGCAGTTATTTTGCTAGTTTCTATTGTTCGATTTTACACTTGCCCTAGGAGCTGTGGATTCATTAAAAAAATGGTTATGGGGTTATATTAAAGGCTGTGTTTGGCACGACACAGTTAGCTGATAAACTAGCTTATTTTTCGAGCTTTTTTAAATTGTCATGTTTGACAAGCCACTCTGAGTAGCTTTTCAGAAGCTTTTTGAAAATTTCTCGAATATATCCATGATTAATTATAAAAAATATATTTTTCAAAACGTCCTTTTGTCATTTTATATCTTCTCAACTAGTTTTACCAAACGTCGTTTTTTGTCTGCTAGTTTTTCAGCTATCAGTTATGTTTGGCGTGCGATAAGCTAGCTTGTTTTTCGAGCTTTTTTAAGTTGTTATGTTTGGCAAACCAAAAAGTAGCTGATAAACTAGTCTTTTTTAAAAAGCTACTTTGAGTAGCTTTTTAGGAGCTTTTTAAAAAAATTCAAATATATCCCTTAATTAATTATAGAAACACATTCTTTTAAATGCCAATTTATATCATTTTATATCTTTCGGCTAGTTTTTACCAAATGACATTTTTTATCAACTAGCATTTCATTTTTTTTTAACTAGTTTTCCAGCTATCAGTTAGTAAGTCAAACATAGCCTAAATTGTCATGTTTGGCAAGCCCAAAAATAGCTGATAAATTAGTTTTTTGAAAAGCTACTTTGAGTAACTTTTCAGGAGCTTTTTGAAAATTTCTCGAATATACCCTTAATTAATTATAAAAAACATATTCTTCTAATGTCCTTTTATATCATTTTATATCTTTCAGCCAGCTTATCAACTAGTTTTTACCAAACGTCGTTTTTTGTCAGCTAGCTAGCTTAGCTTTTTAGATAGTCTTTCAACTATCAGCTAGCTTTTCAGTTAGTCAGCCAAACATAGTCTTAAAAGATTAAGTATACCTAAACCAATAGCATCCGAGCCTTTCATGATCTTCAACCTCTTGCATGAACCAATAAACATACTACAACAACAATAGAATCAAAAGTCAATAAAAGTCAAACTCATCAAACTAGAATAACCATTGCTACTTAGTACTTACTCCCATGGAACATCTCCCACAAGCATCCAATCACCATCTTTATCTTCATATGTAACAACATACTCTGATCCATGTAAAAGATCCCTCAACTTGCTCTCACTTAGACTCCCCCTTAATGGACCTCCTTGTGATCCACATTGACCTTCAATGAAAGATTTTTTTCATTTGAGATATAAAAATGCAAAAAAGATTATGAACTTTTGTTTAAAAGAATAGAAAACTTTAACTAACCAATGGTGAAACAACTAAACATCTTCTCAAGAGCTGAAGAAAGTTCTTGATAAGTAGAGTAGCCTCTGAGATCAACTTTCCTTAAATAAGGAGCTCCATCCATACTAACTTTTACAAATAAAGCACTAAGTCCAGGCTTTCCATCTACTTCATCATTGTTCTTTGAATTTACAGCTAACATGTTCTTGCGAAATGATCTAACTGGAGGCCACCCCACCACTTGAGCTCTGTAAAATTTAATCCAAATTTGTGAAAAAAAAACAGAGATTGAATCATTGAATCATTGAATGAAGAAATTTACTTACTTGGAAGAAGGAGGATTGGAGTTGTTGTTTACTTTGCTAATAGGAGTTGAACATTTAATTGATGGAAGCTCAGAATTTGATGATATGACTCCTTTTGTTTCAGAAGAACTATCCATGGTATCAGTGAATACCCTTTTGTGTCCAGATGAGATAATCTTTTGTGAAGAAGAAGAAGAAGGGAGTAATGGAAACAAGGGTTTTTCATCGAGTTTTTCAGAGCTTGTTAAGCTGTTTTCTTGATCTCTTTCTGGTGATTGGGATCCTGGAAGGCCTAGTCTTAATTCGGTTGCTTTAAGGTTGAGACTGTTTTTGTTGACTTCTGATATGGTGGAGACGTTTGAGCTGTCGACAGAGGAACAATCAGAGAATCCGAGGTAATTTCTTTCAGTTAATCCAGGGATTTTCTGGTAATTTGATTCCATGGAGCATGTGGAAGTGGGGAAGGAGGTGTTCCCTTGTATGTGTTCTTGAACACCTAAGAGTTGTGGAGACATCGGGTGCCCAAAGTTCTTGATTTGTTAGTCAAACCTGCTGTAATAAGTATGGAATCATAAAGTCGATCAATTTAGATAAAGGAAAAAAAAAATTGACAGTATTCATTTGGGGATTTTTATGGAGGTGGAGCATAAAGCGAAATTCATGAGAGATATAAGTAATAAATGAAGCAGATTTTCATAAATTCGGGAATTAAAATTATCGAGTATCGATCGACTAAAATCAACGAATGAGTAAGAAATTAACACTGATTATGAATGTGTTACGGATTGTTGTCATCAATCTTCAAACTAGGCTAAAAAGTAAACGGAAAAACCTAACTATCTTCGATTTTTTTTCTTCCGATGAAATCCAGAACATACATAGAAGAAGCTGTAGATCTATTTTCCGCATTTATATCAGGAAAAAAAAAAAAATTAAAATATGCAATAAATGACCGGAAATTCCGTCTTAAAGCTCGAAACAATAATGCTCCGGTTAATAAATCATCCGAAGGACAATCAGACAGCTGTAGAGAAGAAACTTTTGCCAAAAAAAATCCAGAACACAAAGAACGCAAACATTATGCACATGCAAACTGATTTTTTAAGCATTAGAAAAAATCGCGAAAAGGTTGCAAGAGGAATGACTGTAAAGCGTAATCCAGATCTCGACTTTTAGAAGAAAAAAAAATGATTTTGGAGTTTAGCTGAATGATGATCAGAAACAACATACCTGAAAATCAGTCGGTGGAGAAGATGAAGATGAGCAACGAGAGTAGGCTTGAGAGGAAGAAGGTGAGAATTGTGATGAAGAAGAGGGGGGGAGAAAGGTATGAATGGATGAAGAGAGAGAAAGAGGATTTTAAGGTCCCTCCATTAAGCAGAAAGCAACAAAAGGGTTTGTGAGCTTGAGCTTGAGCTGTGTGCCCTGAAACTTGAATCTATGTAATAAGTTTTTTTCTTATTTTTTAAACAATTAAATAAATAATATTTCTGAATTTTGAGCCGACAAATTTTAGATCATGGTCACAATTGAATATACAATATATATAGAGAGATAGAGATAGAGATAGAGATAGAGATAGAGATAGAGATATATTAATGAAAATGACTATATAAATATTGAAGATGTACAAGAAAAGGACTTAAAGTTTAAATAATTAAAAAAAGGACTATTGGTTTTTAAATTGTTATTTTGAATTATAATTATATAATTTTTACTTTTTTTGCTATACATTAGATTATTTTCAAAAGTCAAAACTTTAAAATAGTTCGTAAGTTTGTATTTTTTTTTTTTTGGCTGATGTAGTTACTTGTAAAAATAATATTTATTTCATAGTTTTATCGTAGATTTAGTAAATAAATTTAACATCGTTTAATGTAGTCTGTTAAGTCACTATTAAATTATCGTTTTACGTAGATATTTATTTATATATGATTATAGTTAAAGTTATAGGTGAGTCTCGCTTTCTAATTCGTTAACCTAATGTCTCCACCTGCTTGACACTATGTCGCATTTCTTCCGACCATTGCCTCCTTCCGACAACTATCATCTTCTCTGGTTAGATACTAACATTTCGACCGATGTTCGTGCATCAATATTCCCAACAAGAAAAACACACCATCAATACTAGCCCTACCACCAACATTATTACTATCCATACTCAACAACCACCACCACTTGTAACCAATTTATCATCTCCACCGTCATCTTTGTGTTCTCCTCTTAGAAGATCAAAATTTTCCTCAAAACCTTATTCAAATAAGTGTTGAGTTTTCTGCTACAAGATAAGAAATATAGTTGAACCAACTCATATACATTTTAATTTCACAAAACCAAGAAAAAATATACACTTTCAACAATTAATAATATATTTGATTCAACTATAATTGGATTGATCGACTAATACACTCGATTTCTTGATAAGGGATCGGTCAACAGATCCATAACGCTCTATAAATTAAGATAGTGGGAGGAAATAAGGGATAAGATCAAATGATACATTTGCTGATTGATTGTTGGCATTAAGGAAAAATTGAATATAAGGGAACAATTTGATATTAATCATTAAGAGAGAAAGATAATTAAAAAAAAGAGCAGATGTGTAAATGTAGTAAGGGAGACGGTGTTGTATGTGAGTTTGGAATTGTGGAAGGGATTACATCAGTTGAGAACTAATAATGACCATAGAGGGAAAAATAATTGGTTGCATGGAAGTGGATATAGACAGTCTTTTATATTGGATTTCTTTTTTTTTTCTCAAGTTTAGTGTTCATGATGAAGGTGGTGTGAAAGACATATTTCCATTCCTTCAAAATTGATGGTGGCTCCATTGGTAAGATTTAGCAGTGGTAGAAGTGGTTTAAGGAACAATATATATTTTCTAAAACACATCCAAAGGTATTAGGGTGAGAGAAAAAAGAAATAATATATATATATATATATATGTGTGTGTGTGTGTGTGTGGAGGATATGTAGCCTGGTATTCCTCTCGGGAATATATGGGTAATGTGGTTATCGGTGGGTTTAATCAGGGTGTGGACAAGGAGAGCAGTGGTGAACGGGACTAGGTAGCCAAAGTAGATAGATGTGGATGATGGGTGGGTTGTTAAAGAAGATGAAGGTGAGGTTGTGGAAAAAGGAGTATGGTGATGGTAGAGACGTTACCAAATAACCCTAAAGAGAAGAAACGTGTTTTCAATCTAAGGGGTAGGGGTAGGGTGTTAGGTGGTTAGGGTAAAAGGTTATTGAGAACTAGTATTTACATCAGAACTTGATAACTTTTTTTTCTAGGCCAAATACTTTCAAAACTAACACCACCACACCACCCCTATGGCTCGTCTAAGCCATTTGCTAAATCAAAATCCCAAAAAAAACAATCTTTTTTCTATAATGTGCATATATGCACATTTGAATATGCATGTATGCACATTCAAATGTACATGTATGCATATTATATATATATATATATATATATATATATATATATATATATATATATATATATATATATATATATATATAGGGTGTCTAAATAACTCTAGAAGCATAGATATTATAATAATGTGTACATCCTTCATAGTTCATCCTAAGCAAGCATATAAAAATGTAATGTTTCATATATAAGAAGATCAAGTGTGTTGATCTTGCAGATAGAAGAAATGTTTTAGGTTTTTATTAAAACTAATGGAATTGCTATCAACTTACCTAAATTTGGTGCTGACGATGGAGAGGGAGGAAGAAGAAGATACAACAGTGACAAGATAAGAGATACAGAGGTGTGTCTGCAACGATGATGATTATTCAATGGTCGATGGTTATAAATAAGATATTAGGTCAACATATTTATTTTGTTTCCTTAATTGCAGAGATTTAATTAAATGATCTCATTAGTTACAAGTGCAAAAAACCAGAAATACCCTTTTTGATTTAATTAATTATTTAATTATTTATTAATTTCTGATTGGTGCATTCAGGAACATAATAGTTGTTAGAAACATTTGAATCTTTCTTTCTCTCTCTCTCTCTCTCTCTCTATATATATATATATATATATATATATATATATATATATATATATATATATATATATATATATATATATATATATATGGTTAGGTTATTTTGTTTTATGTAACTATTGTGTGCATGTGAGGAGAATTATGGACCAATAGATGAAAATAATGAATGAGTATGATTTTGAAGGTCTATGATATTACTATAGAATACCATATACCATAATATCACTCGGATTTAACTAAAAGGGTATATTAGAAAATTAACTATATTTAAAAAAGGAAATTTTCGAATTCGAAGGGATAATTCTGATTTTGTTTAAATTAATTTAATTTCAACTCTAACTTAATTTGTAATTATAACCAATTATAACTTATTTTATTCTGTCAAAATGCGATTCTCCTAGAATGAAATTCTTTTAGAATGACATTCTGTTAGAATAACAGTTTATGACATCTTTTAAGAAAACATAAATAAGAAGAAAACGTGAATAAGGACATTATGAAACAATATACTAAATCGATTCTTGAACTAATAATATATCAAATAATTACATTCTATGATTATGATAAAAAAAACAACATTCTTGAATAATAACAAGATTCTTAAAGAATAATAAGTGTACTTTTTAAAAAACAACAACATTCCTAAACTGTGAGTGTGATCAATCTTTGATTCAATCATGTCATTCCTATAAGGTCTTCAAGTCATTCTTATCACAAATGCATCAAAAACACCAAAATCCAACAAAAAACACTAAGTTATTCTGAAAAAAATAATATTGCTAAGATTCGTTTTATACATTTTGGCATAATATATTCTACTATAAGGCACTCTTGTTGTCCATATTTTCTTTCTTCTCCACATGAATGACAAACTCTTCAAAACCTAAAAAGAAAAAAAAAACCCATCAAAATCTAAAAAAAAACACTAATCTGCTAAACGAATCGACAAAATATATGACATTTTAATAGGCAAAAAAGATTCTAAAAACCCATTAAATTTAAAGTGCAATTACCATTTAATTATAACAGAATATATATGACATTTTAATTTTTGACAGAATACACACAACATAATAAATTAGCAAATTGTAATTATGATAGAATAATTAGGGCAATAAAATATGATCATAAAACAATTTTTTTACAATGTTGGTTGGGTCAGACAATTCATCAAACATTTGGCATACAAAACTAAAAGTGAAAACATAACCAATGAATTCTACAAATTTAAAAATGTTTTTTATATAAAAAAAGCTAATATAACTTGATTTCAACTAACTTGATTTAAGAGGAGATCAATCTTTGATACATAGAAGGGAACAATAAAGCTTTATACATTTTTTTTGTTTCTTGTAGAATCAAAAGAAAAAAACAATTTTTTTTATTCTTTTATGTTACTGTCGAATCCATAAGAACCAAACTAAATTATTTTGTTCTAACAATATTTAATTCTAATGTGCGATGCTTACCTTCATTCGATTTTGATGCTTTTTAATGCGACTTTTATTGCAACTTTTAATAATACACGTTCTCATAGCAGAGAGAGTTGATGATGCAGATGATGGTGGTGGTCGTAGAGAAACATCAAGAAGATAAATTAAGCATCTCCTTGCTTCTTGATTTTCGAAACAGGGTTCGACGATCATTACCTCAAACGATCATGGATGTTGAAACATGGTCGCAAGATGAAACTGAAAGCTTTGATTTCGAGGTGGTGATGGTCGGCTTGTAGAGGAGCGACAGTGAAATTGCCGGTTGAGGTGAGGCTACAGATTTTTGAGGCAGATCGTTTGAAGATAAAGAGAGGAGAATACTAGGTTTTAGGAAGTTAATGAATTACTATAATTCAATATGCAAAGATTACTATAATACCTTTAAATGATTTATTATTTTCTCAATTCTCATTGGTGTATAAATGCACACAGTAGTTCCTAGAAACGTTTGAACCTAGCTCTCTTTCTTTCTTTCTTTCTCTCTCTCTCTCTCTCTCTCTCTCTATATATATATATATATATATATATATATATATATATATATATATATATATATATATATATATATAGGCTAAGTTATAACGTGGATGGACAACTATTGTACGGACGTGTGGACAATGCTATTTTATGAGAATTACTAAGAAAATAGGTTGTTTGTTAATGTAAATACACTCAACCTTACACAACTATCGTCATTTTCATGCATTCTCACTAATTCTTATTCATTTTTGTTCTCACGCATCGTTTTTTACTCATATTAATTCTTACAGAATATGACTCAATAAACATTCTGACAAAATAAAGATAATAAAAAAAAATCTATAATAACCTTATAGACGATTTAAATAGTGATAATATGTGATAATGACAATAGTTATGTAAAATTGAACGTATTCAGATCACCAACACAACATTTTTTTTTTGTCATTCTCACATAATAACACTGTCCACATGTCCGCACAATAGATGTCAATCTACATTTAAACCTAGCTCTCTCTCTCTCTCTCTCTCTCTCTCTCTCTCTCTATATATATATATATATATATATATATATATATATATATATATATATATATATATATATATATATATATATATATAGAGAGAGAGAGAGAGAGAGAGAGAGAGAGAGAGAGAGAGAGAAATTCAAAATACCGTCTATAAAAGAATATTAGCTTAACAATATTTATACTAGTATTGAAAGACAAAAAAATTAATTAAAACAATCCAAAAACATTACCTAGACAAATAATTAGGATACCATCAATCAAATGTCGACATGGTACATTTTTTGGCTAGACAGAAATCTTAATTTTTTTTCGGTAAGTGCGTTGTTTTTTTGCAAAGATCCATATATTCAATACATTACCAATTATTTACTTATCGCTTATATTTTCGTTAATTTTTAGATGCTTTCTTTGTATAAAACATCCTTTAACAAATGTTGATTAAATTGATCAATAGCCTATGATGACGATAGGTTTATCTAAAGCATAAAAACATGATTAGTTATAATAAAATTTGTTTAATTAAAAATATGTCTTATAGTTTGTTCATATACTATGCTCCCACGACATTCTTGTTACTTATTTTTATGGAAACAAACTCATTTTTGGGATGTCCAACTAATATAATATTTAGCCATTTAATTTTTTAATTAAAAAGTAGACTCTTAATTTTTCAAATTCAAAACATTTATGGTTTTTAAACTTTTTTATTATTTTTTATTATTCAATAACTTTTTTATTTTTAAAAGAATAAATTGTGTCCGAATAAAAAAAGATAATGTTCCAATACTTAACACCTATTTTTTTGGCAAATATTTTTCCCTTTTCTCGTTCTATTTGAAAGAACCGCATACTTTTTTCTTCTTACTATCATCTCCGATCTTTTAAAAAAAAATCAGATCTTAAAAATAAAAATCATTTAAATATTCAGAACTATTAAAGAAAACAACCCTAAATTGTGTTTGATTTGAAATACTTCTTATATATAATTGGGTAATAGTAAAATATTTTTGTTAAATTATGTATTTATTATATTTATATGAAAGTAAATTAATTTAATCTTTCATATGATTTTACATGTTGCTATTATAAAAAATAATAATAATAAAAAGAAAATAAAAAATAAAAAAGATGATATTTAATGCTGCAACTATAGTAAACAAATTGTAAACTTGTAATGTGATGTGTTGGGACTATGTTTCTATAGCAAGATAATGAATGTACTTTTCTGCAGTTATTACGAAAATAAACTAAAACTTCTAGTTTCAGAAAACGAAGAAAAAACATTGTTGAGTTGGAAACTTTGTTGGGACACTTGCACATGAAATATTTAGATATTTCTTAATACTATTAGTTATTATCAGATACTTCGAATAATTTTTAATAAGATCATGAAACTTTAAAAGGACTACATTAAATTCGATTTTTTTTTTATCTTTATACTTTGTAAACGATCAAAACTCTGTTAAAATGAAAAGTGATTTAAGAGAACGTGTAATTCAATATAAAAAGGCCCTTGAATAAACTATCCGCATTATAAATTGAAACTAATGATTTAAAAATTTATTTTCTTAAGATGATCAAATTTTTTTTTTTTTTCAAAAAGATAGCCAAAAAACACCCTGGATGAAATAATGAACTATCAAAACAAACATGCGGTCTTATATGGTGATACGATACATTAATCTACTCTAAGGGGTCGATACATAAAATGGAACTAGAAAAATTGAATTAATTTCATTTCTTTTGTTTGATAAAATATGAGAATTTGGGTATGAAAAAAGAATTATTTCCTTTTCTATATTTCTAATTATCTACTAAAAATTAAGAACACGTTATAGTTCAGTGTCTTTGTCTAAATGTGAATACCAAGTTAGTCGATAGTGTATCCATAGGAGTATGGTGATGAATCACATTATTTCGTTGTTTTAGCGGATTCGTCTATACGTTTGCAAACCTCATAGTGAACATCAATAGATGAAATATAATTTTTTTTGTGAGGCTTGATCTTCATGTTATACTTGTTTGATTTGGATGCTAGTCAAAATTGATATATAGTTTGGGAATGTATCACCAAAAAATATTTATGTAGTGTAAAGAACAAAGCTTATATCCCGCAATCTCTTTGATTTGCTTTGTCTAAAATATCGTTTTCCACATTAAACCTAATCACCATTTTTCTAGTCGTGTCATTAGTCTAAATCATAGACATTGCATAACAAATCAAACAATATCGACAATGAGAATGACAATACTCCATATTGCTCCTACATTCTTATCATAACTATTGTTGTCAAGTGAACCAAACCATATAATAATTTAAAATCTTATCATAACTATTGTTGTCAAATGAACCAACCCATATAATAAATTAAAATCTGGTTTTTTTTTCTATAATTAAAAATTATATATAGTTATATATAATATATAGTTGTTTTTGTTCTATTAAAATTACACTGATTTGTATTTTATATATATATATATATATATATATATATATATATATATATATATATATATATATATATATATATATATATATAATTTAAGTTTAAATTAGCACTTGGATCATAAAATTGTTTTATTAACAAATTTTTGTTGGTTGAATTTGCATTTATATTAGCATAAACATGTTTATGCTTAATGATGCTTAATGGACAAGCTTTCATGTTGAAGATGTTTCAACCAGCTAGCTCAAAGGATCTAAGAATACGTTATCATTATTTTATATTTTGTACCATGTTAAAATAATTGTATACAAATAATGATATATACGTGCATGTTTAAATGATGATGACAGCATGAAATGGGGAGGCAAACTGGCAAAGTGTGATGGTGATATTTAATTTTGCATAAAACCGATAATTACCAAAACGATAATTATATTGACATAAAAATATTTAAGTTTTAAAAAAATACATTTATATTCTAATATAAGGTGTGAGACTCGTGTAATACATGGATCTTTTTAAAAAAAAAATTGTTAAGCATTGCATGTTTACGAATAATTTACAAAACTGAATTTGAAAAAAAAATATCAATATTAAACGTGAATGAACAAATTTTTGCAAAGTTTCTGCAAATTATCATAAATTTAAAAGGGATTTGAATTTAAATTATATTTTTCTGCAAATTATCGTAAATGTTATGACTCCAAGATCTATATATGTTTTTAAAAAAAATTAGTTTTGTCATCCAAAAAGGGGTCACGGCACAATTTGTTGTTCGTTTACCGGCTACGTCTATGTAAAATTTCTTCTTTATTTAATATATGCAAAATTTTATAAAAGAAAAAATAAATAAGTAAATTGAATTTAATACATTAATTGACAAATTACGTGAAAATTTATGGAGACATTTAAGTTTCTTTATTTTCTTTATTATATTTTTAGATTAGATTTTTTTATAATTTAATAACAAAGCCAAAAAAACCACATGCCAAGTGGATTTAAATGAAATTAAAAAAATAAAAAATAAAATGTCATGTGACATATTGAATTAGGTGATGATATATAGCAAAAAAACTTAAAATCAACTATGCATTTATTTTTTCTAATTTTGCATTTGTTATCGATTGTAGATTACCATAAAATAAACTTAATAAATAAAATTTTAATTTAAAAATCTTTTATGTTTTTACTCTAAATATGCATTCATGAAGAAGAAACATATTTATATATGAAAAATTATGTTTAATTAAATATTATATATATATATATATATATATATATATATATATATATATATATATATATATATATATATATATATATATTAAATGATCTTTCTTTATATGTGAGTTTTTCCTATTCATATGGTTTAATGGAATCTCTCTAATAGAATTGCACCTACGATTAGGGGTGGCAAATCGGGTCATCGTGTCGTGTTTTTGTCTGACACGATACAACACGACAAGGTTTTATGTAACACGAACACAACACGACACGATGTCGTGTTTTTTCTAACTAACACGAAAACGAACCAATTAAAAAACGATAAACACGGCACGACACGAAAAAATAACCTAATATAACAATTAGTATATTTAATTAATATTTAATCATACATAACACGAAAAACACGACAAATAAATGTTAAATCGTGTCAATATCGTGTCGAATTTTGAACACGAACACGACACGACGCGATATCGTGTTTTTTACACTTGACACGAACACGACACGGACACGAATTCGAATTTCACTTTCGTCCCAATTTCGTTTCGTGGCGTGTCGTGTCCACAATTGCCACCCCTACCTACGATCACCAACCAAGCAATAAAACAACACCTTCGGGAGAGAGAGAGAGGGGGGGGGGGGGGGGAGGGATTGCCAAATAAACTAATTTCTCGTAGTTTTCCTTTTGTCATTTAATTGTTTAATTGGGTTTTAAGTGTAATCCAAAAGACTTTTCTGTTAATAAAAATGTTACCTATAGTTATACCTTGAAAAAATAAATAATATTAGTTGAGTAATTAATTTGGGTTGAGTTTGACTACTTAATTGTCTTGAATTGGATTAAAGAGCCCGTCCCATTAAGATTAATATAGAAATGAAAGTATTTTAGTTTATGGAAAGCATCACATTAGAAACCTTATCTAATATTTTTCCTCCTCCTTATGATTTGCTATAGCCAACGACTCTAAGGGCATCCCTAGGATTACAATTTCTTATATGAAGAAAAAAAACTGGTGCATTGGAAGTCTAACAACTAATTTTTGTTGCTCTATATGGATACCGATAGAGGAGTATTTGCATTGATCTTTAGTTATCCACACCAAAAGATCCTTATAATTGTGGCATTTTTTCTAAACATCATATGGTTGTTTTGGTTAATCATATTAGATCCAAATGAATATGATTTGGGGATTCAAATTATAAATTATTTTTTATGACGTGTTCTTGTTATTTGCATTTAACCCTTTTCATATATAAACTAATAATTAAAAAATACAATATCTAAAATACAAACACGCTCATACTTGATATAATGTAAACATATGGGTCATCTTGGTTTTGATATAAAAAAACAAATTCTTTGATTTTCTCATGAAGAGTTATGTTTAGTTTGTTTGTTTTAATCTATATATGGATATTTTGAAGGTTTCATACTCTTTTAGGGTACTTTGGATTCATAAAACACCTCTCTCTCTCTCTCTCTCTCTCTCTCTATATATATATATATATATATATATATATATATATATATATATATATATATATATATATATATATATATATATGTGTGTGTGTGTGTGTGTGTGTGTGTGTGTGTGTGTGTGTGTCCTCGTTAGGATGATCATTCAAGAAAGTGATTTTGACTAAAAACTAGACACATGTTATGTATGTTTCTAATGTAGATGAGTAGGGGTGCAAACGAGCCGAGCCGAGCCCGAGCCTGACCAGGCTCGGCTCGGGCTCGTTTAAGTTATATAAGGCTCGAGATCGAGCTCGGCTCGATTCAAGCTTCCTTGTACTGAGCTCGGCTCGAGCTCGTAAAGAATTATACAAGCTTGGCTCGGGCTCGGGTTAGACTCGTTTTTTATCTGATGTGTCTAAATAAGCTTAAGCTCGGCTCGAGCTCATTTACTAATACCCTAAATCCATAATTCCCCTAATATATTTTTATTTTAATATATTTAAATAATATTAAATTATATTATATAAAGGCTCGTTTAGGCTCGCGAGCCTAATCAAGCTTAATGACATAGGCTTGAGCTCGAGCTCGTTTAATAAACGAGCTTAATATTAAGCTCGAGCTCGGCTCGGGCTTGTTTAATCGATTTCGAGTCGAGATTTTAACGATCCGATCTCGAGTAGCTCGCGAGTAGCTTGGCTCGTTTGCACCCCTATAGATGAGTAAGTCACGTTGAAGGAGGAAAATGGATGTTTTTTTTGTAGGAAGATGAGTCATATTAAGTTACCATACATGTCTTCCCAAAAGGTAAGGAAGACATAACAATTGAATGTGATGTTTGGGGTGAAAGTGTGACATTCTCATTTTCATGGTCAAAAAAGACCGATTTGTTTATATTTTATTTTGAGAATTAGAGTATCTTTTAAAGAATTATGTTGCGGAATTTGTTCCCAGAAAAACATGATAAATATATTATCAAAACATTTCCGAAGAAATGTATTTTATTCCTTTTTAAAACATTAGGATGTCATCGTGAATACAGAAACATAAGCATAAACAGACATTACATTCATTTACACTAGTGATCTACATCTCCTTAGTCTCTCAGTGTAATGTAGCTTCGTATCGACACCTGTGATACAAATAAACTGAGTGGGTCGGGTTGGGAAACCTGTTGAGTACATAGGGGGTTCAATCCCACAATTTTATATCATATATATAATTGAGAACTTAAAATATATAATTTCACCATATGTATATAAGCAACTCTTACCCCACCCCGTCGATCCTCACAACGACACTATCCATACTCTCGGACCTTAAAATTATCTCTTTACTTAATCCATGCTCTCAGATCAATAATTGTGCCCATTCCATGCTCTCGGACTAGGGACAAATGTCTAAATCCATACTCCCAGATTAGTGTCAAATAACTATGTCCTATCCATACTCCCGTACTAAGGACAACTGACTACGTCTTAATCCATACTCCCAGATTAATGACGACTGACTATATCTTAATCTATACTCCCGGATTAATGAAAATTGACTATGTCTAATCCATACTCTCGGACTAGGGACAATGAATATGTCTAATCCATGCCCCCGGATCAATGACATAATTTAAAGTTCTATTCTATGTGTATAACTCACTCGTACTCATAAGAAGATATTACCCAATATTCCCCACAATTAATTTAGGTTTACTCTTTATCCTAAATCATCATATATAATCATGTATGTTCTTTAACACGTATTTTAGGCAACATCAAAGAACCTGCACATAAACATATATTTAATACTTCAATCAATACTTGTATTAAAATCATGTTCATGAAAAGGACTATGCACTCACTTGTCAAAGTGATGATTCCAAACTCGAGCAGCGCTTTGCTTCTAACGATTCTATTTTCCTTCGACAAAACCTTGTATTATTATCGCTAAGTTTTAGTATAATCTTTATTTCGACTAATTGTTAGTCTAGATCCATCATTATCAAAGTATACTTCATGATCTATCAAGTAAGGAACAACCAGGTAGGATTATATAAGAGGTAGGGTCTGTTTGGTATACAAAGTATACTGTTTGTAAATCTCACTTTAAACATCTCACTAAATCACAGCCTAGACATCATTCCCACAAGTAGATCAATCAATATAACGACTTTGAATCACTGATAAATCTTATTTATAGGTTCATAATAACGATATTATATTTAAATTAGGGTAGGCGTATCTCACTTACAACAGGTTTTGCTAAAAACCAGGTTCCGCTGGAGAAGAGCTTCTGAGCCGAAAAGCTCTTTTTCTCGGAGCCTTTGGGCGCTCCGGGTCTTTCCACTAGCAACTTGAGGTTACTAGGGATTCAGAGGGGTTTTGGGAGTCTAGAGAGAGAAAAAAAGGCTTATGGTGTGAAGAAAATATGAAGGATTCACCCTTTATTTATAGGGGTTTTATCGTAGAGTAGGCCCTAAGTTTTGTCTGTATCTTCCGTGTACGAGCTCCGTTTTCTACGTTCTATATATCCACACGTTGGTATTTATGAGTACTACAACTTTCATTTAGACCCTGTCGGCTAGTTCTCATTCTATCTTCGATTTGCAAAACTGTATCGAATTTATCGCGCTCGAAGAGTAAGGACTAAATTTCGTCCATATCTTTAACATATGAGCTCTATTATCGAAGTTATTTATATCTGCACGTTGGTATTTATGAGTACTACAAATTTCATATAGATCCCGTCAACTAATTCTCATTTTATCTCAAATTTACAAAACTGTATCGAATTCGTCGCGCTCGAAGAGTATGGACTAAGTTTCGTTTATATCTTTCGCATACGAGCTCCTTTTCCGACTGTCTTTTTATCATTGAACTCCTATTAACGATATTTTCATTTATTGTTTAGATTATTTTGGCTAAAAATCGACGGATCTAAAATTCAAATTTCGGGTTGTGCACTGCTATACTAAATCTTAGAAAAATCATTACTTCCTCATACAAAGTTAAATTTAGACGTTCTTTTTATGCACACCCCTGGTTTACATATACTACGACTTTCATTTATATGGTTAAGGCTAGAAAGTATTTTATCGTAAATTCACTTTTTACGATTCCCGGTGTCGTGTCGGTTTTGCCGTAAAACTTCAACGGGTCATAACTTCTTTTTTATAACTCGGATTTCAGCGTTCTTTATATGTACGGAACCCTTGTGACATATACTATAACTTGGTCAAGATTATTTATTCTAAATAATGTTATATGAAAAAAGATATTTTTGACGTTTATTGTCTCTAAATTGACTAACTCGAATCTGCAGGTGTTACAGAAAGTAAGGGTGGACGAAAAATAATGGGAAATCTCCAGATAAATCCTAAAATATTATCCTGATTTACGAAAAAATCTCAAACAAAAATTTATTTACGAAAAAGCATGAATTACCGGTAAAAATAATGATATGACCCCTTTTTCTCAGTTTACTGGTTTCATTACTTACCTGTTTCATTAAAGTCCCATTATTTTACCCTAATTTACGAACAAGTCTCAAACTAAAATTTAGTGATGATTTGACCATTTTCTCCATGTAACATACATTTTACCGGTTTCACTGTCAACCTGGACACTTAGTCATTAAATAAGATGGTGAAATGAATATGTTGAGTTATGTAATGTTATGTTTACCATAAAACTTGATATACTGATGTATTGTATATTTTTTTGGAATATAAAATGCATCTAACGAAGACTGCAATAACTACATAAACTAGCAACAACAATGTCATTGTTTACATTTATAAAAAAATTTAAATTGTCTATCTAATCTTATGTAACCCAATATATCTATCTCATCAGACATCAACTTATTTCCTGCTCTTTTTCTCCTGGAAACGCAAGTTTTATTGGTTTCATTGTTGACCTAGATACATAGTCATAAATGAGCCGATGAGATGGATATCAAATTTCATAGTAAATGTAGCATTATATAACCTATCATATCCATCCTATCAGCTAATTTAATGATTAAGTCAATAATGAAACCGATAAAATGTATGTTACATGGAGAAAATGACCAAATCATCACTAAATTTTAGTTTGGGACTTATTCACAAATTAGGGTAAAATAATGTGACTTTAATGAAACAGGTAAATAATGAAACCGGGAAAAAAAGGTCAAATCGCCATTTTTATCAGTAATTCATGTTTTTTCGTAAAAAAAAATAGTTTGGGATTTATTCATAAATTAGGGCAAAAATTTAGGATTTTTCTGGAGATTTCCCAAAAGGATATTATCCATATGTAATGAGCCTTTTATTACATTGCTTTTAGTAACTCAAATTTATAAACCCTTCAACCATCAATATCGATATCCTCCTTCTGTTCTCTCACCTACTTCGATGACCACCTAAACCACCGTCAATCCTGATTCATTTGTCATAACCTTGTCCATCCATAGGTAATGAACCGTTTACCCTGAAGATATCGCAATAGCGCACCTAAATCTATAAATATACAAGGTATATTTGTCTTATTCATATTTATATATTAGAGGCATGGATTGTTCCTTTTAACTCCAGTTTATGACTTTTATGACAAATTTCTCATTCTCCTTTCTCCCATCATATTCATTAGACATATATTATAGTTAGAAAGTAGGAACCAACATCCTTTTGAACATCTTTGTAACACCGTAAATTTCAAAACAATTTTTCGCATTTTATAAAAACATAATTCATTTATTATTCATAAAAACATCATTGTTTGAAACTCAAATTCATACCATATAACAATCCCAAGATCTCATAACATAAAAATCCCGTGTGTGTATTGATCAGGCCGGCGCCTTCCCGCGATCCTCACTAGTACCTGAAACAAATAACACCAAACACTGTAAGCACAAAGCTTAGTGAGTTCCCCAAAATACCATATATATATATATATATATATATATATATATATATATATATATATATATATATATATATATATATATACAACATATTAGCCACTCGAGGTTATAACTCTTTGGGTCCGTGCACCCAACTCTATGAACCCTCAGGCTCTATCTCTGTGAACCTTCCGGTTCTAACTCTATAGCATGCACAGCATAAATCACATAGACTAATGCAGTGCAACACATAACACATATATAGCATACAACACTGTATCACATAACTCTAATTACCTACTCAAGGTAAAGTATAGTGAGAAGACTCACCTCGCGTATCTCAGTAACTCGTAAATCCCTAAAATCACTAGTGCTCGATCACCCGAGCTGTAGTCCTCCTATAACACAAATACATCCCTAATTAACACTTTCCCAAATAGGGTTGACTAACTCTATCAAGTCAACACCGATCAACTCTGGTCAATGGTCAACGGTCAACCCAACTCGCCGAGTCTGGCGTGGACTCGTCGAGTCCCTACGGGGACCCGATTCCTCTGAATCCCTTCCGACTCACCGAGTCACTCACCCAACTCGGTTACTGAACCCCTGGTTCGAAAACACGGAACAACTCGCTCCAACTCGTCGAGTCTGCCAATGGACTCGACGAGTGCATTCCATGCACAACCCCAAACGACCTTCTGAGGTCAGATCTGTTCCACTAACTCATATATCCAGTCTTTCCAAGCTTATTTATCACGTAAAGTGTATGTCTTGGCGCTCATATCACACCTATTGACTCATAAATGGTGTTTTAACCTCAAACACAATGATCCCAAACCAAAACCTCCATAGACTCATATAAAGCTTGGACAAAGAGGTACTCTGGACCTCCATGGGTCCAGATCTAGAACCTAACTCGCTTAAGGGACCATGGGAGCACTAGATCTAGTCACAAAATGGCTCAATAAGCCATAAATCAACATGAACATCACCACAACAGAAAATGGTTTGAAAATAATACCTCAAATGTGATGTTCTGGACCTCAGATCTTCATGAAGTTAACCCTCTTGCTTCCTCTTGGCTATAGCTTCCTTTCCCTTGCTAGACAACACCTCCAAGGTCGACAATGGCTCCTTTTCTCACTCCAAACGCTCAAGCTTACTAGGGTTTCGCTATGGGGGCTGGTGAGCACAAAATGACAGCCATAAGGCCCTTTAAATAGGCCCCAAACCCGAGAAATTAGGGTTTCATTAAACAGCGCGGACTCGCCGAGTCCACCAATGCGACTCGTCGAGTCCAGTCATTAATCCGGGTGAGAAATCGTGTCTCTACTCGGCGAGTCTACGCACCAACTCGCCGAGTTCTTCCACAAAACTCAAAATAAAATGAATAAATATAATACCTGAAATTCCAGATGTTACAATTCTCCCCCACTTGAATCTGACTTCGCCCTCCCGCATCTCACGCTCTGACTCCCAGGTCAACTCGGATCCTTTCCGATGTTGCCACCGAACCTGTACCAGAGGCACCTCCTTGTTCCTCAGAACCTTGATCTTCCGATCCACAATCGCAACTTGTCTCTCTGCGTAGTTCAGGCTCACATCCACCTGAATGTCCTCTAACGGCACTACCGCCGACTCGCCGGCTATACACTTCCTCAACTGAGACATGTGGAAGGTATTATGAATCCGCTCCAACTCCGCAGGTAGCTCCAAGCGATACGCTACCCTGCCCACCCTCCCGATCACTCTGAACGGCCCAATATACCGGGGCCCTAGCTTGCCCCTCTTCCTGAATCGAATCACTCCTTTCCAAGGAGATACCTTCAGGAGAACATAATCACCGACCTGGAACTCAAGCTCGGATCGTCATCTATCCGCATAACTCTTCTGGCGGCTCTGAGCGGTCAACAATCTCTGCCTGACCCGCTGTATCTGCTCTATCATCTGAAGCATAATCTCTGTGCTACCCATCACTCGTTGCCCTACCTCTCCCCAACAAATGGGAGTCCGACACCTCCTCCCATACTGTTGGATAAGGTGTCTAAGTCCATAACTATTTCTGGTCAGTACTTGACCCGACCCGTCATGGTCCATTTGGGTTGCATGGCACCATGCAATTGGATAGACTAAATGAGAGGAATAACACTTGGAGATTATTAATATATTATAAGTTCTAATATATTAATAATATTATTTGATTAGTTTGATCAAAGAATTAATTTGGAATTAATTAAGTGATCAAAAGTTAACTAATTAAATATATGGGTTGATTATGTAAATCATTCATATCTTGTATAGTGGGCTAAGAGGCTCCATGGATTATCAAGTTGGGTTCTACCCATAGGATGCTCCATGGGAGTTACAAACCCATGGGTCATGGAAATGAAGAGTCATGACACATTAGGGTTTACATGGTGTAACCCTAGATGTGTCAACACTATATAAGGATCCCATTTGTAACAGCCCAAAATCTAAAGTATTGTTAAATTGCATTTTGGGGTGTTTTAAAGGGGAGACTCGGCGAGTTGGAGCCAGACTCGCCGAGTAGGGTCGCAGAGTTGGTCGCGGGTTCGCGACTGGACTCGACGAGTCCAGGTATGGACTCGGCGAGTCGACGCTGTTCAGTGGAAAACCCTAGCCGTTCGTTTTGGGAAGTATTTAAGGGATCTTATGCCTCCATTGTTCGCCTTTGGCCGACTGAGAAGGACCCTTAATCGTTGTGGACGTCTAGGGCAGGAGAGGGAGCTTTTAGAACCTTGAAGAATTTGTTAAGCAAGAAGAAGAAGAGTTTTGGCCAAAGGAATATCAAGAGGATCGAGTTCTGAGGTTTGGAGACACAGAGAGGGTGTTATTCAGGTAATATTTCGAATTATCCTCTGCTATGTTGATGTGTTATGGAATTAGGGTTTATGAAACCCATTTGGTGACTTGATGGATTAGTATGTTGTTATACAAGAGTTTATACCCTAGTAATAGGATGATTAGAGGTCCAGAAGTCCTATGAGTGTGTATCTCGGGAAAAACGTATCTCAGGAAGCAGTTGGATCGACTGCATGACGTGGACTCGCCGAGTCGGATGATCAGACTCGGCGAGTAGCTTGAAGATTCACTGGGACTCGCCGAGTTGTTCTTCAGACTCGGCGAGTGGAGTCGGGGTGGCCCCGCGATTCTTCCAGGAGTGACTCGTCGAGTCAAAGAGGATACTCGACGAGTAGAAGGGGAATCTCAGAGGATTGAAGGACGACCAGACTCGCCGAGTCGCCAGGGAACTCGCCGAGTCCAGTCGAGCTGACATTGGACTGTTGACCAGAGTTGACTGGTGTGATTCTTAGGGTCAGTTAACGTGGAAGATAGAAGTATTAAATAAGGGATATATGATGTTACAGGGAGCTTGTAGCTCGGAGGATCAAGTGCAAGGGATTTTAGGAGTTGCTATCTTCTAGTGTCCGCGAGGTGAGTCTTCTCACTATACCTCACCCGGAAGGGTTTGATTGTGTGACCGGAAGGTCAAGTATGTTATGTATTATGTTTATATGCTATAAATGGAAAGTTAGCTGCTACGCGTGATATACATGTTTATATATGGGCCGGAAGGCAAGGTATTATGTGACAGGAAGGTCAGGTATGATATATGATATATGTGCTTTATGTGTTAGAGTATTTGTATTATGTGTTATATGTGTGTATGGGCCGGAAGGCAATTATCTTGTGGACCGAAAGGTCCGGGCCGGAAGGCAATGTTATGTGGATCGAAAGATCCGGGCCGGAAGGCGATGTCATGTGGATCGAAAGATCCGGGCCGGAAGGCGATATTATGTGGATCGAAAGATCCGGGCCGGAAGGCGTATGTGCGTAAGGTATATTGGGGAACTCACTAAGCTTCGTGCTTACGTTGTTTATGTTATGTGGTTTCAGGTTCTTACAGTAACGCGGGATGGCAACGGTTCGATTGTACACACCGAAGAAAGAGTTGTGTTCTGGAGGATCCTGGTCTTCTATTATAATGAAAATGAAACCATGTTTTGTAATTCGAATGTGGATACGATTTTAAACAAGTGTTTTTAATATTAAATTGATTATTTAAATAAAAATTTTGTTTTTGGAAATCTTGGTGTTACAAATTGGTATCAGAGCCTTGGTTTGAGGGATTCGGACGCGCCTACGGGTAAATCTGGACTCAAACTGAGGAAGTAAGAAAAAGTTTTCCAAATAAATGGTTTTCTAAAAGTGAAAAAGAGTTCAAAGAGAAAGCAAGAAAGAGCAGTGTGTACAATCAGCCAGAGCCAAACGGTGATTTCCCAAAATACCCTTACTTTTGTATTATGGAATATCTATTATGCACTTTATGAGACATTATTGCATGCTAGAGACAGGCTAGGTACTTCACATCTTAGGACTAGAGTGGCCTGATTTGTGATGCCTTAGTCTAGGGATTGCTGTTATATGTGCGTTATGCTTTTGTGTGTATGTGATGAGTGAGAGTATCTAGTTAGAACGCACAAGGGGTAAAGCTACGGAGTACAGAGGTACTTCCGAGGATGAGTCGAGAAGGTGGAGCTACCACAGATGGGGAGTCCTATGTATGCTTCAATGCTCGAATGCTGCTTGCTTTGTGCTTTGTGGAGTTATCGATGATGGGAGTCAGCTACCAAGTGAGTATGACGATACTCAGGAGGTAGAGGGCTGGCATCATTGGGAACTCTTCAGCAGCTGATAGCAAAGAAGTGGGAGGACAGCGGAAGGGACTAGGGAGTAAACCTAGCCAGATGAGTGCGCTGGTAGAGTAGAGGATTTCGCTGGAAAGCGAGCACGCGCGATGAGATTGGTGAAAGAGCAGGTTTATCAGCTACTTAGGAACTCTGGAATGGTCCGTGTGGAAAGTATGGGTAGATGTGGCAGGTAGTATGGGCCCGTACTACTGAAAGCAGAGGACCCATACTTGATACAGGGGGCATTGTGAAGGTCCTAAGGAACAGATTGAGGGGTGATGTTATGGTTCGGATACCATACATCGGAGCGGATACAGAGTGATGTTATGGTCAGGGCACCATACATCGGAACAGATTGAGATAGATGTTGTGGTTCGAGTGCTATACATTGGAGCAGGTTGAGGAATGGTGCTATGGTTCAGGTACCATACACCGAAGCATGTTGAGGAAGGATGTCATGGGATGAGTACCATGGTTCGTAGTGGGTGATGCTTGTGGCTATCTTGTTATCCAGTTATCGATCGGACGAGCACGAGCGAGCGGGATGCGAGGATTCGCGAGATCCGGCGTGATGAGGTTGCTGCATTGTTGCGGGTTGAGTCGCCAGAATTGTTTGGGTCGATCAGGACCACTATGATTGAAGTAGTTTGATGAGCGATATGCGGCTTTCGCAGAGACGGCTGCCGCGGCGGTTACAGCGGCTGTAGCAACGGCAAAGAAAGGGACTAGTCGGGGTTTTCAGTATCGGGACTTCTATTATGCGAAGCCTCCCACATTCGATGGAGTTCAGGACTCGATTGTTGCTATGAGATGGTTACCAGACATGGAGGGGTGTTTCTCCACGAGTTTATGCCCTGCTAATCAGAGGGTGGGGTGTGCTTTGAACCTATTGAGGCTCGGGGCGAAGGATTGGTGGAGGTTGACCACGAGGTCATTTTCCGATGCGCAGAGGGCTGCGGTTTCATGGGATCAATTCAGAGGGATGTTCAGTACTCGCTATGTTCCGCGAGATGAAAAGGAGAGATTGGCTCGGGAATTCCTCGAGCTGAAGCAGGATTTGGAGTCGGTGACTGAGATCACCAGGATGTTTATTGGGAGGGCGATGTTTCGCCCTGAGTTCGCTCCGGAGCAGGCTCAGATGCCCGATATTCGAGTAAGCTCAAGGGGGTATCAGACAGTTCGTGTCTGCGCGGAGGTGCGAGACCCTGTTGGAGTTGCAGAAGGCCGCCATGTGGCGTGAGTTAGAGGTTAAGTTGCAGTTGCGTGAGCTGGGACAGGCCCCGATGCAGTCGCAGTCGGCGCCGAAACGGTTCAGGACCGTAGACGTTGAAATGGGGGATCGGAGCGGTCACACTTGTGGGAAGTGAGAGAGAGATGGCACCGGAGCTTGTTGGCCCAATGGTGCATGCCGCGAGTGCGGAAAGGAGGGGCATGGTGCACGGGGTTGTCGGCAGTCAGTGCCAATTCGGGATTCCAGGATTTGTTATCAGTGTCGGCAGGTTGGACATTTGAGGGTCAAATGTCCACAGCTTTTGCAGGATCGGTGCAGGCTCTAGCACCGGCCACCTTGAGGAGTTCAGGAGGAGGACAGGATGGAGTAGAGCCCAAGGGCTCAGGGTTGTGCTTATCGGCTTGCGGCAGAGGGAGACGGAGCAGTGCCGGAGGCAGCTGCGGGTATGATGCTGTCATGATGTCTTGATTAGCTTGCGTTGTTTGTGGCGTATTGTTTGTGCTGGTAGTGTGGATTTCGATGCGGTATTCGTTGTTTCGCGGGGTTGGCATGCTTATGGATTAGTGCTCAGGTTTTGCTTCGGCATTCGTTGTTCCCTGATGGTTGGGTATGGTTATAGTCTGGTGTTTTAGTGCCGATAGCTTTGTGCGGTTTTCGATGTGGTATCCATCCTTTGGCAGATTGCGGGTTTTGGTTACGGATTATTGTTGAGAATTTCGTTGGTTATCGTTGGTGGGGGTTGTTATGGAGATGCGGCACTGGGTTGAATGATGGGTAGCATCTGCAGTTGTGGAGTGGATAATTGAAAGATCGGATTCTTTTGAGCGGATTGATCAGGGAGGAGAGGTGTTTTGCTGAGGGTTGCTTATGCTTGTGGGAAGCAGTCAGAGGGTAAATGTTCTCTTTGTGCAGGATAGTTCTGAACGGTCGTTAATGACGATCGGTGGCAGTTAGTCAGTGCTTTAGTGGGGGAGAATTGTAAAATTCTCCGGGAGATCGATGAGTATGTAAGGGTGCTTAGCTGTTGGGATTCAGCAGTGTTTGTCAGCGCAAAGTATAGGCCGACGAGAGCGAGTGTTGGGTATGCGGGGCGAGATACAGACCTAGGGCATTTGATTGTGGAGGCCTGAAAGGAGGTCGGGATCAAGCTTGAGTAGGTAATCGGAATGTCGCGATCAGAGTATTGGTACGTTTGAGGTACGTGATGGGTGGTATTGCATTAATCCCACGGGATTATGTTGTGCATGTTTCTAGAGCTGGAACCGGAAGGTTCCCAGAGTTAGAACCTGAGGGTTCGCAGAGTTGGGTGTACGGACCCACAGAGATATAGCCTCGAGTGGCTAGTATGTGTTACGAGAGTCGGTCCAGTCATACTGGAGACTCTGTTGGTATTGCTGGATTAGTTTGAGATTTGCGGATCACGTATGTTGCAGTGTGATTGCATTGGAAGGTCTGGCCCTGGGTTGTTGATCTTGTTTAGCGGAGGCAGTGATTTTGATGAGTGGAGAGAGTGCAGGGGATTGAGAGCCCCTGCAATGAGAACCAGAGTATGTGAATGGCAGTTACGCAAAAAGGGTGGTGTCGCTTGGGGCGAGCACCGTGGAACCGGTTGGAGTGGCATTATGTTCAAGAGAGTTCCGTGGAAAAGGAAAAGAGGAGGGTATGTAACTCCGAAGGGGGTGCAAGTTCACGAAAGTGGAAGCTGCAGAGCAGATTTATGGTTAGAGTATTTCGAGTATGGTTTTGAGCATCGTGTTCGCGGCAGTGGAGTAGGAACCCATCCGGTTGGGATGTCTGTTGAGGCTCAGAAGGGATGCATGGAGAGAGAAAATTTTAAATTCTCAGTGTGAATCTGATCAGAGTGTAGGGTGGATGTAGTGGTTCATCTTGGGAGGTGTTCGAGGATATCATCAGTGTATCGGGTCTTCCAACCTACGAGTGTTGGGGCTAGTTCAGCATGTGTATATGATGGCAAGAGGGAATTTGTGAGAGTTGATCTGAGAGGGAGAATGGATCTCTCAGTCGGTTCGGAATGGGCAAAGTGGGCTTTGGATCGGGAATCCGGTGGTTCATGGTTTCCTAACCCTTAAGGGTCGAGTGATCGTCGAGATTTAGAGCAGAGTTGTATCTTGGGTAATTTTCGGTTGCAGAGAGTGATGTGCAGTACGGAGATCGGGCTTTAGTTGGCAAAGCAGACTCAGCAGGTTAAAGAGAGTTAGTGATCGTCTAGAGTTAACAGGAAAGTTATGCAGGCAGACGCCGTTACGAGCATGTGATTCAGGTCAGCGACTTCGTATTTCTGACGGGGTGCTTCGATTTAGGAAGAGGGGTAAATGGGGGGCCCCGGTATGTCGGGTCTTTTCGTGAAGGTGCGAAGGTAGGAAGGGTGGCCTATCGTTTGGAGCTGTCAACGGAATTGGGACGGATCCATGACACTGGTATGTGTCGCAGTTGAAGAGGTGTATAGCGGATGAGTCAGCAGTGGTTCTACTAGAGAACGATTAGGTGGATGTGAGCCTGTGTTACGTCGAGAGGCCAGTGGCCGTCGGAGATCGGAAGATCAAGGTTCTGAGGAACAAGGAGGTACCTCTGGTAGTGGTTCAGTAGCGACCTCGGAAGATATCGGAAGTGTTTAGGGAAGCCGAAACGTGTGATGCGGGAGCAGCATCCAGAACTATTTACAGAGTGAGACTTCGAGGGCGAAGTCTAATTCTAGTGGGGGAGAATTGTAACAGCCCAAAATCTCAAGTATTGTTAAATTGCATTTTGGGGTGTTTTAAAGGGGAGACTCGGCGAGTTGGAGCCAGACTCGCCGAGTAGGGTCGCAGAGTTGGTCGCGGGTTCGCGACTGGACTCGACGAGTCCAGGTATGGACTCGGCGAGTCGACGCTGTTCAGTGGAAAACCCTAGCCGTTCGGTTTGGGAAGTATTTAAGGGATCTTATGCCTCCATTGTTCGCCTTTGGCCGACTGAGAAGGACCCTTAATCGTTGTGGACGTCTAGGGCAGGAGAGGGAGCTTTTAGAACCTTGAAGAATTTGTTAAGCAAGAAGAAGAAGAGTTTTGGCCAAAGGAATATCAAGAGGATCGAGTTCTGAGGTTTGGAGACACAGAGAGGGTGTTATTCAGGTAATATTTCGAATTATCCTCTGCTATGTTGATGTGTTATGGAATTAGGGTTTATGAAACCCATTTGGTGACTTGATGGATTAGTATGTTGTTATACAAGAGTTTATACCCTAGTAATAGGATGATTAGAGGTCCAGAAGTCCTATGAGTGTGTATCTCGGGAAAAACGTATCTCAGGAAGCAGTTGGATCGACTGCATGGCGTGGACTCGCCGAGTCGGATGATCAGACTCGGCGAGTAGCTTGAAGATTCACTGGGACTCGCCGAGTTGTTCTTCAGACTCGGCGAGTGGAGTCGGGGTGGCCCCGCGATTCTTCCAGGAGTGACTCGTCGAGTCAAAGAGGATACTCGACGAGTAGAAGGGGAATCTCAGAGGATTGAAGGACGACCAGACTCGCCGAGTCGCCAGGGAACTCGCCGAGTCCAGTCGAGCTGACATTGGACTGTTGACCAGAGTTGACTGGTGTGATTCTTAGGGTCAGTTAACGTGGAAGATAGAAGTAATAAATAAGGGATATATGATGTTACAGGGAGCTTGTAGCTCGGAGGATCAAGTGCAAGGGATTTTAGGAGTTGCTATCTTCTAGTGTCCGCGAGGTGAGTCTTCTCACTATACCTCACCCGGAAGGGTTTGATTGTGTGACCGGAAGGTCAAGTATGTTATGTATTATGTTTATATGCTATAAATGGAAAGTTAGCTGCTACGCGTGATATACATGTTTATATATGGGCCGGAAGGCAAGGTATTATGTGACAGGAAGGTCAGGTATGATATATGATATATGTGCTTTATGTGTTAGAGTATTTGTATTATGTGTTATATGTGTGTATGGGCCGGAAGGCAATTATCTTGTGGACCGAAAGGTCCGGGCCGGAAGGCAATGTTATGTGGATCGAAAGATCCGGGCCGGAAGGCGATGTCATGTGGATCGAAAGATCCGGGCCGGAAGGCGATATTATGTGGATCGAAAGATCCGGGCCGGAAGGCGTATGTGCGTAAGGTATATTGGGGAACTCACTAAGCTTCGTGCTTACGTTGTTTATGTTATGTGGTTTCAGGTTCTTACAGTAACGCGGGATGGCAACGGTTCGATTGTACACACCGAAGAAAGAGTTGTGTTCTGGAGGATCCTGGTCTTCTATTATAATGAAAATGAAACCATGTTTTGTAATTCGAATGTGGATACGATTTTAAACAAGTGTTTTTAATATTAAATTGATTATTTAAATAAAAATTTTGTTTTTGGAAATCTTGGTGTTACACCATTCTCCACCAAAATCGGCTACACATAAGAAACTAGAGGGCTAGGCCGATTTCAAGAAGTGTGTATTCTCTCAAAAGTCTTTCCAAGGGCATTTGGTGTTGTGTGAAGCATTTGAGGCATCACACTTGGGGTGCTAGGCTCACAAGGTTTCAAGGAACATAAGCAACAACAAGGTAAGTTATTCTATCTTTCATTCAGTTAGAAATTGTTCCCCATGTATGCTAGATAGGAATATAACCTTGGAATTCAACTTTGCATGATAATTAGACAAACATAGATCCAAGGTTATTAGGGTTACATGTACACTTAGGAAGTGTTAGAATGCTCAAAACCCATCAGTGGTATCAAAGCCTATGCTTGTTTGTTTGTTATTTGTGCTTAAAAGTTGAAAAAAGTCGAAAATCTTGTTGTCTGCCTGATGAACTCACCGAGTCCATGGGGAGACTCGCCGAGTTCACTTGTATCTTCAACCTACTCGTCGCGTAGGTTCATGCACTCGGCGAGTAGGAGCCACAGAGTGCAGATTTTCGACTTTAGTTGCTGGAAATGGACTAGAAACATTACCCTAAACTGTTTTGGTACTTGAAAACTTGTTTTAGATGGTGTAATATCTTTGCTAATCCATTTACAACAACTAGTTATCAAAATTACAAAGTTTTAAGTGTAGTTTTGATTCATGAAAGTGTTCATGTTCATGTTCTTGATCTTATGATGTTTAGATGATCATAGGAATTATTTGTAACCTATGTGGTAGTTTAATTCTTGATCATAATGTGTTTTAATGGAGTCCATAACTTGTCCTCAAGTTATGGAAAACCAAAAGTCACTTGAGTTAAAACCATTAAAAGAACACAAGAGTTAGAAAAATGAAGAGTCTTCATTTTTATTATTCTAATAAACTCATAAGTTACAAGAAATGAAAAGTTTTGAAAGTTTACAAAACTTGCCCTCAAGTTTTGGAACAAGTAAAGTCATGTTAAAAACTTTAGTTCCAACCCTTAGAATTTTAAAAGTTAAAATTCAACCCTTATACATATATTATTATGATTTAATAATTATATATATATATATATATGTATATATATATATATATATATATATATATATATATATATATATATATGTATAAGATCAAAGTCGTCTTACCGCTAGTACGCCTCATTCACGAAGCCGGTCTATAAGGTGGGTATAAGGTTGTTGCCTATAAAATGGCAACTTAATGGGTGTCCACTCTCACCCACCGCTTGCTTGACCGGTGGAGGGTCGTTAGCCGAACGGGTAAGACAAGGACTTATAAATTCTCATTAAAAGTATGATGAATATTATAAAGTAACTAAATGTTTTATTAAATTCCCAATCTTAGTTACTTTAGAAAAAATGTGAATAAGGTGCTAATCCATGAAATTACACTTTACACTTTGTTTAAGTCGTTGGTGGAGCGTGTGTGGTTAACCGGCACACTAACTTGGACTTAACAAGGTAGGTAAAGGGTGACTTAAAGTTTATTATAGTATCGGTGGAGCGTGTGTGGTTTACCGGCACATCGATTGAGTGATAAACTTTAAGGGTACCAAGTGATTTGCATGGTTACTTCACACCTCGTTTTGTGATCCTCGGTATCCCAGTCACAAAACTTGGAGGGAACACTCGAGATTGAAACATGCCTTTGAAAAGTTCATTGAATCTCAAAAGAATCTAGAAATTGCTAAGAACCAATCGTCATTCACCTACCTTTCAAATATGTTATAGCTTGGATTACGACATACCTCTTCTAAGTTATAATATATTGTGATTGGATCATAGCCTTAATATTACATTTGGGTGTTTTATTAAGTAATCTCTTAATATCTAAACTAATCTTGTCCTTTTCTTTCAGATGTCTTCAAACAATGCTGCTTCTGGCTCTAACCCTAATGGCTCCTTTACCCTTATGAACTTGTGTGGGAAAGTCACTTTTGATGGATCCAACTTCAATGAGTAGACCAGAAACATCAGGATGATTACCCGCTACGAGGACAAAGAATATGTCCTTGACAAGGAGCTTAAGGAGATTGATGAGACCACTGCAACTCCCTAGGAGATCGCAGACTTTCAGGCACATGAAAGGGATGCTACGAAAGTGGCATGCATCATGATGGCCACGATGACAGCGGAACTCCAAAAGTCTTATGAGGATTTCTACCCTTATGAAATGCACCAAGATCTGATGGAAAGATACCATCAAAGTGCACGACAAGAGAGGTATGAAATCATCTGCTCCATGATAACAACCATGATGAAGGACGGGGAATCCGTCACGAGCCACATGCAGAAAATGCAAAGGTATGTGGATCGGTTGCTGAAGCTTAATGTGAACTTCCCTGAGGAGCTTGCAATAGATATCATTTTGCACTCCTTACCATCGTGTTATGATCAATTCCGCATGACATATCACATGAATAAGGAAGAGGTCACACTCAGCAAACTTCAGGGACTTCTCAAGACCGCAGAAACAGGTCTTAAGGGGAAGTCGGTTGTTAACACTCCTACTCCAAACTCTACTCCGGTTTTGGCAATCGGGAAAAGTCGAGGGAAGAAGAGAAAGAGCTCTTCTAAGGGTACCAAGGATCGGACCCTTGATGGCTCTTCTTCAAGTGGAACCAAGAAAGGTTTCGTCACTCCTTCTTCTGACCCAAAAGAGGCTGAATGCTTCTATTGCCATGAAAAATCACACTGGAAGCGGAACTGCCCAAAATACCAGCAAGATGTGAAGGATGGGAAAGTTAAACCCAACCATGCAGGTATTTACACTATCATTTCTAATAACTCACCCCATTCTAAATCTTGGGTCCTTGATACCGGTTGTGGTATTCATATTTGTTGTGACTTGCAGGGACTAAGAAGAAATGAGAATGTGGAGCAAGGAAGAATAAACTTAATCATGGGGAATAGGAAAGCTTTACCTGTCACCAAGATTGGAGTTTATACTTTATCGCTAAGTAGTGGGTTTAGTTTAGATTTGAATAAGTGTTGTTATTCGCCAGAAATGGCAAGAAATATTATTTCCTTTCATGCATTGTATAAACAAGGTTTCACCTTTTCATTTGATAATGAAGTTGGTTCGATTAATGCTTTCTTTAATAATGTTCTTTATTTTAAAGCATTACCTTGTGATGGCGTGTATGAAACAGTATCTGTGGTTGATAACTTAGGAAATAATGTATTATGTATTGATTCTGTTAATAGTAACTTGGATAAAGCATCATTATGGCATTGTCGTCTTGGACATATAAGCAAGAAACACATAGGCCAACTCCAAAAGGATGGAGTCTTGGAGTCATTTGACCTAAAGTCAGATGATAGTTGCGAATCAGCTTACTTGAAAAAATGACAAAGTCACCCTTCACAGGCTCGTGTGAGAGGGGTGAAGGTTTGTTGGACCTTGTACACACGGATGTGTGTGGACCATTCAAACATGCCACAAGGGATGCTAATCGTTATTATTTGACTTTTACTGATGATTACAGTAGATATGGATATGTCTACTTGATCAAGCATAAGTCAGAGACTTTCGAAAGGTTTAAGGAATTTAAACAGAAAGTCGAGAATCAATTGGGCAGAAACATTAAGATGCTTCGATCCGATCGTGGTGGTGAGTATCTTAGTTCAGAGTTCCTTGACTATCTAAGGGAATGTGGGATAGTCTCACAATTGACACCTCCCAGCACACCACAGTTGAATGGTGTGGATGAGAGGCGTAATCGAACCTTGTTGGATATGGTTCGTTCCATGATGAGTCGAGCTTCACTACCAATCTCAATCTGGGGGTATGCCTTAGAGACTGCCGCCCATATCCTTAATCTAGTCCCTACAAAGAAAGTTGCCAAAACTCCTCACGAGATGTGGACTGGTAAAGTGCCTAAACTAGACCATATCAAGATTTGGGGTTGCGAGGCTTTCGTGAGACGCGAGACTCATGATAAGCTCGAACCCCGAAGCGAGAGGTGTATTTTCATCGGCTACCCACAGCAATCCTTTGGTTACCTCTTCTACAGACCTAGTGAAAATGTGGTCTTTGTAGCTAGGAGGGCTTTCTTTAGAGAGAGAGAGAGAGAGAGAGAGAGTTCATAAGCCAAGGAAACAGTGGGAGGCAAGTTGATCTTGAAGAAATTCAAGAGTCAAGCGGTGAAGGAACTTCAAACCCTAGCACTCAACATGAGGAGGAAACTCCTGTTGAGCCAATTGACAAGTCTGTACCTCTGAGGCGGTCCACAAGGGTTAGGAATGCTCCTGAGCATTACTATGGATTCCACATTACTGCAGAAGGTGATACACTTATCAGTGATGAGACACTGATAGGTCTGGATGAACCTAGCAGTTACGCGGAAGCCATGGCAGGCCCTGATTCAGCCAAGTGGAAAGAGGCAATGGACAGCGAAATACAGTCCATGTATGACAATCAAGTTTGGAACTTGGTTGAGAATGTACCAGGTCGTAAGACAGTTGGGTGCAAGTGGGTCTTCAAGAAGAAGACCGACATGGATGGTAAAGTACACACTTATAAGTCTAGACCGGTTGCAAAGGGCTTCTCTCAAATTCCTGGAGTGGACTATGATGAGACCTTTTCTCCAGTAGCCAATATTAAGTCTATTCGGGTTCTGTTGGCCATAGCTGCATTTCATGACTATGAAATATGACAAATGGATGTCAAAACCGCTTTCCTTAATGGAAAGTTGGCTGAAGATGTTTACATGAGTCAGCCAGAGGGTTTTTTCAGCAACAAGTACCCTAATAGAGTGTGTAAGCTTGATAAATCCATTTATGGATTGAAGCAAGCACCTCGCAGATGGAATCTTTGCTTTGATGAAAAGGTCAAGGAATTTGGCTTTTCTAGGAGTGAAGATGAGTCTTGCGTGTATGTCAAGGCTAGTGGGAGTATAGTTAGCTTTTTGGTGTTGTATGTGGATGACATACTACTCATAGGAAATGACATCCCAACCCTACAGGAAGTTAAGTCCTGGCTTGGGAAGTGTTTCTCTATGAAGGACCTAGGAGAAGCTACCTGTATTCTAGGGATAAGGATCTTGAGAGATCGGAGTAAAAGACTAATTGGACTTAGTCAGAGTACCTACTTGGATAAGGTGCTAAAGAGATTCAGCATGCAGGACTCCAAGAAAGGAGAGTTACCCATCCAGAGTAACACCAGATTGAGTAAGACACAAAGCCCTAGCACTGAGGCTGAGATAGCATAAATGAGTCGAATACCTTATGCTTCGGCTGTAGGATCGATCATGTATGCTATGACGTGTACTCGACCTGATGTAGCCTTTGCCCTGAGCATGGTTAGCAGGTATCAGGCGAACCCTGGCAAGGCACACTGGACTGCGGTAAAGAATATCCTCAAGTACCTACGGAGGACTAAGGATTGGGTCCTTACCCTCGGTGGGAGTGATGACTTGAGAGTTGTAGGGTATAGTGATGCTAGTTTCCAGACTGATAGGGATAATTTCCGCTCTCAGTCGGGCTGGGTCTTTACCCTAAATGGAGGAGCAATTTCTTGGAAGAGTTCCAAGCAAGAGACAGTGGCTAATTCAACTTGTGAATCAGAGTATATTGAAGCTAGCGAGGCGGCAAAGGAGGCGATATGGCTGAAGAACTTCATTGGAGACCTTGGAGTTGTACCAGCTATTAAAGAGCCAATGGAAATTTTCTGTGATAGTGAAAGTGTTGTTGCCTTGGCCAAGGAACCAAGGGATCACGGGAGATCCAGACACATCGACAGAAAATACCATTTTATCAGACATCGGATAGAAGAAGGACTCCTCATGGAAAAGAGGGTATCATCGGATGAGAACCCAGCAGATCCCCTCACGAAGGGACTGACTCGGGTTAAGCATCTCCAGCATGCTCGGAGCATAGGGCTGAAGGATGATATTAGATTTAGTTGTTAGATAACCTTGAATTTGTAAAGTGTAATTGACATTAGATGATGAATAAAAAGTGTTTTATTTATGAGTAAAGTGTTGCTATCTTTTGTCGATCGTTTACTATATTTCTTTTGCATGTTTTGACTTCTAGAATAATTTTGTTTGGTATAACATATTATTCAAACCTCCACAGTCGGTCATATGTCGGAAGTAGGTATGAATCAAGACTGTCATGATTGGTTGCAGAGGTCTAAGGTGTTGGACAAGGCTACAACAATCATGAGTGCTCATAAGTTCTGAGCATTGGACTCAACCCACGCTCACTGGAATCACTTCATGGAATTCTATCTCGAGTGATCGTGAGACGGTAATATCATATAAGTCTTCAAACCTAGAGATATGATTTGTTACTTACAAGTTGGTTATGCATTGATTGTACGAAAACGCATTGGTAACTCGATGTTATAAAACGTGCTTTTGTGTATAATTCAATGAGTGGTAGAACAAACATATGAGTCAAAGTTTATATGTTCCTTCTTGGATTAGAAGCTGATATCTGGGCCCCTCGATGATTTTGTTTTGACCTATGTACCGGGCCCGATCAGAACTAAGTTGATGTGTTCAATTAAGTTCTTTATCAAACAAATCGGAAATCGAGAAACAAACTGCTGGACAATAAGTAAGACATTGTTCCATGTATTTGTCCGGTTGATATCTAGAACAGAGGATTATATGATCACTTATATTAAATGGCGTATCAACATCTTCTCAGTTCCGAGAGACCTTGAAAGAGCTACGATTGCCGGTCGGTTTCTGAAGTACTGGAGTTATAGTTATTAGACTTATCCAAGTGGGAGACTGTTGGATAAGGTGTCTAAGTCCATAACTATTTCTGGTCAGTACTTGACCCGACCCGGCATGGTCCATTTGGGTTGCATGGCACCATGCAATTGGATAGACTAAATGAGAGGAATAACACTTGGAGATTATTAATATATTATAAGTTCTAATATATTAATAATATTACTTGATTAGTTTGATCAAAGAATTAATTTGGAATCAATTAAGTGATCAAAAGTTAACTAATTAAATATATGGGTTGATTATGTAAATCATTCATATCTTGTATAGTGGGCTAAGAGGCTCCATGGATTATCAAGTTGGGTTCTACCCATAGGATGCTCCATGGGAGTTACAAACCCATGGGTCATGGAAATGAAGAGTCATGACACATTAGGGTTTACATGGTGTAACCCTAGATGTGTCAACACTATATAAGGATCCCATTCTCCACCAAAATCGGCTACACATAAGAAACTAGAGGGCTAGGCCGATTTCAAGAAGTGTGTATTCTCTCAAAAGTCTTTCCAAGGGCATTTGGTGTTGTGTGAAGCATTTGAGGCATCACACTTGGGGTGCTAGGCTCACAAGGTTTCAAGGAACATAAACAACAACAAGGTAAGTTATTCTATCTTTCATTCAGTTAGAAATTGTTCCCCATGTATGCTAGATAGGAATATAACCTTGGAATTCAACTTTGCATGATAATTAGACAAACATAGATCCAAGGTTATTAGGATTGCATGTACACTTAGGAAGTGTTAGAATGCTCAAAACCCATCACATACAACAGCTCAAAAGGCGGCATACCAATGCTCGAATGATTGCTGTTATTGTAGAAGAACTCTGATAAGGGCAAACACGTGTCCCAACTTCGGCCAAAATCCAACACGCATGCTCGGAGCATGTCCTCGAGCGTCTAAATCGTCCGCTCGCTCTGACCGTCATTCTGTGGGTGGTATACGGTACTAAAATGCAGCCTCATACCCAACTCCTCATGGAATTTCTTCCAAAATCTGGAAGTGAAACGCACATCTCGATCTGACATAATCGAGATCGTCACCCCATGCCGTGATACCACCTCTCTCACATATACCTCTGCTAACTTTTCCGCAGAAGAACTCTCACTAATGGCGAGAAAGTGAGCGCTCTTTGTCAAACGGTCTACTATCACCCAAATCGCATTGACACCCATCGCCGTTCTCGGCAATTTGGTGATAAAATCCATGGATATCTGCTCCCATTTCCATTCTGGGACTTCCAGTGGCTGCAACTTACCATGCGGTCTCTGATGTTCGGCCTTAACCCTACGACAGGTTAGGCACCTCTCAACAAACCACGCTACATCTCTCTTCATACAGGGCCACCAATACTCCCTTTTAAGATCCAGAAACATCTTAGTGGCCCCGGGATGGATCGAGAATCTCGATCTATGTGCCTCCTCCATCAAGATGGTATGCGTTCCACCAATAAACGGTACCCAAATCCGACCCTGGAAGGTCATAAGCCCTCTGCTATCGGTTACGAACTCTGATACCTAACCGATAACTCGTTCTCTCTTACGGTTCTCCGGTCTTACTGCCTCAGCCTGAGCCCCTCTGATGGTGTACAACACTGGAGTCATCACCGTCAATCTCATACAAATATCCCGAATCAGGGCGTTCTCTGCCCTACGACTCAGGGCGTCGGCTACCACATTAGCCTTGCCCGGGTGGTAAAGGATCTCATAATCATAATCCTTTACTACATCCAACCATCTTCTCTGACACATGTTCAGGTTTGGCTGATCCATCAAATACTTCAAACTCTTATGGTCCGTGTATATCGTACACCAAACCCCATACAGGTAATGGCGCCAAATCTTGAGGGCGAACACCACGGCCCCCAACTCTAGATCGTGGGTGGGACACCTTGCCTCGTGAGGCTTCAGCTGCCTCGATGCGTACGCGATCACATGCCCCCTCTGCATCAACACCGTGCCCAACCCAGATATCGATGCGTCACAATACACCACGAAGTCCTCCATTCCATCTGGAAGAGCCAACACCAGGGCTTCGCACAATCTCTGGCGAAGAGTCTCAAATGAGGCCTGCTGCTCTGGGCCCCAGCTGAACACCACACCCTTCCGGGTCAACCTAGTGAGAGGAACAGCAATCTTGGAGAAATCCCTGATGAACCTTCGATAATAGCCGACCAACCCTAAAAAACTCCTGATCTCGGAAGGAGATTTCGGCACCTCCCAACTCAACACCGCCTCGATCTTGGCCGGATCGACCAAAATCCCCTTTTGGTTAATGAGGTGACCAATGAATTGCACCTCTCGTAACCAAAAATCGCACTTGGAGAATTTGGCATAAAGCCTCTCCGATCTCAGCACACTGAGGATTTCTCGCAGATGCTCCTCATGCTACTCCCTGGATCTCGAATATACCAAAATGTCGTCAATGAACACAATCACTGATCAATCCAGCATCGGTCTGCATACCTTGTTCATGAGATCCATGAATGTTGCAGGCGCATTGGTGAGCCCGAATGGCATCACCACGAACTCGTAATGCCCATAACAAGTCCTGAACGCAGTCTTCTGGATATCCTCCTCGCGCACCATCATCTGATGATATCAAGATATCAGATCAATCTTGGAAAACCAAGATGCTCCCTGCAGCTGATCGAACAAATCATCGATCCTCGGCAAAGGATAACGGTTCTTGACCGTTAACTTGTTCAGCTCTCGATAATCTATGCACATTCGGTGTGAACCATTCTTTTTCTTCACAAAAAGGATCGGTGCTCCCCACGGCGAGCTACTCGGCCGAATAAACCCCTTCCCCAGCAGCTCCTGAAGCAGAGAGGATAACTCCTACATCTCTGGAGGTGCAATGCGATAGGGCGCCTTGGCAATAGGAGCTGCCCCCGGAATCAAATCAATGCGAAACTCAACCTGCCTCTCGGGAGGCACACCCGGTAACTCCTCGGAGAAGACATCCGGGAATTCCCACACTATCGGAACCTCCTCAACCACACTCGGTCTCTCTGCACTCACTCTCGTATCCACCACATATGCTACAAAACCACTTCATCCCTGCTGTAGGCTCTGTCTCGCTCTAGCAGCCGAACAAAACGCTGAATCGGGATGGGTACCCTCGTCGTACACCGTAAGAACTCCCCCACTTGGGTCTCGTATAGTCACTAGCTGCCGCTCGCAATCGATAACGGCTCCAAATCTGCTCAACCAATCCAAGCCTACGATGACACAGACGTCCCCCATCGCAATCGGGACCAAATCAATAGGAAACTCTACACCGAAGATCTCGAGTACACACCCTCGAATCACCTCTGTGGCATACACTGCTCTCTTATCGGCGATGGAGACTCTCAGAGGTCGACTCAACGCCTCCCGACTAATACTGATGTGCTGACTAAAAGTCAGCAATACAAAAGATCGACTCGCACCCGAGTCAAATAACACCAAAGTAGGTACAGAACTCACAAGAAAAGTACCTACGCGTAACATAAAATAAGCACAAAATCTCAAACATTAAAATAAATACATGAAAGAATACATACCAGCCACGACATCGGGCGCTGCGCGGACCTCCTCCGCAGTCAACTGGAAGGCTCTCCCTCGAGCCTTCGGCGTCTCGGTCTTCACCGGCCGACTATCCGAAGCTCTAATCGCAGCAGGGGCAGTCCCCTGAGAAGCTCCCTGTGCTGACCCTCGCAGCAGCGAACACTCGGCCTTCCAGTGTCCGGTCTGGTTGCAGTGGAAACACACTGCAAACCCATTGGGTCAGTCCTTGGCCATATGTCCTCACCATGATCTACCTCTGAAAAACAACATACGATATATTAGAAACTCTCTCGAGCATACTCGCACTCGATAACTTGTCCCTCCTTGATCCCCGACATCCCGAAGATTCTTACTTGAACTGTACACCGTCCCGGTGTTTTCAGTAGTACGGGCCCAATACTACCTTCCACACCGCGTCAGTATACAACCCAAGTCCTCCTCCTAGGATCCCAAGTCCCAAGTACTCTATTATGCAAAATCCTTTCTCTAACAGATCTCTCATAAGCTCCTCGCTGCTACTTACTCATTCTCAAGCATCTCATAGCAGCTCACCTCTCCCTAGGCTAAGGCATCACAAATCAGGCCACTCCAGTCCTAATAAGAGTACCTAGCCCACTCTAGCACGAGAATACATCATATCAATATCATAAGCATATAACATAAAGATATCTTGGGAAATCACCGTTCGGGCGCTGACTGATCGTACACACAACTCTGCTTTGCGTTTTCCAAAAATCTTTTACTCTTTTTGAAAATATTTCTCAAATCCTCAGTTTGAGTTCAAATACGCCCGAAGGTGTACTCGAATCCCTCAAACCAAGGCTCTGATACCAACTTGTAACACCGTAAATTTCAAAACAATTTTTCGCATTTTATAAAAACATAATTCATTTATTATTCATAAAGACATCATTGTTTGAAACTCAAATTCATAGCATATAACAATCCCAAGATCTCATAACATAAAAATCCCGTGTGTGTACTGATCAGGCCGGCGCCTTCCCGCGATCCTCACTAGTACCTGAAACAAATAACACCAAACACTGTAAGCACAAAGCTTAGTGAGTTCCCCAAAATATCATATATATATATATATATATATATATATATATATATATATATATATATATATATATAAAACCCATATTAGCCACTCGAGGCTATAACTCTTTGGGTCCGTGCACCCAACTCTATGAACCCTCAGGCTTTATCTCTGTGAACCTTCTGGTTCTAACTCTGTAGCATGCACAACATAAATCACATAGAATAATGCAGTGCAACACATAACACATATATAGCATACAACACTGTATCACATAACTCTAATTACCTACTCAAGGTAAAGTATAGTGAGAAGACTCACCTCGCGTATCTCAGTAACTCGTAAATCCCTGAAATCACTAGTGCTCGATCACCCGAGCTGTAGTCCTCCTATAACACAAATACATCCCTAATTAACACTTTCCCAACTAGGGTTGACTAACTCTATCATGTCAACACCGGTCAACTCTGGTCAATGGTCAACGGTCAACCCAACTCGCTGAGTCTGGCGTGGACTCGTCGAGTCCCTACGGGGACCCGATTCCTCTGAATCCCTTCCGACTCACCGAGTCACTCACCCAACTCGGTTACTCAACCCCTGGTTCGAAAACACGGAACAACTCGCTCCAACTCGTCGAGTCTGCCAATGGACTCGACGAGTGCATTCCATGCACAACCCCAAACGACATTGTGAGGTCGGATTTGTTCCACTAACTCATATATCCAGTCTTTCCAAGCTTATTTATCACGTAAAGTTTATGTCTTGGCGCTCATATCACACCCATTGACTCATAAATGGTGTTTTAACCTCAAACACAATGATCCCAAACCAAAACCTCCATAGACTCATATAAAGCTTGGACAAAGAGGCACTCTGGACCTCCATGGGTCCAGAACCAGAACCTAACTCGCTTAAGGGACCATGGGAGCACTAGATCTAGTCACAAAAGGGCTCAATAAGCCCTAAATCAACATGAACATCACCACAACAGAAAATGGTTCGAAAATAATACCTCAAACATGATGTTCTGGACCTCAGATCTTTAGGAAGTTAACCCTCTTGCTTCCTCTTGGCTATAGCTTCCTTTCCCTTGCTAGACAACACCTCCAAGGTCGACAATGGCTCCTTCTCTCACTCCAAACGCTCAAGCTCACTAGGGTTTCGCTCTGGGGGTTGGTGAGCACAAAATGATGGCCATAAGGCCCTTTAAATAGGCCCCAAACCCGATAAATTAGGGTTTCATTAAACAACGCGGACTCGCCGAGTCCACCAATGCGACTTGTCGAGTCTGGTCATTAATCCGGGTGAGAAATCACGTCTCTACTCGGCGAGTCTACGCACCAACTCGCCGAGTTCTTCCACAAAACTCAAAATAAAATGAATAAATATAATACCTGAAATTCCGGATGTTACAATCTTTCCCCTCATGAACTAGATTTATGTTCTTTGCCTTTGGGTTCCACCAATGTCATCAACGACGAAGGGTCGAAGATATTGATTTGTGAGTTTAATCTCTCTATTCTATGATTGTTTACTCCTTTTTTTTATGGGTTCTAACTTCTGCTGATAAATTGTTGAAAAAGATAAAAACAAAGACTTGAGGGATCATATGTGTACACATTAGATGGACAATATGCAAATATGGAAGCCTCATTTTACCGGGGGATCGGGATCATATGTGTGGCATTGAAAGGAGACTCGGGGGCTGGGTAAATAAACTTTAATAATAAAAAGATAGTAAAAACAAAATGATATTTTGATATGGATTTAACGTCTAAAGGTAGATTATGAAAAAAGAAGAGGTCATTTTCACAATAAACTCCAAACTTAAGGATGAAATTACCAAAATAAATAAATAGATAAATAAACTAAAAACCATAATTCTTTGCCACCCATATAAACCATATATATAATTTGTACTCCTTAGTATATCTTATTTTTCCTCTTTCTTTCAAAAAGTTAAACGAAAGAACAAAATGTAAAAACAAAAGGCCTAAATCGTTATAAGTTAAAGTTAAGGGGTGAAAATGTCTGTAGAAAACTAAAAGGGTTGAAATTGGTGACAAGGGAAAACTCAGAAAGGGGGACAAAGAAATCGGCATTTTTATGCTTTGCCGGGCGGTGATCTAGACGTTGTCTCTTTTCTCTCTCCTTAACTTTTAAAAATATACATAATAGGCCCTCTATCTTTCTCTGTTTTTCCAGTTTCTGTCATCCACTTAAAAACGTTGCTTGTAAGCTCAAAAGTTTGTCTAAAAGACTAAAACAAACATCATTGGCTGCCACTTACCTATGCACGCCTTGTTCTCTGAAGCCACCCATGTCTCCTGCCAAGGCTGCCATTGTCATTGCTTACGTCACCCTAACATAATCATGCATAATGTTGTATATTCTCAATTATCTAAACCATGTTCTACATTTTAAAGGTGAAACATGATATATTTAGATTATGTAGTGATGATAGAAAGTTTCTTCAAAGATCATGAGAAAGATGTGTCATTAATGACCCTTAAGATTTAGATGTATAAATTGTTACATATGATTTAAAGTTTTGATCATGATTAAAGTTAGGGTTCGAATGACAATGTCAACAATGGATGTAAAAAATCATGAGCTTTGTTTTGAGTTTGTTTGATTATAAATGGATGATGGTAATATAGATTGTTAGTGTATAGACTACTAATATAATATATTTATATTTATTGAGTTTATATAAGTGCATGTATCAATTAATATTATCCTATTTAGTGAAGCTAAAAAAATATATTATTCCTTACAATTATACAAGTTATTATATTAGTTTAGTTAGATCGGTCATTTTCAACTTTCACTATCATATTTCACAATATCATTATCACCATAACCACTTGTTTAGATAACCACATAAATCGAATGAAAGGAACATTGTGCATGCTCACTTGATTAAGAATACAATTATATTAATTATACGAAAATGACATAAAACCATTGACCACATTGAAATTTTAGAAACAAGTGTTTATAAAATGAAATAAAAATATTAAGTATATTAATCTTGACTCTCGAGCATGATTTAGTTGCATAAATGGTTGAGACTTAATATTCAATTACAAGTTATACGTAAAGTTGTATAAGTAATACTTAACTAATTATCATCTACACGTAATGAAATAAAAATAGAATTGTAATCATTTAGCGATTGATTTTTCACATATATTAATATAAAAGAGAAACTGATTCTTAGATAATAGTTTTTTTTCTATATACATAAGAATTGATATTGATGTTTTAAAATATTATATCATATAAAAAAGAAAAAAAAAACAAAATACAATGTATGAACCAGCTTACATATTAAAAAACCATTAAATGAAATCAATTTAAATGAAAATTTTTAATAAAATCATTACAATTTACTAAATACATCCAAAAATAAATAGATATCTCCAAAAGAATATAATAACCATAAAATTATATATTAAACGACAGTATAATTCTTTGAAAAAGAAAGAAAAAGAATAAAATGACATTTGATTCTACTTTTAATAAAAGTAAAATCCAATAAAAGTTTGCCACGATGACTGAGAGAATTGTGGCTAGGTGGAATAGTAGAAGTAGATAGTAACCTCGACATGACTCACGTGTGATAAGTACATGTGTACAAAATAATATTTATTAATTATTTTCTCCCCTACACATCCACACATGGGGTGTTCTTTTGTTTCCTACTCGACTTTGACTTTCTACCAAATTACTATTCTATTCTTTCATATTAATATTAATTTTAATGTTCATGAATAATATAGGATACATTATTGATTATAGATACAATAAATATTAGTACATTTTTTTTTTTTTTTTTAGAACTGAATCAAATTATTTTTTAAATGATCTTATTAGCTGTTTAGTTTAAGTTTATCGTTAAAAGTATTTCTTTTACGTCAATTAATTAATGATACATTTTTTTATATTCAATTATTTTATTGGGTAAATAAAATATAGTTTTGTTGATATAAATTACGTATGACATTCGAGGTAGAGACGATAGATTTTTTTTAAAAATATATATAATAATATAATAATAATAAGGTTATTAGGTCCGGTCTATTTGATGGCTACTCAAAAAGTTCATTATTTAAAATCTACGACAAATTTACCAATTAGTCATCATCTTAGATCATCGATATCTTTTTCTTTTATTTCATCTTAATCCAACATTTAAGAAAAAACACAACATTTCATAAACCAATATAATTTTTTATATTAATAAAGTACATAAAGTTAACATTAATAAAACTATAAAAATAACATAAAATTAAAAAGTACTCATATGTATTTGACAAAATTGCAAAAATGGTCCCTGTGGTATGCAAATTTTTGAGGTTTTAGTCCAAACCACGATTTTTTTGGATTCGAGGTCCTTTTGAGCTAGTTTCACTACGTTTTTGGTCCATCTGAATAGTGAAATGACTATAATACCCTTAGATTATTTCTTTTTCATTTTTCGTTCATTTCTTTTTAAATTTAATACTAATATATTTATTTTAATAATTAATAAATTAAGAAGGGGCCCACCTTCTCCCTCTCTCTCTCTCTCTTTCTCTCTCATAAAAAAATCCATACAAAACCCAGGTAGAGGATAATGGATTTAAATTCATTTACGACTTGGAAGTTCTCTACCTCTCTGTTTCTTGCTCCCTGTATCTCACCCCACAAAGGATTTCATGAGCTTCGAATCGGTGAGTTTCAGAAGGCGATCGGAGTTCGTGAAGGCAATCGAACCCCCACAAGTCAGATCAAAACCCTCCTCCCCTATCCCTCTAGTTAAACCCCTTTTCGATTTAATGCCTCCCTCTTCTCTGTTCATTTTTTTGTATCTAATCTCTTTTCATCTTGATTCAATGATCTGAGACGGTGGCGTTTTTTAGGATTGGAAGCAACGAGAAAGGAAATCAAGGTAGGTGTTTTTTCACCACCACCTCTAGCAAACTGAAGAGGGTAAAGGTTTATGTCAAGATGGCTCTAGTTGGTCGATTTCCATGTTTGATTTGGTCAAATTCTCTGTCCGATTTCACCTGGGTTTTCATTGATTTCATCTGGGTAGCATAGAGTTTAGTGGCAGATGGGTTACATCGAGCTTTCATTGACTGCACCAGGAAAGGAAAGGAAACAGAGGTGTTGCTCACCTTTTTCAATTGTCTTCCATGTCCGATTTTCACAAAAAAATCCTTACAAACAAAAAGTTTTCTTCTTTAACTATTCTTCTTAGGATGGCAAATTGGTGAGTTTTTAAGTGATTGTGGTGTATGAATTTTGATTATAACAGAGAATGGTCGTTTAGGTTTATGATTCATTAATTTGGAGAGAGAGAGAGAGAGAGAGAGGTGGGCCCCAAATTAGGTAATTATTTTATTTTACATTTAAATTAAATAGAAAAAGCATAAAAAAATATATCAGAAGGGTATAATAGTCTTTTCAGTTTATCGAGGGACCAAAAACACAGTGAAACTAGCTCAAAAGGACCACGAATCCAAAAAAGTCGTGGTTTGGACTAAAACCCCAAAAATTTGCATATCATAGGGACCATTTTTGAAATTTTGTCTATGTATTTTAATTTTTAGTCTGTTGCATCTAAACCATACATTACATGCAGTGAACCTGATCGAGTATAATACAGTTTTGATAAACAAGTTAGGAATGACAATGGGGCGGGTTCCGGGCGGGGCATTGTTTTCCAAGCCCGCCCCAATATCTTTCGGGTATCTTATCGGGGTGCCCCATCGGGTTTCGGGTATCTTATCGAGTTTACAACAATTCATAATGAAATCTTTATTCCGTTTTAGGGTACCCCGATGTTTTATAAAAATACATGTTCTAGGCTTCATTTTAAATTAATATATGATTAATCACTGTAATAAAATAAATTGGACGTTATATTAAAAATTATTTGATTTAAGTTTAGTATAATACGTCGAAACATAAAAAATGATCATTTACACCAGATTGTTAATAACTAAAAAGATTGTCCACAATAAGTATTTTATCTTTGAATGCGTGAAATTAACATCAAAATGATTCGAACATTATATATATATATATATATATATATATATATATATATATATATATATATATATATATATATATATATATATATATATATATATATAATCGGGGTGGGGTGAGGATAACCCACTCCCTGTCCCGAACCCGATAAAAAAATCCGATAACGACCCGTTACCCGACCCGAAATGATCGGGTTTCGGGTTTCCCCATCAAGTCGGGCTTTTTTGCCATCCCTAAAACAAGTGTGTCGAACTCAAGGGGAACAATAGTGAATAAACATTTAAATATTTGATTAGAACCTTCTTTGTATTGATTGAATGATGAGTGCTAAGAACCCAATTCAGGGCTCCTCTTTCATAGTCGCACCTAAAGATCAGATTATCAACTTCCGACAACATCACGATCAACGAACACCTTGAACACAATATAGATAAACCGAACAACAGCGACGTCGCGCCACAACCTTCTAATGCTTACGTCATGGCCTACAAGATTTCTTAGAGTTTCGAGAATAAGAGGAGGTTGCCAATTTTTAGGCCAAGACTTGTGAAAAACTCTCTTAGTTTCGGCCTAGAACCCCTCTATTGATAGGGAATGATATAAACCCTTAAAGATAAATATTCAATCACAAGATAATATCCATATCTTTGGTAACATGACTATTAATTTCCTTAATCTAGACCTTTTAAATCATCATATTTCATTTAAATAGTTAAATTATTAATTTATTAACAAAACAGATCATTATAATTTTCTATATTCCTCAGTTGTTTATTTTTATCACTTGCACAATTCACTAACACTATATGGTCAATATTCGCTAGTAATAAATAGAGAGTATACAGTCCAATGTACTCGCTATACTCACAACTTAAAGTCATGATATAGCATTATAATAAGTGATCAAATATTCCTTTGTTCTTTAGATGTCTGAATGAATGTGAGGCATAGAAAGTGGCAATATCAAACACACATGATTATGTTTGCTGAAAGCAACTTGTGTTAACACCAAATCATCGAGGGGCCCAAAGATATAGAATTCTATTATTTAGGGAATAAGGAACAAATAAACTTGACTGCATAGATTCCGCGTATTCCTCGTGTCATATCTAGTCAATCCATGTATAGTTGACTTTTAATTAATTAACAAAACAAATCCTTATAATCTTCTCGTGTCATTGGTTGCTTATTTTCATCCTTACATGTAACCTAAAAGGACCCTACTATTAATAGTAATATTACCAACTTTTATGACTGTGGACACCATATCCTAATAACTCCCACTTGTGTAATTCACCAACATTATATGGTATACTATTCACTAGTAATAAGTAAAGAGTATACAGTCCAATGTATCTGCCATACTCATAACTTAAAGCCATGATATAGACCTATGATAAGTGATCAAATATTCCTTTGTCCTTTTAGTTATCTGTATAACTAAATAATTGATCTATAATTAATTCAGTTTGAGCGCGACCACATATTTTGATGTCAACACCTAATCATCGAGGGGCCCAAAGATATCGACTTCTATTTTTTCTGGAATAAGGAGCAAATAAAATTTGACTGCATAGATGACACATATTACTTATGTCATATAAGGTGCTTGACACAGGTTGTGGATTTCACATTTGTTCTGATGTGCATGGCCTAAAAAGAAGTAAGGATGTGGAGCATGGGAAGATAAACTTGATCATGGGGAATATGAAGGTTTCACCTGTCACCAAGATTGGAGTTTACTATTTATTGCTTAGTAGTGGGTTAGAAATCGATTTGAATAACTGTTGCTACTCGTCTGATATGGCGAGAAATATTATTTCTTTCCATGGTTTGTACAAACAAGGTTTCACATTTTCGTTTGATAATGAAATTTGTGCAATAAATGCTTACTATAATGGTGTTTTTTTAGAGCATTACCTTGTAATGGTGTATATGAAACTATGATGGTTGTAGACAACTTAGGAAATAGTGTGTTGCATATTGATTCTTCTAATGATTTGGATAAGGCATCCTTGTGGGATTGTCGTCTTGGACATGTCAACAAGAAGTGCATAGGCCAACTCCAGAAGGCTGGAGTTTTGGATTCATTTGACTTAAGGTCGGATGACACTTGCGGGTCTTGTTTGCTTGGAAAAATGACTAAGTCACCTTTCACCGGTTCTTGTGAAAGGGGTGAGGGTCTGTTGGATCTCATACACACCGATGTGTGTGGACCCTTCAGTATCACCACAAGGGATGCTAACCGCTTCTGTGTGACTTTTACTGATGATTACAACAGATATGACTATATCTACTTAATCAAGCATAAGTCATAAACCTTTGAGAAATTCAAAGAGTTTAAGCAAGAAGTGGAGAATCAGTTGGGCAGGAAGATAAAGATGCTCCGATCTGATCGGGGTGGTGAGTATCTTAGTATCGAATCCCTGGACTATCTTCAAGAGTGTGGAATTGTTTCACAGTTGACGCCACTTAAGACACCACAGCTTAATGGTGTGGTTGAGAGGCGCAACCAAACCTTTTTAGACATTGTTCGTTCCATGATGAGTCGAGCTTCATTACCAATCTCATTATGGGGGTATGCCTTGGAGACTGCCACCCATATCCTTAATCGAGTCCCAACTAAAAAGGTTGCCAAAACACCTCACGAGATGTGGCCAGGGAAGGTTCCCTCGTTAGCACACATCAAGGCTTGGGGTTGCGAGGCTTTCGTGAGGCGTGAGACTCACGAAAAGCTCAAACCTCGGAGTGAGCGGTGTATTTTCATCGGCTACTCGCAGAAGTCCTTTGGATATCTCTTCTATAGACCGAGTGACAATGTTGTCTTCGTTACGAGGAGAGTAGTCTTTCGTGAGAGAGAGCTCGTATTCCAAAGGGACAGTGGGAGGCAAATTGACCATGAAGAACTTCAAGAGTTAAGCGGTGAAGGAACCTCAAACACTAGCGATCAACCTGAGGAGGAAACTCCCGTTGAGCTGATTGACGAGTTTGTACCTCTGAGGCGTTCCGATAGAGTGAGAGTTCCACCTGAGTTTTATGGTTTCCATATTACTGCAGAAAGTGATACATTTATCAGTGATAACACACTGGTAAATTTGGATGAAACTAACAACTACAAGGAAGCCATGACATACCCCAAGTCTTCTATATGGAAAGAGGCGATGGACAGCGAGATTCAGTCCATGTATGATAATCAAGTTTGGAACTTAGTTGACAATGTACCGGGTTGTAATACAGTTGGGTGCAAATGCATCTTCAAGAAGAAGACCGACATGGATGGCAAGGTACACACTTATAAGGCGAGACTGGTTGCGAAGGGATTTACTCAAACTCCGGGAGTTGATTATGATTTTGGATTGACTGGTTGCACATATTTTATTTGCAAACAAAGGGTGTGATTTTATTGGTGGACTTGACACTCTATTAGGGTGTTTTGCATTGACAAAACCCTCTGGTTGACTCATATAAACATCTTCATCCAGCTTCCCATTAAGGAAGGTGGCTTTGACATCCATTTGTCATATTTCATAGTCATGAAACGCAACTATGGCTAGCATAACCCTTATAGACTTTATCTTCGCTACTGGTGAGAAGGTCTCATCATAGTTAACTCCTGGAGTTTGAGTAAAGCCCTTCGCAACCAATCGTGCCTTATAAGTGTGTACTTTCCCATCCATGTCGGTCTTCTTCTTGAAGATCCATTTGCACCCGATCATCTTACAACCCGGTACATTGTCAACCAAGTTCCATACTTGATTGTCATACATGGACTGAATCTCGTTGTCCATAGCATTTTTCCATTTTTCAGACTCCGGGCCTACCATGGCTTCCTTGTAGCTGTTAGGTTCATCCAAATTTATTAGTGTACTATCACTAATAAACGTATCACCCTCACTTGTTATATGAAAACCATATAACACAGGTGGAACACTAACTCTACTGGAACGTCTAAGAGGTAAGGACTCGTCAATCGATTCAACAGGAGTTTCCTCCTTGGATTGAGCGTCAACGTTAGAGGTTAATTCATCGTTTGATTCTTGAAGCTCTTCAAGATCAATTCTTAAGGCATTATCCACAAGATTTCATCCACCCTATCTTTAGGGTTTCCTCAGCCTACTTTGCAACTATCCAATAATTACAATATCAGTCCCCTAGGTTTAATTAATATCTTTTGATCATAAAATTAATTTCTTAATTAATTCTTGACCAATATTAATTAACCAATATGATTTCTATTTTAATATATTATTTATATAATACATTAATAAACCATAATAACCTATTTCTCTATAATTCATCCAGTCAAGTTTCTCTAGTGAAGACAACCCAAAAGGACCATGCTATAATCGGGTTAAGTACATACCATATATAGTTATGGGCTTAGACACCTAATCCAACATTAATATCATAATAACTTATATTTGTTTCAATTCTAGCTCGTGGAGAGTTAGAAGCCAATGCCATTTTCACTCTATGTCCCCTTAAATGTTTAACCAAACGATATGCACCTGGTAGTGCTTTAAGTTTGCACCATCTAATAATTAGAATAATAAAAAAAACTAGATTAATATTTAGTCTAAATAAGTCAAACTTAACAACAAAGAGTGAGGCTATTAGTCATTACTGATCAAAGAACATTGGAGAAATTTCTGATAGCAAGTCTTCTTTGGATAAAGGAAGCTCATAATCCTCCACAATAGCAACTCCAGCTTCTATAGGTGTTTTCCCTATAATCTTATGAGCTTCTCTACCATCCCATTTCTTCTCATACTTCACCAAATAAACTTTCAAACTTCACTCACAATTTCATTTGTCAATATAGAGCTTTTTAACTTCCATCAACATACATGCATCAGAAAGCAAAAAAGAAGCAAACAAGGTAATAAATCGCCTACTTTCATAGAAGCTTACCTGTATTTACAAGAGTTCCATCTAAGTCAAGGATCACACATGAAACCAATTTCCTTAGGGAATTCATCATCCAATTTATTTGTTAGAATCAGAACTCTTCCAACAAATTTTAGGCTTGCATTTACAAACTTCTGCAATACCAATAGAGCTTAGTTTAGATGTGTGTGAAACTTTAAGCAAGTTACAAGGAAAATGAAAGCATAAAACTCCTTCAACTAGCAAGTTATTCAAAAATCAGCTTAATGGTAAGACTTCAGTGCCCAGATTGAAAGCTACATATTATAGCACACAAAAGATGCTACAAATTGAAAACTACAAAGACAACTACGATTACATGATATTATAGCACACAGAAAGAAGAATAGGCACTAAATATACCACTTTCAGAAATTAGATAAATAAATAAATAAAGTGATGCTAACCTTCAAATGACATTTCTTGATGCTAACTTCAGAGCCAACTTGAAAGAAAACCTTAAATTGTGATTACTGGCACTGAGAATGGTCGAATGAAGCCCTAGAGAACGATATGTTGCCAAATTATTTTATGCGAATGTGAAGATGTTGCTAATTTATTTCCGATTTGGAGGGCAATCAATTGATATGTAACCAATTTTCCTGCCTTCCGTATAGATACGAGGGCAAAATAGGAAGACGTATGGCAGATCTTGAATAGTTGAATGGAATTTAAAAAAATAACAAATAAATAAATAAGGATACCCTCTTGAATGAAGATATACTTTCCTTACTACAACCAAACACACATCAAACAAATGATTTAGGGATAATGTCATAAAAAGCCTTAATTTTGCAAGAAAAAATCGGTTTTACCCTCTGGCGGGTTTTTTGGGTCGTTAATGCCGCATACTTGTCTCATTTTTTGCGTTTATGCCAAATAACCGGTTGCAAGAGGGTTTACCGGTTACCCCTCCATTGTAGAAGACTTTTTCCTCCGTTTCTTAACCCCATTACCAAACGACGAAGCCGAGTATTTGAAGAAGAACACCAAAAAAATCAGATTTCTACACCAAATGACAACGTCAAAACCAAATTCAAGCTAGAGCGGCACATCAAGAAGGAAAAATAGAGAGATAATCTGATGTAGTTGTGGTGATATTTTCCCGATTTATGTTTCACGCACTCCAGAAAACCCAGGACGAAAGTTTCGTGGCTGCCCTAATTACCAGGTAATTGTTGTGATGTTTTCCCTAATTATGCTCTCTCTACTATCGTCCCTTCTTTACGTAATTTTATTCTTTTTTTTTTGTAGGATGAAGATGGTGGTTGTGGTCATTTCAAATGGGTTGATGAAGAAGAAGACGGATTTAGGGATTTTAAGAAGCAATTGAACCTTCAACATAGAGATATCGAATTTGTGATGTTGCTCAAACTGATTGCAGGGCTGCTAGTGAGTATTTTGGTATGTCTTGTTGTTGTGGTTATTAAGATGTAAGTTAGATGAAATGATAACAACTTTGTAGTGTAGTTTATTACATTGGTAGATGTATTGAATCTGTAAAAGTTTGAATGTTGCAATAGTATTAAAGTTTGAATAGTTATGATCTATTTTATGAATGGTTTTGTGAAAATAGTAACTACACATTTAACAGAACGCAAATGCAAAGTAAGATGCATAAAATGGTAATCCAATCATACATACTTATAAAGCTAGCATTTTTTCTTGAATCTCATGCATTTGAAACCCCCATTCTTTTTTCCTTTCACCACATTCATTTGAAACTCCCATGACTTTTCAATTTCTTTATAATAATAATAATTATAATTTGGTAATTAGGTTAAATAAATATCAAATCTAAAGTGTATTCATATAGAAACTAAATTCCAATATTAAAATAATATCTTTAATTCTATTTATAAAATTATGTTTTTTTAACTTTTAACATATCATACTTAATTTATTAGTTTTAATATATTGTTGAATGTAAACCATTATCATTTTAAAGGTATAATTTTTGAACAATTTGTATAAAATACTTAAATTATTAATTAAAATATAACATTATAGGCTCAACTTAAATATAAATTTTATTTAACTTAAACAACCCAAAGATTATTTTATAAATAATTAAAAGTGATTAATTGTAGTGTCTTTCTAATAATGATTGTAAGTTGGTTAATAAGGTTAAATAAATATCAAACCTAAAGTGTAATTATAAATAGACTAAATTTAAATTTTAAAATAATATCTTTACTTCTATTTATAAAGTTATGTCTTTAAATTTTAACATATTATACTTAATTTATTAGATTTAAAATGTTGTTGCATGTAAACCATTGTCAGTTTAAAACTATAATTTTTGAGCAGTTTGGACAAAATACTTAAATTGTTAATTTAAATATAATATTACAGTGTCAACTTAAATATAAATTTCAGTTCTACTAAAAAAACCAAATAATATTTTGTAAATAGTTAAAAGTGATAAATTATAGTGATAAATGCAAAAACTAAATTGTAATATCAGTTTAACTAAAATATTTCCTAAATATATTTATATAATCGTTAAAAATTTTCAAATAAGTAGCTTAAAAAAACTTATAATAACAATAGTTAAAAATAACTCTATATAAATGATTATATTGTTACCTTTAAAATCAAAAAATAATGTTTGATGTTTTAAATAATTATAATGATAGAAATTAAAACATTAAGCAAACATAGTTTAAAAAATTAGTTAAAAATAACAACTATAAATAATATTAAACCATATATAATATTTAATTTTATTGATGTGTAACTCGTGAGTAGAAGTCATTCAAACGATTGAGATTATGACGTTATAATAGATTTATATATTATCATACAATTCAAAATAGTCAATATATTATATCAAATTAATATACGAATTATTATATCAAATTTAACAACAACGTTAGTGTTATATTTTAAAAAATATATATTTGTAAAGACTTCAACTATATAGGTGTTTCTGCGCATTACAATGTCAACTCAAATATAAATTTCAGTTCCATTTAAAAAAACAAAAGAATATTTTTTAAATAGTTAAAAGTGATAAATTACAGTGATAAAAACAAAAACTAAATTGTAATTTCAATTTAACTAAAATATTTCTTAAATATATTTTCATAATCGTTAAAAGTTTCCAAATAAATAGCTTAAAATAACTTACAATAACAATAGTTAAAAACAACTATATATAAATGATTATATTATTAGCTTTAAAATAAAAAAACAACTATAAATAACATCAAATCATATATTATATTTAATTTTATTCATGTGTAACTCGCGGGTAGAAGTCATTTAAACGATTGAGATTAAGAAGTTATAATAAATGTATATATTATCATATAATTCAAAATAATCAATATATTATATCAATTTAGTATATACAAATTTAACAACAACGTTATTGTTATATTTAAAAAATCATATATTTGTAAAGACTTCAACTATATAGGTGTTTGCGCAACGCGCGGGCATTCACCTAGTGTGCCAATAATGGTAAACATATTCACCATAACACAAATGGGAAGTAAGATGCATAAATGGTTATCAAAGTTGACAATACTGGTAAACATATTCAACATAACATAAATGAAAATTAAGATCCTTATATGGTAATAAAAATTGACAACAATGGATAACACATTCATCATAACACAAATAAAAGGGGGTGTATTAATTGCATAAGGTTTTTTACATTTCACTAATTCGTAGCAGCCATCCAATTGTATCCAAAAGCCTAAATAAATTATCAAAAAGGAAACCAAGTTTATAACATAAAACAAGTGGATGTATGCTGCATTTAGTGGGTGGAATGACAATAATATTTAGCAAAAAAGGATCCATCTGCGCGTGTTTACCTTCCCAACTACACCCCCAAAGCACTTAACCAACTACTCCAACCTAACTGGATTGTTAGCAGATGAACCACCTCTATTTTTGTCAAACACTATATTCTTCAACTTCTGCAAAATGATCCTTTCAGAGGGTTTTCTCAACTTTGTCACTCCAGGGACATCGCCATGACCTTCATCATCACCTCCTTCTTGTTGTTCACCTTCATCATCACCCAAGTGACCATCACCGCCTCCTTCTTTTTGTTCACCATCATCATCAACCTCAATAATAGCATCATCAACAACACCATCAACATCATCAATAATAAAATCATCATCATTATCAGATGGATGATCCGACACATCTTCTATATAATGATATTGATAATTACATAAATAAGTTAAATTGGAAAAAAGTAATGAAAAACAATTACTAAAAAGTAATTTCTTACCAACTCAACGGGTGACATGTCATCTAGTTCCAGTTCTACCTCTTCCACACCTTCAATTTCTTCCATGTTATATATCCTGCTTCCAACATCAATGCAATCTATTCAGCATCCAACTTTACCTTATCTACAAGGACATCATCATCATCTTTTCCATCATTAAACTCAACATTGGTTACATCTTCATCATTACCCCCATAATCTGATTGAGTAGCATCATAGGTTTGTGATTGTTGTTGAAAAATATCATCCCCTAATATTTCGTCCAGTCCCTGCTCAACCTCATCAAGTACTTTGTGTAGCTCTAAACCAACCCATGGAAGCAAAACATCTTCTTTTCCAACATCAACCACTTCAACTTCTTTAGCAACTCATTGAATCTGTCACACCCCAAAACCAAGAACGGCGGAAACGTTCTGGGGCGGAGGACGTCATGTACAGTATCACAACAATGTAAAGTAGCAAACAAGCAACAACATCATCCATTGCATTAATAATAGAATTTTTATACAAGTGTATTCTGTCAAATTTTGATAAACACTAAAGCGTAAATCAATAATGAAAGATGGGTCTTGAACAAGCTCCATCTTCTCTAGACCTTGCATCGGTACCTGTCTATGTTTGACCTGAGGATACAAGTTATTTTGAAAGAGAGTATCGGCTTGAAAGCTGGTGAGATCATAAGATGTTAGTGTATTAATATGTATGTAAGAATTTGTATGAGTAATGATTTTAAGTATTAGGAATGTATGTAAAATAATTGTACACATTGAAAAACCCTAGAAATCCCTATGATTCCTACTAATATATAAGGGTGTCTTCTACCAAGACTTAACTAATCTATATGTAGTCTTCTACCAAGACCTAACTGCTCTAGATGTAGTCTTCTACCAAGACCTAACTGCTCTGGATGTAATGGGAGAATGAGATAGTACTATTGTGTAGTGTCGAACTACGACCGTACCAATTACCTAAAGTCTAGGGTAATCTTGTAAGTACTGTAGCATTTGTAACAAATAACTACATTGGTACTCAGCTTCCTTATTTAAGTAATAAGGTATAATGTGATGTCTAGATCCTAGGCTATACGCTCCCATATCAAAGGGATTTTGGGACCTACTCACGACCCCTGCATGTGTGCAAGCCGTGAGCATCCACATTACTATGACCATGTATACTCGATATAACTATCACAATTATGTTATGATTCATCAGTATAGTTAGATCCTGAACTGGGTCCATGCTATAGCACCTAATGACATCTGTTCTATGTATATGTAAGTGTACTCGTGTAAGTGTGATCTGTTGGATATAGTGTCTAAGTCCATAACTTTATTTGGTATGTACTTGATCCGACCCGACATGGTCCATTTGGGTTGCATGGCATTGCAATACTTGGATAGACTAAATGAGAGAATATGGCACTTATGATTATTAATATATTATAAGTTCTAACATATTAATAATAGTGTTATTTAATTAGTATTGATCAAGTATTAATCTAGTATTAATTTGGTGATCAAAGTGAGACTAATTAAATAGATAGGGTTGATTATGACAATCATCAATTCTTTTATGGTGGATTAATGATCCATGGTTTATGGGTTATGGATGTAACCATTTGGAGCTCCATGGATAGTCCATGGGAGTTACAAACCCATGGGTCATGAGAAATGAAGAGTCATGACAATTATGGGTCTTCTTAATGAAACCCTAATTGTGACACCACTATAAAAGGAACCCTTTGGCTAGCAAAATGGTGACCTAGTGTTACAAGAGAGGGCATAACCAATTTTGAGTGATAGAAGTATTCTCCCAAGTTATTCCAAGTTTTGTGGTGTTGTGTGAAGCATTTGAGGCACAACATTTGGGGTGCTAGGCTCACAAAGTCTTGAAGGAATCCAAGCAACAACAAGGTATGTATTTCTACTAGTTTTTATGTTTCATATATTCCCCATGCCATGCTAGTTAGGAAATAACCTTGAAAAAGAAATTTGCATGTATATAGAAAAAACATAGATTCAAGGTTATTAGGGTTGCATGTACACTTAGGAAGTGTTAGAATGCTCAAAACCCATCAGTGGTATCAGAGCCTAGGATTGTTTTCTGTATACTTGATGTAAAACTGCTTGAAAATCAAAAATTCTGCTCTCTGTCGACTGGACTCGCCGAGTTCATGGGGAGGACTCGTTGAGTCCATGTACAAATTCATCCTACTCGTCGAGTAGGATCATGCACTCGACGAGTAGGTGCATGCTGGGCAGTCTCTTCGTGTTTTGTTGCTGGAAATGGATTAAAATCATTATCCTAATCTGTTTTGGACTTGTAAAAACTGTTTTCAAAATGATAATGATTATGTTAACCCATTTTCACATGACCTTTATCAATTTTCAAGAATTGTATATGTTAATATGATTCATGAAATTGCTTGGCATGAATTTGTGTTCTTATGAGTTTTTAGAAGATCATAGGAATTATGTGTAACCTCCATGTGTGTTTAATTCATGACCTTAATTGTAATGATGGTGTTCATAACTTGTCCTCAAGTTATGGATAACCAAAAGTCACTTCTTTAAATTATGATTAAAGAACTAAAGAGGTTTCATAAAATGAAGAGTCTTCATTTTTATGAACCATTAAAACTCATAAGTTACAAATTGAAGAGACTTGGAATAGTTTCAATTCTTGCCCTCAAGTTTGGAATTTGAAAAGTCTTACACTCTAATACTTTAATTCCAAATTAAACCTTAGATTTTTAAAAAGTTTAAAAATCAACACTTATACTATTATTATAATTTTATTATATAGATATGTATAAGAATATGTCGTTCTTACCGTTAGTAGGCCTCATTCACGAAGTCGGTCTATAAGGGGGTATAAGGTTGTTGCCTACAAAATGGTGACTTAATGAGTGTCCACTCTCACCCACCACTTCCTTGATCGGTGGAGGGTCGTTAGCCGAACGGGTAGGATATGACTTTAAATTCTCATTAAAAGTATAATGAATTATAAAGTAACTATACATTATAAATTCCCAATCTTAGTTACTTTAGGAAAATGTGAATTTGGTGCTAGCCCATAAAATTACACTTTGTACCTTACCAAGTCGTTAGTGAAGCGTGTGTAGTTAACCGACACACTAACATGGACTAGTAAGAGTGGCAAAGGGTAACTTGACTTTATTATAGATCGGTAGAGCATGTGTGGTTAACCGGCACATCGATTAGGTAATATTGTTAAGGGTACCAAGTCAATTTGTATGGTTATTCACACCTTATTTGTGATCCTCAACATCCCAGTCACAAACTTGAGAGGGCGCATTCGAGATTCAAACATGCCATTGAAAAGTTCAATGTATCTCAAAAGATCTAGGAGTTTCAAAACGAATAAAACCTAATAATAAAATATTTCGTCTTATGGTGGAAATTGGTAAATCATCATTTACCTACCTTCAAATATTTTATAGTGTGGATTACGGCATCCCTCTTCCACCTATAAATAGTTTGTTGGATCCTAGCCTTAATATTTCATTTGGGTGACTTATTAAGGACTCTTAATCTAATGAAACTTATTTTCCTTTTATTCCAGATGTCTTCCAATAACGCTGCTGGCTCAAACCCGACAGACTCCTTTTCCCTAATGAACTTGTGTGGTAAGGTCATCTTTGATGGATCCAACTTTAATGAGTGGATCAGAAACATCAGGATGATTACCCGCTATGAGGACAAAGAATATGTCCTTGACAAGGAGCTTAAGGTTGTTAATGAAGCCACTGCTACTCCAGAAGAGCTTGCAAAGTTCATTGCATATGAAAAGGATGCCATCAAGGTGTCCTGCATCATGATGGCCACAATGACTCCGGAACTCCAAAAATCTTATGAAGATTTCTACCCCTATGAGATGCACCTAGATCTGATGGAAAGGTACCATCAGAGCGCGCATCAAGAGAGGTATGAAATCATTTCCTCCATGATAACCGCAAGGATGAAGGATGGTGAACCCATCACCAGTCACTTGCAGAAGATGCAGAGGTTCGTTGACCGGTTGCTAAAACTTAATGTTGACTTCCCTGAGGAATTGGCGATTGACATCATTCTCCATTCCTTACCTCAAAGTTATGATCAGTTTCGTATGACTTATCATATGAACAAGGAGGAAGTCACACTTAGCAAACTTCAAGGACTCTTAAGGACAACTGAAAATGGCCTTAAGAGTAAAGCGGTTGCTACTTCTACTCCTTTAACAGCCCATGTTCTTGCAATTGGTCAAGGGAAGGGTAAGAAGAGGAAAAGCCCTTCAAAGAGTACCAAGGGTAAGACTCTTGATGGTTCCTCGTCAAGTGGGACAAAGAAAGGTCCCATTACTCCTTCTTCGAACCCAAAGGAAGCACAATGCTTCTATTGCCAAGATAAGGGACACTTCAAGCGAAGCCATGCCAAATATCTGCAAGATGTAAAGGATGGGAAGGTTAAACCCACCCATGCAGGTATTTACACAATATTGTCTAACAACTTATCTAATGCTAATTCTTGGGTGCTTGATACAGGGTGTGGTATTCACATTTGTACTGATTTGCAAGCACTAAGAAGAAGTGAGCAAGTGGAGCACGGGAAGATAAACTTAGTCATGGGCAACAGGAAAGCATCACCTGTTACCAAGATAGGAGTTTATTCCTTATTGCTTAATAATGGGTTAATGTTAGATTTGAATAAGTGTTGTTACTCGCCCGAAATGGCGAGAAATATTATTTCTTTTCATGGCTTGTACAAACAAGGTTTTACATTTTCATTTGATAATAAAAATGGTGTTATTAATGTTTATTACAATGATGTATTTTACTTTAAAGCAATACCTTGTGATGGTGTATATGAAGCTGTGAATGTTGTAGACAATTTAGGAAATAATGTGTTGTATATTGATTCTTCTGATAGCTTGGACAAAGCATCCTTGTGGCATTGTCATCTTGGACATGTTAACAAGAAGCGCATAGGCCAACTCCAAAAGGCTGGAGTCTTGGAATCATTTGACCTCAAGTCAGATGATAGTTGTGAGTCTTGTTTACTTGGAAAAATGACAAAGTCACCCTTCATAGGTACTTGTGATAGGGGTGAAGGTTTGTTGGACCTTGTACACACGGATGTGTGTGGGCCCTTCAGAGTTGCTACAAGGGAAGCTAATCGTTATTATGTGACTTTTACTGATGATTACAGTAGATATGGATATATTTACTTAATCAAGCATAAGTCAGAAACCTTTAAAAAGTTCAAAGAGTTTAAGCAGGAAGTTGAGAATCAATTGGGCAGGAACATCAAGATGCTCCGATCCGATCGGGGAGGAGAGTATCTTAGCATTGAGTTCCTTGACTATCTTAAGGAATGTGGGATTGTCTCACAATTGACACCTCCCAGGACACCACAGTTGAATGGTGTAGCTGAGAGGCGCAATCGAACCCTGTTGGATATGGTTCGTTCCATGATGAGTCGAGCTTCGTTACCAATCTCTTTCTGGGGGTATGCCTTAGAGACTGCTGCCCATATCCTTAATCTAGTCCCTACTAAAAAGGTTGTCAAAACACCTCACGAGATGTGGACTGGGAAAGTGCCCAATTTGGACCACATCAAGATTTGGGGTTGTGAAGCTTTTATGAGGCGTGAGACTCATGACAAGCTTGAGCCCCAAAGTGAGAGGTGTATTTTCATCGGCTACCCACAGAGATCCTTTGGTTACCTCTTCTACAGACCTAGTGACAATGTGGTCTTTGTAGCAAGAAGAGGAGTCTTTCATGAGAGAGAATTCATAAGCCAAGGGGACAGTGGGAGGCAAATTGACCTTGAAGAGCTTCAAGAGTCAAGTGGTGAAGGAACCTCAAATGCTGTCAGCCAACCTGAGGAGGAAACTCCTGTTGAACCGATAGATGAGTCTGTACCTCCAAGACATTCCACTAGGGTGAGGAACACACCTCAATTTTATTATGGTTATCACATCACCACTGAAGGTGATACATTTATCAGTGATAGTACACTGATAGATTTAGATGAACCTAAGAATTATAAGGAAGCCATGGCATGCCCTGAGTCTGAGAAATGGAAGGAGGCTATGGACAGCGAGATTCAGTCCATGTATGACAATCAAGTTTGGAACTTGGTTGACAATGTACCAGGTCGTAACACAGTTGGGTGCAAATGGATCTTCAATAAGAAAGACCGACATGGATGGGAAAGTACACACTTATAAAGCGTGACTGGTTGCGAAGGGCTTTACTCAAACTCTGGGAGTTGACTATGATGAGACCTTCTCACCAGTAGCTAAGATTAAGTCTATTAGAGTGTTGTTAGCCATAGCTGCATTTCATGACTATGAAATATGGCAAATGGATGTCAAAACCGCTTTCCTTAATGGGAAGTTGGCTGAGGATGTTTACATGGCTCAGCCAGAGGGTTTTGTCCATCCAAAATACCCTAATAGAGTGTGTAAGCTTGAAAAATCCATTTATGGATTGAAACAAGCATCTCGCAGGTGGAATCTTTGCTTTGATGAGAAAGTCAAAGAGTTTGGCTTTTCTAGGGGTGAGGATGAGTCTTGTGTGTATGTCAGGGCTAGTGGGAGCTTAGTTAGCTTCTTGGTGTTGTATGTGGATGACATAATTCTCATAGGAAACGACATCGCAACCTTGCAGGAGGTTAAGGCCTGGCTTGGGAAGTGTTTTGCTATGAAGGACCTTGGGGAAGCTGCCTATATCCTAGGGATAAGGATATTGAGAGATAGGAGTAAGAGACTAATTGGACTTAGTCAAAGTACTTATGTGGATAAGATACTGAAGAGGTTCAGTATGCAAGATTCCAAGAAAGGAGAGTTACCAATCCAGAGTAATGCCAAGCTAAGTAAGACTCAGAGTCCGAGTATAGAGGCTGAGATAGCTGAGATGATTCAGATACCATATGCTTCCGCTGTGGGCTCGATCATGTATGTTATGACCTGTACTCGCCCTGATGTAGCCTTTGCTTTGAGCATGGTCAGTAGATATCAAGGGAACCCTGGCAAGGCACACTGGACAACGGTAAAGAACATTCTCAAGTATTTGCGGAGGACTAAGGACTGGGTCCTTAACCTCGGAGGCAGTGATGACTTGAGAGTGGAAGGATATAGTGATGCTAGCTTTCAAACTGATAGGGATAATTTCCGCTCTCAGTCAGGCTGGGTCTTTATCCTAAATGGAGGAGCAATTACTTGGAAAAGTTCCAAGCAGGAGACAATGGCTGATTCGACTTGTGAATCAGAGTACATAGCAGCAAGCGAGGCAGCAAAAGAGGCGATATGGCTAAAGAACTTCATCGGAGACCTTGGAGTTGTGCCAACTATAAAGGAACCAATGGAAATTTTCTGTGACAGTGAAAGTGCAGTTGCTTTAGCGAAAGAACCAAGAGATCACGGGAGATCTAGGCACATTGACAGAAAATACCATTTCATCAGACATAGAATAGAAGAAGGACTCCTCGTGGCAAAGAGGGTATCATCAGATGAGAACCCGACAGATCCCCTCACGAAGGGACTGAGCAGGGTTAAGCATTTACAGCATGCAAGGTGCATTGGGCTGAAGGATGATATTAGTTTCAATAATTAGATTCCTGAAACTTGTAAAATGTAATTGACATTTGATGATAAATAAAAGTTGTTATTTATTTATGAGTAAGGTGTTACTATCTTGTGTTGATTGTTTACTATGTTTCAATTTTGCATGTTTTTACTTCCAGAATAATCATGTTATTATTCAAACCATCCACAGTCGGTCAAACTTTGGAAGTAAGTATTGATTCAAAACTGTCATGAATTTGGCTTGTATGATTTGTCTAAAGTGCTTTAGACAATGCAACGGTTGCTACAACATTCATGAGTACTCATAAGGGCTGAGTATTGGATTCAACCCACGCTCACTTGCATCACTTCATGGAATTTATCTCGAGTGATCGTGAGACGATAATATCATATAAATCTTCAAACCTAGAGATATGAGTTGTTGACTATGAGTTGGTTATTCATTGATTGTACGAAAACGCATTGGTAACTCAATGTTATAAAACGTGCCTTTGTGAGTAATTCAACGAGTAGTTAGTACAAGCATATCAGTCAAAGTTTATCTGTTCCTTCTAGAAATAGAAGCGATATCTGGGCCCCTCGATGATTTGGTTTTAACCTATGTACCGGGCCCGGTCAGAACCTAATTGATGTGTTCAATTTAGTTCTACGTCGAAACAAATCGAAGATCGAGAAACAAATGCTGGACAATAAGTAAAACCATGTTCCATGTGTTTGTCTGGCTGATATCATGAGAGCAGAGGATTATATGATCACTTATCTTAAATGGCGTATCATCATCATCTCAGTTCCAAGAGACTTTGAAAGAGCTACGATTGCTAGTCGGATTTTGAAGTCATATTTGCAAATATAGTTATTAGACTTATCCAAGTGGGAGACTGTTGGATATAGTGTCTAAGTCCATAACTTTATTTGGTATGTACTTGATCCGACCCGGCATGGTCCATTTGGGTTGCATGGCATTGCAATACTTGGATAGAATAAATAAGAGAATATGGCACTTATGATTATTAATATATTATAAGTCCTAACATATTAATAATAGTGTTATTTAATTAGTATTGATCAAGTATTAATCTAGTATTAATTTGGTGATCAAAGTGAGACTAATTAAATAGATAGGGTTGATTATGACAATCATCAATTATTTTATGGTGGATTAATGATCCATGGTTTATGGGTTATGGATGTAACCATTTGGAGCTCCATGGATAGTCCATGGGAGTTACAAACCCATGGGTCATGAGAAATGAAGAGTCATGACAATTATAGGTCTTCTTAATGAAACCCTAATTGTGACACCACTATAAAAGGAACCCTTTGGCTAGCAAAATGGTGACCTAGTGTTACAAGAGAGGGCATAACCGATTTTGAGTGATAGAAGTATTCTCCCAAGTTATTCCAAGTTTTGTGGTGTTGTGTGAAGCATTTGAGGCACAACATTTGGGGTGCTAGGATCACAAAGTCTTGAAGGAATCCAAGCAACAACAAGGTATGTATTTCTACTAGTTTTTATGTTTCATATATTCCCCATGCCATGCTAGTTAGGAAATAACCTTGAAAAAGAAATTTGCATGTATATAGAAAAAACATAGATTCAAGGTTATTAGGGTTGCATGTACACTTAGGAAGTGTTAGAATGCTCAAAACCCATCATGATCATGTAATTATACTCATGTAAGTGTGACCATGTAAACTTATTTATGTAATAGTATAGTAATGTACTATACTGTTCTAGCTGTAAAGTGTGCTCTCTCTCTATCTAGCAAGTATAGTAATGTACTGTAATGTTCTAGAAAAGTATTGACTCATGAATGAACTGACTCGTTGTGTGATATCGCGTTCTAGTAATAGTTCTAATATCTTCCTAAACTACCCATATGGTAGTTTACTAGTAACCTAACTGGTACGAATGGACATGGATGTATACCCTTGCTACCCAAGGGCATTGGGTGAACTGGAAGGAACTTTATGACTATATATGTACACATGATATATAACTAATATTTAAACGACCTTCGGACGGATACCCGATATTCCACCAGACTACGTCCAAATCGAGGAAAAGGAAATAGGGTGGATAGCCTTCCTAAGTCCTTTCAACATTTATTATATAACTGTACATATATAAGCATGCAATTTATAATATCAAAAGCATAAAATAAGTTTTGTAAAATCTTTGAACATAATTATTATCTAAGAAAAGATCGACTTGATGTCAATCAATAAAACAGTTTGAAGTAAAAACAGTTTGAAGTAAAACGATTTGATAACAGCTTGGGGTAAAACAGATCAAAGTAAAATGGTTTGAAAAAGGATCATACAGTGTGTAATGAACAGTTTAATAAGGATTTTGAAACATATAAAACATTTAAGAAAAATCATTTGAAGAACCTGTTTGGTAAAACGGTTAATGTGTAGTAAATCATTTGAATGCTGCATATTAATCACATGTGATTGATATAATAACTAGCATAATTCTACTTATTAATCACATGTGATTGATATAATAACTAGCATAATTCTACTTGTATCCCCCCCCCCCATAAAACATTTAAAAACATTTAAAACATTGATTAAGGGGTATGAACTCACCTGTAGTAAGTGGATCGGAAGGAAGTGTCGGATAAGTGCTTGGTGTCAAGTGAAGACTTAGACACGCACAAAGATCCTAATAACATATAAGGATATATGTATATACACAATTAGTCTTTAAAAAACTAATAAAAAAAGTTAAGACACTCTAGGATATGCTAAACACTTTACACAAGTGTTATAAGTCTCAAGGGTTGCATCTAAGTGTTGTAGGGAAAGGCTAGTGTGTTTGGGGTTCAAGGAACACTCTTGATATGAGTTTACTCCCTAAGTATCAACACCCCTTGAGTTTACGGTCGTAAACTCCTAACCTTTTGACCATTTGGTGATTTGGAGTCTTCTAGGCTATTCCAAGCATTCCTACTTCATGAATTAGTCTTTAGGAAGTGTTGTGTGGCATCAAAACACTCCTAAATGGAGTTTATGGTCTAAGGACCATTTCTCATGAGTTTACTACCTTAAACTCATGAGTTTACTACCTTAAACTCCTAATTTTATGGTATTTGGGGTTTTCAAGTCCTTAGCTTAATCATGGTACTAGTCTAGGTTAGATTTAGCCATAAGGAACAACCATGGGACTTTTAATGGACATTTACACACTTTTTGGGGTGTTTACGGTTTAAAGGACATCCCTAAACCGTAAACACATGAAAATGGAAGGTTTTGGTGATTTTTGGGTGATAAACTCATCAAGGGTGGATCTATACAAGTTCTCAAGGCATAAAGAAGCATCTAAACACCCTAAAGCACCCTAAGGCACCATATTTGGTGTTTACGGTTTTGGGAGCCTCCCAAAACCGTGAACACCTTGCTCTTGGTGTTCTTGGGACTTTTCCTTGGTATAAACATGTATAGCTAGCTTAAAATGACTCTAGGATAGAAGTACTTACATTGTGGAAGCTTGAAATGAATTTTAAGTCCAATTACACTAGTGTGTGTTCTTGGTGTTCTTGGTGTTTTGGAAAAACTAATCAAAACACAAAATGGATGGATTAAAGGTGTAAAATCACTAGATTAAGTGATATACTAACTTGAAAGGCTAGAAACACTTACTAGTTTGAAGATCTAGAATAAAAACTTGGATGATACTTGAGAGGATATTTTGGAGTTTACTCTTTTTGACTTTTGGGGAGTAAACACAAATGACTAGTTTTTGGGGAGTAAACTCATACATAGGTATGAGTTCACGATTTTTGGATGATTTTTCAACCCAAACATAAAAGTTTGGTCAGGTGTTTCTAATACGCGAGGTGTTTGCGGTTTTCAAAAATAAAACCCGAGACGACACTTTCTTTCACCCGTTCGCTTAAAATAATATTAACAAAATCAAACGAACTTTATATTTCTTAAAAATAAGAAATAATTACATTGACTTATGCTACGAAGTGGTTGACTTTTAGGTTTTGAGCGAATGGAAATTTTGGGTTGTCACAATGCAGCCCTAAATAATTTCTTGAACTTCAACCTATGTATGCTTTCTTGGAATTGGCATAAACATGTCTGTCACATTACCTGTGCTCAACATTTGGGAGTACATCTTTTACAGCTTCAACCAATCCCTACAAGACAATAACATTCAACTTAATATGCATTCCTTTTAAATTGTGTTAACATTTATATAAAATGGAGTATTGAAAACAAACCTTTTGTTGGTCAGATATCACCACCAATCCTCTGCCATCATGAAGGTCTAGACTATCTCTAAGAAGCTCAATAAAACAAGTCTAGTTAGGCTTGTTTTCAACATCAACAACAACCCATGCTATAGGATATACCTAGTTATTAGCATCCATCCAACCCAATTACTCGTCTACACCCTAATTTCCATCCATCACTTAGAGCTTTGAAACATATGTAAAATATGTGGAAGTAGTTCTTCCCATCTGGATTGACTTGACACTAGCTTTGCATGTAGAACCTAGGTTGGACCTTAATAATTCATCAGCATAATCTCATACCCTAACATAATGTTCAGTTAGTTTTCCTTCAATCAACCCAGTGGCCCATTTTTTTGCCCTATGGACTTGCCCAATGGATATTACACATCTCAACCTTCGTTTGATGTCAATAATCATGTCCCTAAGTTTCATCTTAGGTGTGTTTGCAATTTCAATAATGTAATGCCTACCTATCCATTTAGGGGAAACAAGACTTCGAAATTTGAACCTCCTACTGCAATGATGCTCTCCAACCAAAATTTTAACTTGAAATGATTTTTCATTGTACATCCATCCAACATACAATCTAAAAGGACAATCATTCATCTCTGTCCTTTTCCCACATCTTGCAACTATTCTAGTTTTATCACATTTTTCAAAGTATATCTGATATCCATTTGACACCCCATAATTTTGAATACAAAACTTAAGTTGTGCAGGAGACTCAAACATATCACCTACCTTAGGTTCCATCTTATCCCATGGTGTGTTTGGATCATGAATTTTGTACTTATTCTTCACCGCCTCTTGTTCACCTTCTTCATCACTTTGTCATTCATTAGCATGATAAACTTGTGCTCTGATTTCAGCAGCCATGCTTGAATTCCTTAAGTTTTCATCACTAAATAGAACATTGAGAAAGACGTCCCTACATTTATCAAGTGCAATCACAAACTCATGCTCTGGTTCATGATCCATATAAATACCATGGAGCTCATAATCCATCTCATTTAGTCCAGAGAGGGGCTCGTATATACTAGCAAAGAGTTCTTTCAAAATATCTTCTGATGAAGCCATTACAGTTACCTGCAAAATCAAACAGATTTTACAAACAAAATCGAAGAATTTTAAGTAGATAACTACTTTAATCATGGATTTGAGATACTTACTGGTTCAACAACTCAACGTGACTATCACCCAACTTTCTTCCTGTTTAAACAACGATACCAACAGTGTAGACATAATCCTCTTCAAATACCCAAATTTCGTGATGATTCCCTCCCAAAAGTCCAAGATTTTTCTCAATAGAGTACAATTTACTGAGATTGAGTGACGTTTCAGAGAGAGGGTGTGGAGCTCTATGTCTAATGTTTACCAAACGGGGTTAATTTCGTCGTTGGTTAAGAAACGGAGGGAAAAGTCTTCTACAGTTGAGGGGTAAGTGGAGGGGTAACCGGTAAACCCTCTTGCAACCGGTTATTTGGCATAAACGCAAAAAATGAGACCGTCATTAACGACCCAAAAACCCGCCGGAGGGTAAAACCGACTTTTTCTTGCAAAATTAAGGCTTTTATGACATTATCCCAGTGATTTATTCCTTTCTTGCCTTAATTACCCCCTACCAAACACGTCCTAATGAATCCATACCCTTCAATTGTCCTTTTTTAATTCCTAACATTACATATGTGGTCAACAAGAACGATTTAATACAGTAGATAAAAAAACATTGAAAACTTTTAAAAGTACATTAATATAGACAAAATAACAGAATGGGCTTGAGCCTTGAAACAAGGCCTAAAAAGGATTTGCCTTGTCTATTGAGAATACTCGCATACTCGTTTCAAGTTTATCACTAGGGGTGAGCAAACCCAAACCAACAAACCGAAAAACCGACTAAAACCGAAACCGAAAAAACCGAAACCGAAGCAAAACCGACGGTTAGGGTTTGAATTTTTTAAAAACCGAAAAGTCAGGTTCGGTTTCGGTTTTTACCCAGAAACCGACCCATCCAACCCGAGGAACTGACCCACACTTAAAACTGACAAACCGCCCCAAGAAACCGACCCATCCAACCCGAGAAACCGACTAATACTTGATTGTTTTTTTGTTATAATAGACTATTTCGGGCTTTGGTTGTAACTTGTATTAGACTATTTGGTTGTAAGACTCATATTTATTAAAGTATTTAACTTCAATTTGGTGTTTTTGAAGTATTTAACTTATCTCATTTCTGGAAAATGGGTTAAAACCCAAAAACCATGTGTTTAAAACCATAACCCATGAGTGTATGGGTTGAACCAAAGAAACCGAAAAACCGACCAAACCGACCTCAGAACCCAAGAAACCGAACCGATCAGAAACCGATCCTATTTGGTTCTAAAAACCAGAAACCGAATATTTATGGGTTGGGTTGGGTTTGGGTCCAAAACCAACCCAAACCGACCCATACACAACCCTATTTATCACGTCTAACTCTTATGATTATACTCACATTAATTTAGTACATATATTTTTAATGAACCATATACCGGTTTTCATTGTATTAAAAAGTCTTTATCGATATAGTTATGATTTTGTGATTTTGTTAGAACTTACAAGTGGAGGTGGATGTGGTTTGGGCTTTTTTATTCATCTGTTTTAAATAAATACTTTTAAGTTTTAATAGACTGTTTTGTTTGCCCATATCTAATATGGGCTTGTCTTGTTTTAACACCTTAACTATTTTGACCCATTTACTGAACCCGACAAAGTATTGTTTCGCATCTTCCATGGAGCTGAAGCTATGAATCCCTTACTGCGAAGACTCTTGGTCGCCGGCTTTTAGGGTTTATTACGAGCGTTGCGTTTTAGGGTTTTTCCGATTACGGATACGGCGACAGATTCTTCATCAATCGAACTTCTGTAAGGTATGCTCTTTCCTTTTATTGATAATCTACATGATGTATTTGTTCATTTTTTGTGAATATCTTTACGTAAATTTGAGGAATGCGTTTTTATCTTGGATTGAACATGTTCTTAAGGAATGATTAATTTTTCTTCACCTTTTTTTTTGTCCATTTCAAACCATATTAAAAACGTTTACATGACTATGATGTAGATTTCATATTTTGTTGTTTCCACACTTCAAATTTTCAGTCCGGTATAGGTTAATTTGCGCGTTTGATCCCGAACTTATTTTTTTAACTTGGAAGTTCTTACTGTTTGTTTTTGTTACGCGTTTGGTCCCTGACTTACCTAAAACTATTATTTTTCCCTTGATTTTTTGATTTATTTAAATAAACACACCCTCAATCCCACCTCATTCACCTTACCTTACTTACCCCGTCATTTTTCTCTATTTAAATAATAGTCTTTTAGGTATGATAGGGACCAAACGTGTAATAAAAACAAACAGTAGGGACCAAACGCATAACAAAAACAAACAATAGGACCTTCCGAGTTAAAAAAATAAGTTAGGAACTAAACGTGCAAATTACCCCAAACCATAGGGACCATTCGTGTAATTTACTCTTGAAATTACTAATTCCACCACAATTTCTTAGCTTATGAGGCTATATGTTAGATTACTCACTGTCTTTAAGTAGAATTAGTGAAACAAATCATGAAATTTTCTTTGATATGTAATTGTTTGTATGACTTTAGGAAAACACCAACACCAGTGCTTTAGAGATATGAATACCGAGACAAATGGAGGTGGCTCTTTGGTTCTGACAAACCAAGGAGCAGAAGCTGTGAGATTAATTCTTTTTTTTACATAGTTTATGTAATTGAATTTCCTAAATGGGATTATAATATAGTTATTTATTATTATGTTTTTTTGGATTGATGCTTCTTAGAGAGTATTTGAGTCAACATTTGGTGGAAGAAAGTCAATTGTGAAGGAAAGATTCTCAAAGAAGTACAGACATCAAACTTTAGATTCAAAGCTCACACTCAAGCGCTTAAATGCGTTTTGTTGACAAGTATTTGATTTTAATGTTCAAAGATTTTGATTTTTTGTTTCCTGATTGATGTATTTTATAGGAGGCAAGGTGTATGACAAAAGCTAGAAAACTTGGAGTTTCTACTCCTGTGCTTTATGCAGTAGACCCTGTATCACATACCCTAACTTTTGAGTATGTGAAAGGTTCATCCATCAAAGACATATTCCTTGAATTTGGATTAAAAGGTGTTGTAGAAGAAAAGATGGATGACATTGCCTTTCAAATTGGAGATACAATTGGGAAATTACATGATGGTGGAGTCATTCATGGCGACTTAACCACATCTAATATGTTATGGCGTAGTCACACAAACCAGCTGGTAGTATTATTTATTTCCTTTTTGATTTAAAAAAAAAAAATTAATTTGTTTATATTTTGTCACAGGTATTAATCGATTTTGGTCTGAGCTTTGTGTCCACGCAAAGGTGTTGATTTATATGTTTTGGAACGGGCTTTGCTTTCTATGCATTCATCATGTGGAAATGTGGTAAGTAAGATAATTGGAAGAGTAAATTACACGAATGGTCCCTACGGTTTAGGGTAATTTGCATGTTTGGTCCCTAACTTATTTTTTTAACTCGAAAGGTCCTTACTGTTTGTTTTTGTTACGCGCTTGGTCCCTGTCTTACCTAAAAAACTATTTTTCCCTATTTAAATAATAGTCTTTTTAGGTAAGACAGGGACCAAGCGCATAACAAAAACAAACAGTAGAGACCAAGGGCGTAATAAAAACAAACAGGGATTTTCCGAGTTAAAAAAATAAATTAGGGACCAAACACGCAAACTACCCCAAACTATAGGGACCATTCGTGTAATTTACTCTAATTGGAAATTTTGTATCTAAAATTTAAAATATGCTTTTTTTTTTTTTAGTGAAACTAAATGACTATTTTGCCCTTGAGTAGATGGATAAGATACTTTCAGCATATAGGAAGTCTACAAAGCAATGGTCATCCACATTTAACAAACTTGGTCAAGGTACTATAATCTTAACAAATCTATTGTATTCTTTTATGTAAAAATTCATCAACTTGGGTAATATTTTTTTATTGCTAATGGATCAAAAGTGTGTAATAAAAAAACTTGGCTAAAAAGGGAATAAAAAATCAAAGGTTTTACAACCTTGTAAATGTAAAACGTTTTCTTAGACTAGTGGAATCGTGATATTAATAAAAGTAATAATATGTTATATATAATAATAATTGTTTATATGATATATAATATAATGTTGCATGTTAACTTGTGATAGTGAGACTACGAGGCAGAAAGCGAACCATGGTTGGATAAATGCATTGGGATAAAAAAGAAGTGAAAGATTTCAAATGATGTTTTTGTTTTCTTTCAAAAACATTATTTTTGGTGATTTGTGTTTTAATTGATGAAAAGGTTAAATAGTTTATTTAGTTATTGCAATTTCAAGCGTATGATGAAATTCAATCAAATACTAATCAGTCGTAAAAAAAAAAAAAAGCTTTCATGATGCTTTAAGGATAGTTAAGAAATTGACTATTATCACATCAACTTTTAAAACACACATCCAAATATTTTTCATTTCTGATTTTTACTTACATGGTTGCTACCATTGTTGTCATTATTAAAATTGATAGGTCCAATCTTCTTCTTTTCATATCCTTAATTTTTTCGATTTTTACTTTCCAAGAGATTATGAATGAAGTGAATTTTAATGAATTTAATTTAGGGTCTAATAAGCGAAATGCCGTATATCTCATTCTGAAACATCAAAATATCGTATTTTGAAGAATCGATGTTTGATGTTTTAATAGTGAAAATTAGATTTTTTTTTTTTTTTTTTTTTTTATAAATATTGCTCAAGTGAAACTTCAAAATTATCTTGTGGTCATACATAAACATAAAGAGGAGATCGATATGCTTGAAATAATAAATGTTATAACTTTAACCTTTGTGTACAATGGATTTATTAGTATAACATGGCTATCTAAGCTATTGAGTAGTGACATTAGAAACTTGGAAGTAGTTAAAGTCTTTGTTCCAAACTTGTTTACACATACTAAAAGGTTATTGGATTTTAACATATTACTTATGTATATGAAGTCCAATAACAAAAGCAGTGAAGTCATATAAAAAATCCAATTCAAAAATAACATTTTTTTTTATATATTAGCACACCCAATAACAATAGAACTAAAGAGAACATATGGATGTGTCTTTATAAAATGAAATGTAAAAGATGTGGAAAAAAAGTTTACATAAATTTATCAAACATTTCAACAAAAAGTATTTATGTAGAAATAATGATTTATGATGAGAAACCTAACCTTATGGTCACCAAAAGTAATGTCTTTACTATCCATACGCAAAATAGTTTTTAATATTTCAAATCCAACACTCTTTCTACGTAACTATAAAAATGTAAATTATATCAAATAAAACAACCTCTATTTCTCAAACTTGTTTTGCATAAATGAACTTCACTTATAAAGGGAACCTCACAAATAAACTTGCATAATAAATGTCACGTTTCAATAGGATTTTTTTATACCTTAAGTAATACTCCGTATCTGTTACACTTTCTAATTAGTTGCAACAACTATATAATTCTACACAACTCATAATCCATAATTTTAATATGGTGATTTTTGATTTTGTTCACAATTTGACATATATGCTTTGTATCCTATCCTCCCATCATGAATGGTGTTGTATTTTTCATCCAATTACATGATTATTAAACATTTAATGGGTTTGGACTGAAAAGCAAACCCATAAACTCCTTTTATTGAAGCTTTACGTGAAGAAGGGATTTAAATATATGATTTTTTTTTGATTAAGCTCTTCATCCATTATGATGTTCTTATTACATTATAAGTAGGTATGTGTATCTAGTTTCATCCATCCATCCAAATCTCTCTCACTCTCTTTCTCTCTCTCTCTCTCTCACACACACACAGAGTAAAACCTGATTTTTATTTCTTCCTCACCACAATCGACCCAATAAAACTGATATCACCAACAAAATATGAATAATTGATCTATACAGAACTGGGTTCCTAACAATATTGCCTTCCGCTTCTTTGTTTCTCGTGTGTTGATTTCATTCTCCGGTCTTCTTTTTATATCCATATTTTCTTCGAACTTTACTTTACTTTCTGAGAGATTATGAATGGAGAACCGCATTTTGACTTCTTCTAAATTGAAAAATATTAGTTATCTTGTAGTCGAGACTGGTTAAAATTGATTTTCAAATCATTAGGTTTTTAATTACTTTCATCAAAGTTAATAACCGGATTTTCAATGAAGTCATTAGAACTCGATTCATTAACACTATCTTCAACATATTTGCAACTTTTACCATTTCTTTAATTATCTTGATTATCTATCATTCTAGAGATATAAGATTGGTAATAATAGCTAAAAGAAAATTAGATGCTAAATGTCAATAAATATACCATTTAAAAACAAAAAATTGATAAAATATAAAAGTTATTCTCCCTTTCAAGTTTTTTTCGATTTGGAATGTATCAACCGTTTGACTCTATGTGGATTTTTTAAAGATATTTGATAATGAGTTGATAGTTTTATTTCCCTTTCTCATTTGATGTGTTGTAAAATGAGATTGTATTAATGACTTTATGTCCATTAAATTAAAATCAAGTAATTTAACATAAATTTCACATTTAAATATCAAGACAATGAAAAAGATGATAAAATTATGACCCATTTGATTAAAAATGGATGGATTTATTATGTTTACATCCAACATGCCAAATTCACTTAAATAAAATGAATAATTTCATCTATATCATTGTAAACTTTCATAATTACGTTTATATCTTTGTAGAACTTTAAATAACATGTATATCTTTATAAAAACTATATATATATATATATATATATATATATATATATATATATATATATATATATATATATATATATATATATATATCCAAATACTTGATTATATTAGATTATAAATAATTACTAAAATACTCATTTCCACTCATTCCCACAATCGATCCTCTTATTTTACGACCAGATTAAATCGATTAGCAAAACCTGATGATTACATATTCATAATCGATTGCCAACCAATATATATTTCATCTCTTACAATCGATTTTAGAGGCATGTGATTATACTTCTCTAAACAATTTTGTTATGAAATGAATATTTAATTGATGGTTATTATACATTTGGGATTTGCAGCTACAAATAGGTGAATTCAAACGACCTAATATTGAAGACCAAAATTTCAGAAGTACCTCTTAATGTCAGATAGTAAATTTTGGTTGATGGCAACTCCATGTCGGATCTTGAATTTGGGACCTATTCTGTCCGGTCTGTCGATATTATTGGTCGAGTTCACAAAGGAGATATCGACCCTACCTCTGTTAATTATTGATCAACTACATTTAGATTTCTATTGAATTTTTGGGAGAATTAATATGCAATGTTACAAGTTAATTAGTTTTTAATAATACACAATCAATTTAAAGATAGTGTTTTTAATTTTAAAATAGATTAATTATGATTTAATTAAGTATTTTGATTTATATGTGAGTTTATAGGTTTTATAGGGATATACATGTAGGGGAGAGATCAGTACCGAACTGCAAATACTGAAAACCAAATTATCCAAATTGTTGGTGCCAAATCCCAAACCAAATATGGAAAACGAGTACTTCAAAGTACCATTTCCCATTAGTACCAAATTTTTAACAAGACCGACCAACCATGTTTGAAGGTTTGTAACTCAGCTAAAACTTATCGAATCATGTTGACTCCATAACCTAAATTGCAGCAAAGATAGAGACGAATAAGCAAGAGAAAAGATCGGCGCTCGTACAAGGGAGTTATGGTTGTCCAAAGATGCAGAAAAAAACTACACTAACTTAAAATGCGGAAAAAAGCAACATAAGCCTATGTTTAGGGTACTATAACCCAACCCGGTTAATAATTATCCAAATAAGTTATTAGTCAATCAAGATTTACGAATTATTATAGACTATTCATTAGTAAAATGGAATGACTCAAGTCTCTAATAATTCGTAAAGAGTTTATGAGGGTCGCTCTCCCTCCATATTTCCGGTTACCGGAATGGTTAAGACGCAACATTGAATACTGATAGTATTATACAAGTTGTTAACATTAATTAGGGCTAAATGCAAGAAAATACAATGTACATTATATTTTATTGCATTGTACTTTCATTGTTCCTTATTATAGCATTTGTATTTAGAAACAAACTATTTCTCATTTAGGATAGTTTATTTTAAAGTTGTTTTTTACTCTATTATGACAATGAACTCTACTAATTTGAAAATTATATAGTCCAATTGCAGCAGCTCAATTTACAAAAAGGGTGTGGTTTTAAGTGAGCTAAGTAGTAAATCTAGTAAACAAACAGAATGCGTTTGTGTAATTTGACCAAAAACACTTGTATCAGTAGATTGTGAAATTTAATTCCACAATTTGGTAGATGGAAACCACGAGTCAAAGATGACATTTTCAAAAGCAACACCTACAAAATATTTTGCCCTAATTTTTATACATACTAGAACAACCTGCCCTATTATTGCCTTTTGAACATGTTGAATATTCTACAAGCATTTGAAATTGAATTATTATACTACCAAGTGAAGTGACCAATATGCCATATAAAAAAAATAATGAAGATTTCAAAAAGCATACCGGGGGGGGGGGGGGGGGGGGTAGAGAGATGATTTGTAGGGTGTCTAAATGAAAAAAAACAATGCAAATTTAACCAATAAAAAAACCTAGCCTACAAGCATTTGGAAAGTGAATTATTATACCAATTAAGGGACAAACATGATAATTGGTATAAAACAAAAAAACAAAAATTAATGAAAACATACAAGGGGAGGGGAGGGTAGAGAGAAGATTTGTAAACACTTCTAGCATAGTCCAGTGCTTTTTCCTAATTTGTTTCTTCAACACTCTGCCAAAATGCAAACCTCAACACTACACTTACAACAAGAAGATTTGTCAATTTCTATTTGGATATTTTGTTTTAATTTCATTTTCAGAAATAGGGTTAATAATGACCTTGATTGATTCCAGAGGCATTTCTTGGGATTAAAAAACATTAATAATTATGTTTCAAGTCCAATGTATCCTATTATTGTCCCCTACACAAATACGATCCCCAATCAAACATTGGTCTTCTTCATCATTTTGTGGGAGAAACAATGGATTTTTTTGAATAAATTACACATTTGGTCCATTTTTTAAAGCGTCCTTAAGTTATGGATTTGGTCAACATGCTTTATGCAAAATCTCAACTTTGGTCTGATGTTATTTCTTTTAATACTTATATTCTGTTTTCAAATGGACTAAAATCTGTAATGATGCAAACGTGAAGACGAATTTGGGAAGATTTCAAAAACTCGACCAAATTTGCAATTTTGAGGAAAGCATAGGGACCAATTTGTAATTTACTCTATTTTTATAATATTGTTATAATCCGTATAATAGGCTATCTTAAAAGGGACAAATCAAGATCAAGACATGAGAAAGGAGAGGAAACACAAATGGCTGCTTTCGTTTGGTTCTTCATTGTCCGCTTCCTTCTACATATCCCAAAAGCAATTGGATTAGGTATTCTTTAAAAGGCTTTATATGGGTTTTAATGGGTTGGCGGGCTTAAATTACTTTAGCTGCTTATTGAGTTATTTAATCTAATTGTATATGTAAGTTATTTATTTTACTTTAACACGATTTGTGTGGTAAATTATTTTATTATCATTTATTGCTAGTTTATCTGTTTTATGTTTATAAATATTTACTATTATATAAAGCATATTCAATGTTTCTTGAAATTTAAGAGGTATCACTATGTGAACATAATGTACAATAATATTAAGCTTACAATATACACGTATCTAAATCTATCTTACGGTACCTAAATGTATTTTGTTGTATTACCTTCTCTCTCTAGATGTTACCCTAATCTCCTTTACACACATGACACAACAGCCGCCATCAAAACACATCTCATTCGTCTATTTCCTTGGTTTCTTTAGTCTCCGGCAGCCCTCTGTTACCTCCAACTTCTTCACCCTCACGACATCAACTAGATGTTCTTCCCTCTCAAATGGACGACCAATGCTTTAGAAATCCTCTACAGTTATCGGAGTCTGCCACCCCTTTGTTATAAACACCGCCATCTCCTCTCACCATAAAAAACCGTAACCCTAACCCTAATTCTCCTCCACCATTACCACCTGACTCCGGAAACATCACACACCATTCAACAGAAATAAGCCCCAAATCAAGAGCCAACAACAGACCACCACCTGCCTTCATCGTCATTACTCCTCCAGCATAATCGCATCAGATAGCCATCTCCACCATCTATCTTCCTTTGCACCACTTTTCCAGAAAAAAACAAAAGATACCAAATTGGCTTTGCTTTAGGTAAGACCAAATCGACTTCATCCATTTGATTCAGATTAGGTCAACCACTCTCTATTCCTTTTGTCTTTCTACTAGAATTCAATAACATTTTCTTAGGTAAAACTGCAATAAAGTCCTTACATATTGGCCCCATAATCGATTTAGTCCCTATATATTTTTTTATTCAATTAAGTCCCAAATATCGGTAATCGTATTTAATTTAACCCTTTAACCCGTTCAACAGGTCATCCAACTTTCAAAAATTACTTTTTTGGCCCAGATTTCAAAGTTTAATACAAATTTGGTCCAAAATTTACACTTTTGGCCCGGATTTTAAATTTTGTTACAAATTTGGTCAAAACTTTACCCTTTTTGCCCAAATGTTAGATATTTATTATGAATTTATCCTAACTTTAGTTTTTTTTACAACTTTTTTTTCTCAAAGAATTGTTTCTAATACGTTTTTTCTTTATAAAATATATTCATACCAAAAAACACGTATTTTCATATAAAAATCTTATATTTTCTATATAAGAACTTTTTTGTATATGAAATATCTAGTTATAGAAATAAGTATTTATTAAGTATATAAATATATACAAATCCGTTTTTATAAAAAAATGTATACAAAAACATATTTTAATATATATATATATATATATATATATATATATATATATATTTTGTAAACACCTATTTTATCTATATATATATATATATATATATATATATATATATATATATATATATATATATATTGTAAAATCGTGTTTATTTACATTTTTTTATAAAAACGTGTTTTAATAATTTTTTATATAATACATGTTTGTATACATTTTATAAAATGTATACAAACACATATTATATAAAAAATTATTCAAACACGTTTTCATAAAATGTATACAAACACAATTTTATAAAATATATACACACACGTATTATATAAAAAATTATTCAAACAAGTTTTTATAAAAAAAATATAAACAAACACGATTTTAACAAAAAATTTAGATACACACCTATTTGTGTGCATATATATATATATATATATATATATATATATATATATATATATATATATATATATATATATATATATATATATATATATATATATATATAGGTGATAGGTGTTTGTATACATTTTTTTTGTAAAATACGTTTTTGTATATATATTTTTTTATAAAAACGGATTTGTATATATTTAGATACTTAATAAATACCTATTTTTATAACTAGATATTTCATATAAAAAAAACTTTTTAAAAAAGATTTTATATAGAAAATATAAGATTTTTATGTGAGAATACATTTTTTTTGTATAAATATGATTTTATAAAGAAAAAACATATTAGAAACAATTCTTTGAGAAAAAAGGTTGTAAAAAAAACTAAAGTTAGGATGAATTCATAATAAAATTCTAAAATTTAGACAAAAAGGGTAAAGTTTGGACCAAATTTGTAACAAAATTTAAAACATGGGCCAACAGTGTACATTTTACACCAAATTTGTAATAAATTTTGAAATCTGGGCCAAAAATGTAATTTTTGAAAGTTAGATGACCTGTTGACCGGGTCAAAGGGTTAAATTGAATATGATTACCGGTATTTGGGACTTAATTGAAAAAAAAATATATAGGGACTAAATCGATTATGAGGCCAATATGTAGAGACTTTATTGCAGTTTTTCCCATTTTCTTATGCACTCAGTCACTCTTTCATATTTCTCATTATGGTTTGCCCCCACCATCCTTGTCCACCCTCGCTTACACCACCACTCACAAACTCAAACGCACACCACGCTAGTCGCTTCCCTCCATAAACCCTATTCGCCGCCACGATCGCCACCCAACGCCGCCACCACTGTTTGCAGCCCCCAACAAAAACCATCACGACTAACTACTAACAAAGCCATCAATTTCAAATGGTGTTTGCTTCGCAAAGACTGTTGGATCTAGCAGGTATACCTTTTCCCTCCTCAATCCGTCGCTTTCTTATTCTTTTAGCTTATACAATTCTTAGTTTTTGAATTCTCTTTTTCTAATGTATATTTTTCAAAATTACTTACAATTATTGAAGTATCTATGGTTTGTGTATTCATTTTCAAAAAATGTGCAAGTGTGCTTATCTATTTGTGTTGTGTTAGTGTTTGTATGTATCCTTTTGTATAGTCATGTGCTTTTATATGTATTTGTTTGTGAAGATATTGGACTGAAGAAGGAAATAACAATGATCATTTATCTCTTTCTCTTGACAGGTTTCTAAGTTGTGGCTGAGATGTAAATTTCAAAGTCATAGGGTTGCTGCCATGCTCTAGGAACTTTGGATGTAACAATGAGCCCTGTTTTGAATTTCTATAAATATGCTCTTTATGTCTAACTTGTTATTGATTGTATACAATTGTAATATGACACTTCATAAAATGTTTTTCTCATGATTGTTTCTTAAAATGGGTACCCTATTAATACACACTTCTTAAAAAGTTTTATTTATTTATTTATAAATATGCTCTTACTTATGCATCTTTTCAAAGGTGGTTTACTAATGGGATCACTTTGGTGGCTTGGCTGTTTAAAAAGATCATTAATGGTTTGACTGTTCAATCTATTTTTTGTTTAGGAGCATGCTTGCTAATAGATGATATTGAAGCCTTACCCATTATAAGCCACTCGCTTATTCTGCTTATTGGAAGAAATAACAAGGTACTTTCATTTATTTGTTTATATGGAAAAAAATATTGTGTCATTTTTACCGATTTACCCTTTGTATGACATAATTTTTGGTTTTGAATCTAAAAAATGATATGCAAGTGCCCACGATATTAATTCCGTGAAAAAACCCTGTTATAGTAGCTTATGTGTGTTTTACATTCCAATTATATATGCAAGTATGTGTGTGTTTTGATTTTGTGAAAGATTCTTAAGCTTGACTAAGCAGCCCTCTCTTGTTCAAAATCGTCAGAACACTATCTCTGGCGACAAGTAAGATTTGGGTTTTGATTTTGCTATTTCATTATTTTTCTTATTTCACTTTGTCTAACTATGTTGTTTTACGATTTTACAGGTTCTAATCTCCAAAGAAAACTCGATAATTCTAACATATAGGTACATAAAACACTATGTATTTCCTTATTTGATCAAATGTGTATCTAAGTTTTTTTAATCAAATCTCGATAGATTAGAGTTCTTAATGAGGTAATTGGTTGATGAAAATGATAATAATGATTTATTTTACTGGTTACCAGATTTGGCTTGAGAAGAGTTTTAAGATTTAGATTGAAAAACATGTTTAGATGAAAAAAGGTTTTCAAAGATCTGTCTGAGAAAAAGATTTCGGGTTTAGATCCGCATATACGAAAAAATGAATGTAGTTCTGACATGGATCCACGAAACAAAGGCAGATCTTAGGTGAAACCAATATTTGTGATTGATTAAGCATTTATGCAGCATATTTGCAAGACAAGCTTTTTCTGTTTTGGTGTTACATCTATTCATTTAAATATAATTAATATTTATTTTATTATAGTTTTTTTTTATAGGAAATTGAGAAGTTTTTAAACTGATCAAAGGAAAAAGATATAATCAACACCAATCTCGCTATAATTGTGTGTGTGTGTGTTACGGGTTTTAAAATTGGTGTTTCACTCTGTAAGTATGGTTACGCAAGTCCTGAAAGTTGTATGTTCATTGGATTTTTTTAATCATGAAGGTTTTCATGCCAAGTAAAATAAAATTTAAATTAAGTTTTTTTTGAATAAAATGTAGAATATGTTTTGAAACTTAAGGCTTTTTGTTTGCTTTTGATTCTAAAATTAGGTGATGAATGTGTCGATTTTTGTTTATGTAAATTGTTCTTTATTTTTTTATTTTTAAAGTAATATGGTGTTTTAATGTTTGATTATTTGGATTATCTAGGTAAAAGAAAATAAAATAGTACAAAGAGGTAGCACGATATGGTGTTGCAATCTACAGTTACTTAAACAAAAAGTTGTTGATACAGTCAAAATCAATAAATGGTATTGACATTTTACGTTAAAATAATAAAGTAAATCTTTTTTGTGTTGTATAAAAAATCAACATAATAGATTATGATCAACATTAAAATTCGATCAATTACTATTTAATAGTAGTAAGATATGTACCTTTTTTTTTCTTTAAAGACGTCCAAAATGTCCCTTTTAATGGGCATAATAAAGGTGAATTTTTGTTTTATATTTGTGCTGGATTTTTATTCCTTCAACTGAATCATTTTCTCCAAAATAATGTTTTTTACCCGAAGAATAAAATTGTTTGTTTTGTTTACCGTTGTTGATGAAATGATCAAATTGGGTATTTTGGACTTAAAAGGAGTGATTGTAAAGTATTACTTTGGACTTGATTTCATTAGAAATACCATGCTTTATCTTGCATTTATGCCAATCTTTTATCTCAATCGATTTCTCATTGTTCTCATTACGTATTGGTTGGATAAAGTGCCTTATAGATTATTTATATGATGTCTTATACATCTGACATGAAACGAAGAAAGGCCTCAGGCGTATACCAATGCATAAGTGAAGAACAATACCGTTTACAAGTTAAAAAATAGCGTTTGAACCCCCTAAACGGTCACAATGCCCGGAAAATACCTTAGCCCATGGTGTAGTCATGACTTTTACTTATTTTCCCTCCCTATTGTATAAATATGCACTTAGCTAGAAACTATCTGTTAAGATGAACTACTCGACACAAAACAGTCCACCAAAAGGCCACAAGGAACTAGCTTGCGCTTAAAGAAAACTAATTGTCTTTAGAAACTAATTTTTGAAAAAACTATTTGCACCCGTTGTTTGGCGCGGGTAAACGACTAGTTTGTTATTAAAGAATTTCTTTCGTTTAAAATAAAGTTTGCCATTTTGATTATGCGCTTTTAAAAGTTAAAGTAAACTTACTTGTCAACCACAAAAAAAGCTTGTATCAATGTGCATAAAATTTGTTTAATATTTATGCATAAAAAATATTTTTATATTAAAATAAAGTAATTAAATTAAATTAGAAAAAAATCAAATATAAAAAATTATGTGTTAGGAATGCTACTACTCCCTACCAAATTCTAAGATTGGGTGTTAAATGGTCAAAAATGAGGTGACACTCCAAAATCTGACGTGACAAAGGTGTTAGGAATGTTACTACTCCCCTTAGCCTTAGGGGTTTATTACTATTTTTGATGTAGGATTGTCGGGGATAATTTAGTAAATTTGCTTAGAGTGGACAAGAGAAATATTTTTAAGGGATATTGAGTAATCTAATCCTTTTTTTTTTTTTTCAAAATGACCGCTTGGTTCGGAACGGAGCGTTCCAGACCTGATTTCAAATTCGGTTAAACATGTAAATAATTATAATATGATAATCTGGTTCTTTTACAAATACCATTTAACTCACTGCAGACTAGATTTAGACATCCCTTGTTTCGGATTACCCTACATCCCATTATGGACATCTCTAAACTGAAATGTCTTCTGATAGCAGTGAAAAAATGCACTTTTTATTTATAAGTTTCAAATTTGTTTCTAATTAAATTCATTTATTTTAGATTATACGTTAAAAAATGTTTAGTTTACACAATTTTTATAGGATTTTTTTTGTGAATTTTAATCGTGTTAAGGCAATTATAGGATTACATGGACTTTTACATTTATACTGCATGATACATTGTTATCAGAAACCCTAATTTTCACTAGTCTGAAATGTATCCGAAATCCGAAAATCATATCCGGAATACAATGACTTGGGTCGGGAACTTTGGTCCAGAACTAGGTCTGAACCATACCTACAAAAATCCTAATTCCAGAATACAATCAAAAACCCTAATTCTGCTTCGAAATATACATACAAAAATCTCTAATTAATAATTCATCTGATTGTAGTATGATAGAACATATGAAGTGGTTGTTACTCCAACTTACAGACGTGAACTTGGGCGCGAAACCATGGCGTGCTTACAAAACTGACCAGTTTGTGGGGCGATGTTTAGGCAATCATGTTTTGGTGATTACGTGAACATGTCGATAGGTGTCGAATGTCACCCTTTACTATGTCACTATCTTATGTGCAAGGAAGTTGCTACTTTTGATCCAGTTGACCTAGAAGAGCTTCAATTTCCGGTTGACGACTATCGGGTGTGATTTGACAGGAAAGCATTCTGCTTGGCCACCGACTTGTGGTTCAGGGATTATTTCCATCTCGATTCTAGTTTTACAACATTCAGAGAATGTGTGTTTTCATTTGTGCCGCTTTTCACGTTTGGTGGGTGTAGCTGACCTTACGCATGTGTTCAGTAACTTACTTCATCAATTAAGTAATGAAGACGTGGTGAGAGTCTCCCTGCTATATATGCTAGAGAAATGATTTTTATGGAAATACCATCGATAGTCAGTTACTAATGAACGTATGACACTCGTCTCTAATTTACAAGAGTTTAACAGGTATACAGTTTTTACCCACATTATATCAAAATGATACATATACTTATTAAGTGTAATTTTTGACATAGGTACCCATGGGACAGATTGATGTAGGATTTCACTTACACACATATGTGTACTTTGTTTGATAAGATTGATAACCATTTGAACCCAAATACGCCACGAATCGGCAGTAGACATACATATACTCTGCAGGGACTTGTCTATGCATTTAAGGTATGTACTATGTTTATTAAGAGTTTTTAAACAAGTATTGTAATTTTTTTTTAACTTGGTAAGATGTTTTTCATCTTAATTTTGTAGGTTTGGATCTTGGATACATTTCCCAACAATAGTATTGATAATTCCCCTATGTCGGGTGTTATCCCTCAGGTAGTTGCATACCTTAGGTTGAGGCGTTTGCATGTACCTGATTGTCAACGTATTCTTGATGTTACTAATGTATATAGTTTAGTCCACCATATAATTTATAAGTTGAAATGACATAAATAACTTATGATTAACCTTTATATATATTGTTTTTTTATGCATCGTCCCCCTAACGAGTTCTTGCAGCCTACTGCGTAGGAGCGTGCTGCTAGGTGATCTATTGAGAGTGTCCAGTGGATATATGATAATTATTATGCTAATGTTTTAGTTATGATTTTCTTTGTCAATTTTTAAAAAAACTTCCTTTTGAAGATGTAGCAAAAACAAGATTATCATTCCGAACATTATTTTGTAGATTATTATGACATCATACAACCATCACTACGGGTTTTTTAAATCAATAGTATCATATTATTGGCTACCTTTTTTACTAGTGTGTCTACTCTTAGAATTAACATTACTTTTACCACTTAAATTTGTCCTACTTGAAGTGTAACACCCATTTTCCAGGATGGATCGATTTATGGTTACAAGGAGTTAAAAGGTTGAATTTTGGAAGGAATGGGGTCTTACGACATGACCTTTGATTGGTCACGACGTTAGGAGAGTTAATCTGTGAATTTTGTTCTAGATTGATTCACGACATAAGGCATAAAGGCTCACGAGGTGAGAGCTGATGCAGCCCAATCCTATGATCTTAGAGAAATGTGCTAATTACAAGGTGATATTATAATTGGTTGTTTTCTCAAAGTACAATGCTTAGGTACTGTTTGGTTCGCATAATGTTTTTAAAGGAATTGGAATTGAAATTGGAAAATGAATCTGTCCGGAATTTGAATCCAATTAGATATCCTGTTTGGTTGGCAAGAAATAGAATCAGAAATAATTTCAGAATCTGTTTGGTCAGGAAATAGAATTGGAGTCCATGTAAAATGACAGAATTACCCTTTTTGTCTATTTTGCTTAATTTTACTTTATTTTCTCACTTATATGTAAAGATACATTATATAAACTATAAAATAGTAAAATCTAGGCAATGGCGGCGGTAGCGGTGACGGAGATGGATGTAGTAATGGTGGTGGTGGCGGAGGCGGTGGAGGTGGCAGCGGCGATGGTAATGGTAGTAAGTGGTGGTAATGATGGTGGAGGCGGTGGTTGTTGATGGCGGTGGTTATTGGTGGCGGGTGATGATAGTGATGGTGGCTGGTGGCGGGGGTGATGGTGGCGATGGTGGTGGTGCAACGTGTTGGTGGCAATGATGCTCTGTAGCACTAGTGGTGAGTGTTGGTTTTCTGATAAGTAAAGGGGGTATTTTCGTAATTTGTCACTTTCGTTGATGAGAAAGTGCCATACTTTAATTAGGTTGACTATTTAAAGAGAAAATTCCTTATTTAAAAAAAACTGAAAGTACAAAGCTATAATTGGTAGATTTTTCAAAGTAAAATGCCTAGTAACCTCTTGACATTTTTAATTGGTTGATTTTTCATAAAAAAATGTGCTTATAATAAGAAAATTACGAGTATAACGATATTATTGGTAGATTTTTCAAAGTAAAATACCTAACAAAGAATAAAATGCAAAGACTTCTTGAAGTAAAATGTCATGATATGGAAAAAAAATTGTTAAGAGAAAGTAAACAAAAAACTACAATACTTTAACTGGGATGACTTTTCATAGGGAAATGTGCTTGTCAAAGGAAAACTAAAAGTAAAATGCTATAAATAATAGATTTTTCAAAGTAAATACAAAGTTGTAACATAAAGTAAAGGAAAAAGAGCAATACTTTGATGGGCCCTGCTACAATTAGGTTGACTTTGTAAATAGAAATGTCTTCATAAAATAAAATTTTAAAAAATAAAAAGTTGTAACAGAAAGAAATATGGTAATAATAAAAAGACTAAAACTACAATGATATAAATCACAGGTTTTTCAAAGCAAAATGCCAAGAGAAGAAAAAACATGTAAAAATTATTAAAAGTAAAATGCTTCATAAGAATAAATTTGAGAAATTCAAAGTTGTAACAAAATGAAAATGGAAAAATGCAATGCTTGAATTGGGTTGAATTTTAAAAAAGAGTTGTGTTTATAATAAGAACACCCAAAGGAAAATGCTATAGTTGGAAGATTTTTCGAAATAAAATGCCTACATAACAATAAAAACTAAAGACTTCTTTAAAGAAAATGTAATGAAAAGAAAAAATATCAAAAATACAAAGTTGTAACAGAAAGAAAACAAAAAATGAAATGCTTTAATTTTGTTGATTTTTCATAGAGATATGTGCTAATAAAAAAACTGAAAGAACAATGCTACCATGGATGGTTTTTCAAAGTAAAATGCCTAGATCAGATAAAAAAAATGGGAAAGTTTTTTCAAAGTAAAAAGTGTTAATAAGAAAATATTTGAAAAACACATAAGTTGTAGCAAAAATATGGAAAAGTAAAATGCTTCAATTGGGTTGACTTTTTATAAAAATTATACTGAAAGTCGAATGCTATAATTGGTAGATTTTTCAAAGTAAAATTCCTAGATTGGAAAAAATTGTAAAGATTTTTAAAAGTAAAATGTATTGATATGAAAAATTATGAGAAATACAAAGTTGAAACAGAAAGAAAATGGAAAAGTGCAATACTTTAGTTGGTAGATTTTTCAACTTAAAAGGCCTTCAAAATTTGATAGATTTTTTTAAAGTAGAATACCTTAATAAGAATAATATGTATAGATTTTTTAGGTAAAATGTCATGATAAGAAAAACTAGAAATTAAAAAATACAAAATTATAACAGAAAGAAAACAGAAATGTGCAATGCTTTCATTGGATTAATTTTCCAAAGAGAAATGTACATATAGTAAGAAAATTAAAGTACAATGCTATGATTTGTAGTGTAGATACGAAGAAGAAAAAGGTAACAAATGCTATATTTAGTTGATTTTTCAAAGTATATTGCCTAGAGTTGAATAAAATGTAATGATTTTTTCAAGTAAAATGTCTTGATACTAAACTGTAGCCGGAAGTAAGAGAAAAAGTGCAATGCTTATACTTGGGTTAAATTTTCATAGCAAAATGTGTTAAAAAAAAAGAAAACTAAAAGTACAATGCTATACAATAGTAAATTTTTTCAGATTAAATGCCTGGTTGGTTTGATGAATAATACAAATTTAAATAGATAGAAAACAAAAAAGTGCAATGCTTGCATTGGTTGGTGTTTCATAAAGAAATGCGCTTATAAAAAGAAATTTATAAGTACAATGCCATAATTAGTAGATTTATCAAAGTAAAATGGCTTGATATGAAAAAATGTAAAGTTTATTTAAAATAAAATGACTTGATTAGAAATAAACTTGAAAAATACAAAGTTGTAACAAAATGGAAAAGTGCATTGCTTTAATTGAGTTAAATATTTAAAGAGAATTTAGCTTATAAAAATTCAAAAGTACAATGCTATAATCGGTACATTTCGTGACAACCCAAAAATTTCCGTTAGTTTTAACGTCGAAATTAATTACGTCAAAAATTAGCCAAATTTATCCCGAAAATATTTTTGACCGGATTTAAACCTGTTGGAATATTTTAAATAATATTCGTCAAGCGAACCAAAATTAAGGCGGTATAATTTTAAAATTTGCCGTGATTAAGATAGTCGTGAAAAACACCGTTCGCGGTTGGTGTCAGGAGAACCCCAACCAGACTATAAACTCCACCCTATATAAGGGTTGAGTGGGTTTCATTCCCAACTTTTTCCCACTTTAGACACACACTCTCTCTACAAAACGGGTTTTGGTAAAAAATCGCCCCTTCAAGCTTCAAATCGGTAAGTTAACCTTCCTAGCTTGTTGTTAACTCATTTGACTTGCAAATTCAGGGCTTAAACATCCAAAAACCCCAAGAACAAGAGTTTACGGTCTTGGGAGCATCCCAAAATCGTAAACACCTTGAAAGAGGGTTTTGGTGCCCAAAAACCCTTCCAAACCACTTCTAATGCTTAACAATGACTTAGAGGCTTGCATGAAAGGACTTAGAACACCAAAATCGTAGAAAATGGGGAGTAAACATGAGTTTACGGTCTAAGAACATTCTTAGACCGTAAACCCATCTTCAAGGACCATAAACACCTTTTAAGGTGTTAAACTACCCCTTAAACACCTCCAAGAGCTTCTATGAACTTCCTTGAGTGCATAGAACCTTATATTCCTTCTTGAGATGCACCAAAGCATACAAAAGTAAGTAACACTTTAGTTTATGGCCCAAGAAGGTTCTTGGACCGTAAACACCCTTTCTTAGACCATAAACACCCCCAAAGGGTGTTAAAGTTCCCTTAACACTTTGTATGGCTTGGAATTGGACCTAGAACTTCGTATGCTTAACCTACAACCACCAAAACACATGATTCATGGACTAACATGAGTTTACTGCCGTAAACTCATGTGTTTAAGGTAGTAAACTCCCCAAGAACATCTTCATAGACCGTAAACACCTTTCCAAGGTGTTTAAGTGCCTTTAACACATTCCTATGCTCATATAAGTGACTAGAACCTTGCGTGCATGAGTTAGAACCACCAAAAAACAAAAGAAATGGACTAACATGAGTTTACTACCGTAAAATCATGTGTTTACGGTCGTAAACTCCTCAATGAGTGGTCAATGGACCGTAAACTCCCTATTGTGTCCATTTTGAGCCCCAATCACTTCCATAGCCCTTGATTCGACTCTAGCATGATTCTATGAGTGAGATAAGACCTTTAAACATCCCGTGACACCATTACCATGAGTTTACGGCCATAAAATCATGGGGGAAGTGGTATTGAAACCGTAAACACCCATAAGGGCCTTCATTTGAAGAGTAAACTCCAATGTGAGTCCGTACATACCTTCTATGCAAACCTTGATACTTCTAGCACTTGTAGCAAAGTGTTTTTATGTAATAAGACATCATTACTTGCTTAATTAGTTATTAAATGACTAATTAGATACTTAAATGTATCATTACATGTTAAATAGGATTCGCGTGTGTGGTCAAGTCCTCACTTGACACTTAGCATCCTATACCGTCTATTCATCCGAAATGCCAACGTCAGGTGAGTTCATACCCCTGAATTAACCTTTTAAATGTTTTTACATGCTTTTATGGTGGGGGGGGGGGGGAATACAAGTTAAAACATGCCAGTTATCATATCAATCATATGTGATTGATAACCCGCATGCACAGGGATTTATTACACTGCCAGCTGCTTTACCAAGTATGATACTATAAATGGTTTTGCCAAAACATTTTTACTTGTTTAAATCTTTTCTCAAATTATCTCTCGTGCTGTATGTTTTACTTCAAAACCAGTTACAGCAGTATTTTAAACAAAGTTTTTCCTTACTTATATTGTTTTATCAAAGTAATATATTCAAAACTTGCTTATGAAAGGTTTTCAAGGATTTCCAAAGGTCTTCAAACTTATTTTACAAAAGGATAACAAGTCACAATTTTCTTAAGTGTAAAGGTTTTCCAAAGTTTTTGTCAAAATTTTCTTCTATGCTTCTACGATTCTACTTCGTTAAACGCTTCTACTTCGTTAAATGCTTCTACTTCGTTAAACGCTTCTACTTCGTTAAATGCTTCTACTTCGTTAAATGTTTCTACTTCGTTAAATGCATGCCTGTACTTGTATAGTTATATAAATAATGTTTAAAGGACTTAGGAAGGCTAGTTCGCCCTATTTCATTTTCCTCGTTTGGATGTGGTATGGTGGGATCGGATATCCGTCCGAAGGTCGTTTAATCATTAATTATATATCATGTATACATGTATAGACATAAAGGTTTACATCGACCAGTTCATTTCCCGTGGGTAGCAAGGGCATTCTTCCACTCATCATTCATAGATCAGAGACACTAGTAACTATTATAGGAATAGTTAGGAGGTTTTATTCACTCTTTCTAGTACGAGAATTCCACATGAGTCAGTTCATACGCGAGTCTATATCATTTCTCCAGCGCCTCTAATAGAATTCAGATTATAAGATGCATCTTCAAGACACTGATCTCCCCGTCGTCGAGTTGGTAACCAGAGTCTCCTGTAGGGAGAACGGGCATTGTGTGTATAGATCTATACGAGACTGACACTCCTGCACCCTGACTGCTAGCTATAGTCCACGGCCTACCAAGCCAAGGGGTGATAAATGTCACATTTATTCCGACGCTTGTAGGGCGTCAAGTACTCTAGTGTCAATCAGTATGGTTACGAGTATCTCCATGTTTACCTTATAATTCATGGCCTTAAGGTAACGAGAATTAACACTGTATTTTGGAAACAACACTCTTAGAATTACTCTTTGTTTTAAACCTTGCTAGCTGTATCTTTCATTTGATACTGTCTGGGATCTGTGTTTCTTTGTGTTAGACCTTGCTAGCTGTATCTTTCATTTGATACTGTCTGGGGTCTGTGTTTCATTGTTTTAGACCTTGCTAGTCGTATAGTATATTTGATACCGTCTGGGGTCTAAGTTTCTTTTGTTAGATTGAGCCAGGCGTATCATTCATTTGATACTCTCCTGGAGTCTATGATTTCTTTGCCTTAGTCAGCAGTATTTTCTGCTGAGGCATATGTTATTTTCCCTTAGTACTTTTACTAGTGATATTCTCCTACTTTCTTTATAGTCAAATACCGTATTTTGGTAATGATAGCATATCCAGGAAAATTTCTCTTTAAAACATAACACTGTCGAGTCTTGGTAGAAGACTGCTTTTATTTAGAAAATATAGGATTTTTTGGAAAGGACTCTAATACACTGTAGACTCTAAACTACTACTTTTTATAAAGTTATTTTGGATAAAATGCTTACTTACACAAATGACACTAAATACGTATGAACTCACCAGCATTTATAAAAATGCTGATACTCGCTTTCAAAATAACTTGTATTCTCAGGTCAGTAATAGACAGGTACATCCCAGGAGCTTTTGGTGAAGACAGTTTAGTACCAAGCTGCACCTATATTATTACTTGTATTACTTTGATGTTGCTATGAAATATAACTTATGTAAAACTATTACTATTAATGCAATGGTTGTTGTACTTTGATTACTATACTGCATATGTTGTGATACTTGACATGACGTCATCCACCCCAGAACGTTTCCGCCGTTCCGGTTTTGAGGTGTGACACATTTCTCAAAGCAAAATGCCTAGATTAGAAAATAATGTGAAGAACTTTTAATAGTAAAATATCTTGATAAGAAAAAATTTGAAAAAAAAAATCAAAGTTCATACAAAAAGGAAACAGCAAAGTGCAATGCTTAAATTGAGCTGATTTTTAAAAAGAAAATTATGTTTATAAGAAGAAAAATAAAAGTACATTGCTATCTATAATTGGCAGATTTTTGAAGGTAAAATGTCCAGATACAGGAAAAAAAAAGTAAATATTTTTTAAAGTAAAATATCTTGATAAGAAAAGATTTGAAAAATACAAAGTTGTAATTGAAAGAATACAAAAAGTGAAGTGTTTTAATTGGTGGTTTTTACAAAATAAAATGCATTGATATGAAAAAATTGTAAACATTTTTCAAAATAAAATGACTTAAATAGAAAAAAATATTATAAATACAAAGTTGTAACAAAAAGGAAAATGGAAAAGTGCAATGTCTTAAATGGGTTGACTTATATAGAGAAATGAGCCTATAATAAAATACTCTTTTATTAAAAAAGCATTACTTATCATTAAATTTATTAAATGAAATGACAACCTTATCCTGTTGTTGCATTTAATTTCATCATTTGTTGCATTTAATGCAATGGTAGATGGGGAGTATTTTGGTAAAAGGGATATTTATTTTCAAAAGTAAACTATTATTTTGGAACAAACCAAAAAGGAAACGTGGACTATTAATTTGGGAAGGAGGGAGTAAAATAAAATAAAATAAATTAAAAAATAAATAAATAAAAGTGAAAGTACAATGCTGTAATTGGTACATTTTCAAAGTAAAATCCCAAAAGAAGAATAAAATGGATAAAAAACCTTGAAGTTAAATGTCTTGATATGAAAAAAAATTGAAAACAAAAACATAGCTGTAATAGAAAGTAAATGAAAAAAATGCAATGCTTAAATTTGGTTGATTTTTCATTGAGAAATGTGTTTATAAAGAGAAACCTAAAAGCACAATGCTATAACTAAAAGATTTTTCAAATGCAAAATGTCTAGATTACTAGATAAGAAAATAATGTAAATATTTTTATGGTAAAATGTCTTTTTAAGAAAAAAAATTGAAAAATATAAAGTTATAACATAAAGAAATCGGAAAAGTGTAATGCTTTAACTAGATTGAGTTTCAAAGAAAAATTTGCTTATATTAAGAAAAATAAAGGTACAATGCTATAGATGGTAATTTTTTTATAATATAATGCCTTGATAAGAATAAAATGTGAAGACTTTTTTTTATGTAAGGTGTATTGATAAGAAAACTTCTGAAAAATACAAAGTTGTAACAGAAAGAAAATGGAAAAGTGCAATGCTTTAAATAGGTTAACTTTTTATAGAAAAATGTGGTTATTAAAAGAAAACATAAATTACAATATGCTATAATAATTGGAAGATTATTAAAAGCAAAATGTCTTGATAAGAAATTTTTTGAAAGATACAAAGTTGTAATAATAATAAAACAGAAAAAAGCACTGCTTTAATTAGATTGATTTTTCAAAGATAAATGATCTTAATAAGTGCATTGCTATAATTGGTAGATTTTTTAATTGTACAATGCCTAGAGAAGAAAAAAAATGTAAAGATTTGTTGAAGTAAAATGTCATGATATGAAAATTTATGATAAAAAACATAGTTGTAATAGAAAGATAATGAAAAAGTGCAGTTAATTGGACTGATTTTTCATAAGAAAATGTGCTTACAAAAAGAAAACTAAAAGTAGCATGCTATAATTGGTAGATTTTTCATAGTAAAATGTCTAGATAAGAAAGCAAAATTTCTTGATAACAATTTCTTTTGAAAAATACAAAGTTGTAACAAAGAATAAACGAAAAAGTGCAATATTTTACTAAGGTTGACTTTTTAAGGAGAAAAGTCATTATAATAAAAAGCTGAAAGTACAATGCTATAAATGGTAGATCTTTCGGATTAAATGCTTGGACAAGAAAAAAATGTACAAATTTTTCAAAGTAAAATGTATTAATCAAGGTTGTAAAAATTGTTTGACGGTAGCTCAACGGTCGACTGGTGTTAAGGGATTAATCGGTCTTGGCGGGGATTAATCGGGGACCATAGATTATTAATAAAATATTAAAATTAATTAAATATTAATATATCTTAAGAAAAACAAGTACTTCAAAATTAGAAAATAAGAAAAATTGTAATTTGGAAATTTGAAAATACGAAAATATAAACATTTTGGTATAATATTTGAAAATTTTGGAGTAAAAAAGGAAAGTTGGTTTTTTGAATTTTTAAATTTTTTTTTGACATTTTTTGACTTTTTTTTGACTTTTTTCGATTTTTTTGACTTTTGTTGACCGACTAATCTCGCCAAGGCTGATTAGTTCCGCCAAACCCGATTAATCCTAAATTTTCGATTAATGCCCTAATCCTCGATGGTTGGAGAACGCCAAACGATTAATCCACGATTAATCGTCGATTAATCTCGATTTCTACAACCATGATATTAATAAGAAAAAACTTAAGAACTACAAAGTCATAATAAACAAAATGAGTGCAATGCTGTAATAGTAGATTTATAAAAGTGAAATGACTAGAAAAGAATAAAAAAGAGTTTCTTAAGTAAAATGTGTTGATAATAAAAATACAAAGTTGTAACAAAAGCGAAATAGAAAAGTGCAATGTTTTAATTGAGTTATTTTTTAATGGGAAGTGAGCATATAATAATAATAATAATAATAATAAAACTAAAAGTATAATGCTATAATTGGTAGATTTTTCAGAGTAAATGTCTGTAATGTTGTATACGAGTTAACTTTTTTAAAAAGAAATGTAATTATAACATGAAAACATAAAAAAATGCTATAATTGATAGATTTTTTGAAATAAAATGTCTAAAGAAGAGAAAATAATGTAAGGAATTTTCAACGTGAAATATCTAGAAAAGAAGAAATTTGAATAATACAAAATTGTAAAAAAAAGTACAAGAAAAGTACAATGCTTTATATGGATAAAGTTTTTAAAGAGAAATGAGCTTATAAGAAGAAAACTGAAATACAATGCTACAACTAGAAGTTTTTTCAAAATAAAATGCCCAAAAGAGAATAAAATGTAAAGATTTTTAAAGTAAAATGTATTGATAAGAAAAAAATAGAAAAATACAAAGTTTAACCGAAAGAAAAAAAAGAAGAAAGAAAAGAAAAAAGAAATTGCAATGCTTTAGTTGGGTTAATATTTTATAGAGAAATGTGCTTAAAAAGGAAAAACTCTTGAAATTTTTATTTTATTTTTAAAAAATCAAATTTTCATAAAAAACAAAATGGAACAGTGCAATGCTTTATTTGGGTTGATATTTTATAGAGAAATGTGTTTAAAAAGAAAACTAAAAGAACAATGCTAAATATGGTAGATTTTTTAAAGTAAGATGTCTAGATTAGAAAAAAAATATAAAGATTTTTTACAGTAAAATATCTTGATAATAAAAAGGACTGAATGTGTACAGTTTAACAAGTTGAAGAGGTAAATGTAGAATAAAAATAAACTCGGTGACCAAATATGTATGAATCAAAAAATATATTACGCTTTTAAGTTATTATCCCTAATAATAATAATAATAATAATAATAATAATAATAATAATAATAATTAAATTATTAAATAAATGATATAATAGCAAACCAATAATTGATCATGATAATTTAGGTAGATGCTGGGAAACAAAAGAATGAGAAATGTCTTCGCAAATCTCAAAAAAGACTCTTGCAGCAAGGCTTTTGCAAGCCTCATTATTTTCTTTAGTATTAAAAAAAATTATTGCATTTCCACTTGTTATGGAATTCTCCATCATCTCATCCTAACACCAAAACATGTGTTGATAACCTTGATACACTATATTCTTTGTAGAATCATGATATATAGATATTTTCCCACTTGTTATTAATTTGCTTTTCGCATTTTCTTGATTTTATATGGAAAACATTCCATTTGACGCGACTTCACATTATCTTTTGCCTGTCACTTCTCCATAAACTTGTTTCCCCTTTATATGATAGAGAGAATAACCTACATAACTTTTTTGTATCTATTCTTATAATTACAGATAAAAGATAACAAAACGACTTAATTTTGTTTAAGAAAATATGCAATATATTTCTACTTTCGTATTTCTATCTTCAGTACTCTTGCCTTATCATTTTCATAATACCTATTTCAATGACTAACATGTCGTTGCTTACCACTTAGATGACAGGTGGGCGAAAAGAATTAGAAAATATATATATATATATATATATATATATATATATATATATATATATATATATATATATATATATATATATATATATATTTGATTGCAACAAGAAAATGTATGAGGCAAACTATTGATTCTTTGTTTGAAAAATTAAAAAGTGCAACTGTGCGAGCTCAACTAGAGATGTAAAATCACATGCAAAGAAAACAATACGGAAACAATAATGAATGGAAACCCACCAACATCAAATCTCTCTCTGTGTGTGTGTGAGAGAGAGAGTCTCCACACATGTTGAAGTCGATACGTTAATTTATGATCACTTGGAAATATAACACTGGTCATGAAAGAGTATTTAATCTTAACGAAAATATCGTAGTTTTGACAGCTATATAGGTTCTATATACAAATACATGAGCCTTTCATACTTGCTATATATATTATACAAAAGAAAGCTAACGACCGAATGTGTTTTCCTTTTTTTATATCTCACCAGTGAATGTATAGGGTATTTATATACATAAGATATAACAGTACTCCTAAATACAAGGATCCACTATTTTTCTATTTGACTAGACTTGGTCTATTGACACATGCTGAATAATACATTTGATTTTAGAGAACCCTTATTATCCCCCGACAAGCTCATGTGCAGGACGAACTTGAAGCTTGTGACATATCTAATGAAAGCGATCTTTATGTAAGGGTTTTGTGAAGATGTCAGTTGTTTGATCAACAGATGAGACATAGCTGATGTGAAGCGCTTTGGATTCAACTTGTTCTTTAACAAAGTGAAAGTCTAAAGCAATATGTTTGGAGCGGGTGCGAATGACCGAATTTTTGGTCATAAAGATTGAACCAAGATTGTCACATAAGAGAAGAAGAGAACACTAACAGGGGCATGTAGTTCAAGAAGTAGTTGTTTAAGCCACAGTAATTCAGCTGCAGTGTAAGCTAATGCTCAGTATTCAGCTTCTGTACTTGAGTGAGCTACAACTTTTTGTTTCCTAGATGTCCAAGTAATGAGTTTAGGACCATGATAGATGGCAAAACCATATTGAGAGCGGCTATCATCTCTATCGGAAACTCATCCTGCATCTGAGTAGGCTAGAAGAGAAGTCTTTTTAGTTGGGGAGAAGTGTAGAGCATGAGTGATAGTGCCTTGTAGATATCATAAGATGCGTTTAACAGCCTGCCAGTGAAGGGTGGTGGGAGCATGCATGTATTGGCATACACGGTTGACAGCAAATGAGATGTTGGGATGAGTAATTGTGGATTATTGTAGCAAACCAACTACTTGTTTGTAGAGCTTGGGATCAGAGAATGGTTCTCCATGAAGCATGAGGCGAGATGTAACATCAGTGAAAGTAGAGATGGGGGTTGCAGAGCTCATATGGGTGCGATCACAGATGTCTCTGATGTAATTTTCTTGACTGAGAATGAGAGCAGATGGTGAACGTGTGATGCTGATACCCAGAAAATATTTTAGTGAGCCCAAATCCTTGAGTGCAAACATGTGGTCCAATTGTTGAATAAACCTTTGGATGAAGGACTCATTTGTGCCTGTAATGATGAGATCATCCACATATACCATAACATAAATAAGCTCTAAATTGGACATGTAACAAAAAAAGATGTATCAGATTGGCATGCACGAAAGCCTTGTGTGACCAGATATGATATGATCTTGGTAAACCAAGCTCTTGGAGCTTGTTTTAGGTCATAGATGGCTTTGTGGAGCCGACTGACATGTGTTGGATAGGTAGCATCTTCAAAACCACGAGGTTGTTGCATGTAGACATGTTCGTGTAGATCACCATTTAGAAAGGTGTTATTGATGTCCAGTTGGCGAATGCACCAACCATTGGAGATTGAAAGCGAGAGGACCAAGAGGATGGTCGTAGGTTTGATGACTGGACTAAATGTGTCAAAATAGTCCACACCTTCCTCCTGACTGAAGCCTTGTGCGACTAGGCGCGCCTCGTATCGATGAATAGTGACATCCGGGTGTCTTTTGATCCTGTAAAGCCACTTACAACCCACAAGATTAATATTAGGAGGACAAGGGACAAGGGACCACGTCTTATTATTCATAAGGGCATCGTATTCATCTTGCCTAGCATCTTGCCAACACTTATGTTTAATTGCTTGAGTGAAATGACGAGGCTCATTGAATAACATAGAGGAGAGTGCTTTCGGTTTTAAGGAGTTAGTCTGAGCACGAGTAACCATGGAGTGATGGCTGCTATCAGCCCTACGAAAGTGACAGGGGATGTTGGGAGATTGATGGGCTCAAGAGCTAACAGTAGAGTTGTGATAACGGGGGCTAGAAGGCATAGGGGAAGTTGGTGGAGTAGGAGTAATGGAAGTTTCGGGAAGAGGGGAAGAGGGGGACTCAGTGTAGGAAGTGACAAGACAGAGGGGATTATAGCAGCTTGGGCCAAGAGAGTTGGGTTGGTGTCCACCTGATCAGATTGGGCTGTAGGCACAGTTGTAGACACCAGAGGAAGCGATTGAGAGAAAAGGAAGACATCTTCATTAAATACGACATGACAGGTTATGTAAATCCGTTTTGAAGGCATATAGTAGCATAGATAACCTTTGTGCGTGGGACGATAGCCTATGAAAACACACAGAAGAGAGCGGAAGTCAACTTTATGGTTATTATATGGTCGTAGGAACGGGTAGCAAAGACATCCAAATCTCCTAAGAAAGGCATAATCAGGAATTTTGGAATTCAGTTTTTGATATGGGGACAAAAATTTCAGAACAGGTGTAATGGTCCTGTTATGAAGATATGTTGCAGTCTTGAATGCATGTTCCCACAATTCATTTGGAAGGAAGGATTGAGCAAGGAGAGTAAGGCCTTTCTCAATGATGATGTGGTTGCGGCGTTCAACCGCACCATTTTGTTAAGGTGTGTGTGGACAAGATATTCGATGGGTGATACCATGATTGTGTAGAAATATCAAGACATTACGGTATTCCCCACCCCAGTCAGTTTGAAGGCTTTTGGTAGTACAATTGAATTGAGTGTGAATCATATTGTGAAATTGAAAAAAGGTACTAAAAACCTGAGATTTGTGAGATAGAAAGTATATCCAAACATATTTATTGCAATCATCCACAAACAACACAAAATATTTATTTCCATTTATAGAAAAAGAGGGTGCAAGACCCCACACATCTAAATAAATCAAGTCAAAAGGCTTTAAAGATGGAACATGAGTGTGAGTAAAAGGTAGGCAGTGACTTTTGCCTAATTGACATGATTCACAGACAGTGGGAAATATGTTTGAAAAAGTAGGAAGCTTGAAGTGCGAAAAGAGACACCGAAGGAGAGAAGCGTGTGGATGAGAGAGCCTTTTGTGCCAGCCATGTAGAGTGGTTCTGACCCCAGTGAGAGCCATGGTGCAAGCAACTTTATTAGAGAGTGAAGGAATACAATATAGTCCCTGATCAATGTCCCCGTTGAGTAGAATATTTCCATGTAAAGACTTGACAGTACAGTGAGTGGGCCAAAATTCCATATACACATTATTGTCATTGGTGAGTTTGGAGACACTAAGAAGATTTTTGGTTATATGAGGGAACAACAAGAATAGAAGGCAGTTTTAGTGAATGCAAGGATGAAGATCCAATATGAGTAATAGGAAGATGGTTACCATTGCCAACTTGTAGTTTGTCTGAACCATTGTATTCATCAGTGAGATGTAGTTTCCGAAGGTCCGGTGTGACATGGTCTGTAGCTCCGGTATCAAAGTACCACGAGGGATCAACAGTAGACGGATTGTGAAGCTGGGCTAAATTAGCATGAGGTTGAGATGTTCTTGGATTGGGCTTTCTGGACGGAAAGTCTGTTTGATTGTTGCGCTGCCAGCAGTCGATGGCCTCATGATCGGGCTTTTGGCATATCTGACATTGAGGATGAGGCCGACGAGGATTCTCATTAGAGCGAGATCATGATGATGACCCAAGATTGGGGTTGGGTCGTGGTGAGAAAGTCCGTTTGATTTCTGCGCTTCCAGCAGTCAATGGCCTCATGACTGGGCTTTTGGCATATCTGACATTGGGGACGAGGCCGACGACGATTCTCATTAGAGTGAGATCCTGATGAAGACCCATGATTGGGATTGGGTCGTGGTAAGGACTGATTGAGATGGAGAGCCAAGGTGGTGTTCGTAGTGAGAGCCACAAAGGATAGTTGTGCTGATCAAGCTTGATACTTATTGGGGGGATTTGGAAATTTAGGGGCGCAAAGCTGGCAGCAAGGCCAAGAAGGAGTGAACTGTTATTGGCCATTGAGTCGATGGATAATGAGTACTCAATTTGTGCTTTGATACCATATACAAAAGAAAGCTAACGACTGAATGTGCTTTCCTTTTTTTATATATCACCAGTGAATGTACAGGGTATTTATATACATAAGATACAACAGTACTCCTAAATACAAGGATCCACTATTTTTCTATTTGACTAGACTTGGTCTATTGACACATGCTGAATAATACATTTGATTTTTGAGAACCGTTATTATATATCTACTAGGTTACAACTTGTGGAAACCATGGGTAAAAAAGAAAAATAATATTTATTAGTTAAAATTAATAATTACATTGTTATGAATATCATGATTTTATAAAATGCAATATAAATATGAAAAGAATGAAAAAACCACAATCAATCATGGAAATGATATTTCTATATAACAAATTAAAAATGTTATAACAAACATATATAAACACAACATAATACATTATAATTATATTCAATTAGTAGTCATATGCTTTGTTTCCTTGATCATCCAGATTTAGCAAATGAGGTTGGTATAACATATTGTTTTTGGCGACATTTTATGAAACAATATATGAATGAGTTATTTGTAACTACATTGGTTGGTCGGCAAAAAATGAAATTTGGCTTTCTCAGTTCTTTTTACAAGATCTTTTTCTTATTTTTTTTATTTTTTTATTATTTTTTGTAACACCCATAAAATTCGAGCCAATTTAAAACTTTTTAAATCATTTGAAACCCTTCAATTATTACAATTTGTTTTTAAAATAGTTAATATATCATAGTTCCCTGAAATCATAATCATTAATCGAGGAAGTGTACGGTCACGCCTTCGCCTTCCCGCGACCATCCGCTGAACCTGAAGCAATAAATTGAAACTGTAAGCCCGAAAGCTTAGTGAATTACCCCCAAAATACCTATACACACAATAATACACATACAATAACAAACAACATAATATGGGTCCAGTCAACCATCAGGTTGGAATACCCCAGGCCTTCAACCAACCGGTTGAAATGCCAACATACTATGGGTCCAATCATCCTCGGGATGGAATACCCCAGGCCCACAACCAACAGGTTGGAATGACCACATACTATGAGTCCAATAATCCTCGGGATGGAATACTCACGGCCCACAACCAACATGTTGGAATACCCAGGTCTATTGGCTTTCGCACAAAACAGATAAGCCTCAACTGCCAAAAAAACATGTGCACCGTTAACAGTCTATAGACAGACAAACCGATCTGACAGATCATAACAACATAACATCTTATCTACCAGGATACTGATCTGACGGATCATAGCAACATATAACATCCTGTCGACCATGATACTAATCTAACGGATCATAGCAGCATATAACATCCTGTCTACTAGGATATTGATCTAACTGATCATAACAACATATATCATCCTATCTACCATGATACCGATCTAACAGATCATAACAACATATAACATCCTATCTACTAGGATCCCAATCTAACAGATCATAACAACATAACAACATCCTATCCACCAGGATACTGATCTAACAGATCATAACAACATATAATATCAAGATAACAATCCAAAAAGGGTCGGCCTTGGTGCCTTAGACCCTTGAGTATAGTGAGGATAACTCACCTCGCAACTGACGCAATGAAGAGATAAGCTCAACTCTCGGATCACCGTCATAAAATCCACCACCTATATCGACCATAGAACCATATCCATAAATTTCCAATTTCCCAAAATGCCCTAGAAGTCCAAAAGTCATCCTTGTCCAAAGTCATAGTCAACGGTCAAGGTCAACAGTCCATGTTGACCCGAATCGTAGAGTACAACCAGCTACTCGCCGAGTTCCTTGCATAACTCGCCAAGTCGCCGAGTCACTTGAGTGACTCTTCGAGTTCCTAATGTGTGCAGCCAAAAAATCCTTGGCCAACTCGTCGAGTTTCCCTTGCAACTCGCCAAGTTCATGCATGCCAAAAGCCGGGAAAACCTTAACTGACTCGCCGAGTCCATAACAATCTTCATCGGACTCGCTGAGTTGACCATGCAACTCGCTGAGTCCCTTCAGTCCGTTATCCATTCAGATGCTTTTTAAGCCATCTTAAGGTTCCATATTGTAGATCCAGCTTCCCAATGCATGTTTATCACGTAAAGTTGCAAACTTTACGTGCATGCAAGACTCTAAAGTCTTATAATGGCAAAACCAATCTTGTAATGGAGTTTTACACATAAGGAGAGGTTCATTCTTGCCAAAGCTGATAACTTTATGGATTTAGAGACCAAGGAGACTTCAGATCTGAAGTTACTACTTTAGATCTGAGCTCATACCCAAGAATAGCTTCCTAATATGCTAGAAAAGCCCAAATCTTTAACCAAATGAGATCTAGAATGAAATGAGGTCAAGGTAAGGACTTGATACCTTCCAAAAGATGTCATCTGAGGTAGATATCAAATCCCCACATGTTCTTTGCTCCTAACCACTTTCTCTTCAATTTCTTCTTACAAAGATACACCTTCCAAAGCTTTAAAACACACAAATGGAGCACACTCACACGAATTAGGGTTTATGGACAATCAAGATGCTGTAAGGGGAGGCTGAGAAGGCCAATGATCCTTTAAATAGGGTGAAAAACCCTAGAAATTAGAGTTTCATCCTCCAGCTCCTACTCGTCGAGTCCCTCTTTGGACTCGGCGAGTAGGTCACTTAACCACGTGGACCAACCCGCTGCTACTCGACGAATCGAGCAACCAATTTGTCGAGTAGACCTTGAAACCACAAATATCTTATAGCAACATAAATCAATAACTGGGAATCGGGGCGTTACATTTTTGATTTTGTAAATTCATCGAATCATTTTAAATTGAAATAAAATTTGTCATTACTTGTAACACCCCAATTTTCATATATAGATTATATAACAAATAATCATTCCAAGTTCCAACATCTCCCAAGATCAATTAGGAACTTACTTACAGACTAAACTACAACGGAAGCAAAATAAAATAAAATAAAGTCTTCAACCGAAGAGCTTCGGGTGCTACGTCTTTGCGGAAATCCTTTGTCGTCTTGTTGATCAATCCTTCTCCCTAGCCTTCTTACTGCCACTTGTTAAATAGTTCCCTGGGTTGCGCACATTTAAAGTTTCTAAACGGGTAAGCCTAGGGCCTAGTGAGTTCGTGTTGCACATATATGTCCATCAATTAAAAAAACAAAAGGTTTTATCATATAGTTTCAATAAATCATACAACACACATATCATGCAATGTCATAATTTAGGGGAACGATTAATTATCCAGAGAAAGAACCAAAGGTTCATTTCCCTTCTCCTTGAGACAACTAATCATCCATTGTACTCAAGTATTTTAAATATCCAAGGAAATGAGTATGATTCTCAATTCCCATCCCTGCCGATCACACACATCCGTCATGCTCACGACGATTAAACACCCACCCGTTCCCACTAAACATGTCACCCAAAAAAACGCACAAAAGATAAACAACTTGAAATAACATTTGTATGCAACCATACTTATCATAAAACATACTGTCAATAAATAAATAAAAACCACATAATAAACGCATGACAAACATTTATGTGCGAGCAACCAAAGAACACGAAAAACTCACTTTGATGGCGTTAGTCTTAACCGTATGTCGTCACGCTACCCGCATACATGCACCCTACGTTTAACCAACATTTATTTTCTAAGGCTTAATCCTATAAACATCTTATGTGTTTGTTTTGGTTCCATCACACATATGTCTCCTTCGGCCAACCAATAATTATTTCATCATATTAATTAGAATGTGCGTAACAACTTTAATAAAAATATTATTATCTTTTTCTTCATTTTCTTTTCATGTCGTCATTCCCATTTAATGAGGTTTTACCTGTAAACGATTTAATATTGTCAAAATAACTAAACCTTAAAACAAAGACTTTGTTTGAATAATAACAATAAGTAATATTAACATCAATATAAAGTAGAAAATTTAAAATAACAATCATTTATGTGATGGTGTACAGAACTAAAAATTGTCAAATTATAAAAACTGGAGGGGCTATTTTTATATCTTTTGTTATGATACACAAGTAACACATTTGTTGCCTATTTGTGAAAACTAAAATTGCCAACTTATCAACAATAGTGGGACCATTTATGTAAATATCATTTTTATCATTTGAAACATCAAGAAAACCATTTCAACAAAAGATCGAGATTCTTTTCTTGTTTACCCGAACAATAAAAACGTTTTTGACCATTTTATCACAGTAAAACTTAAAAACTGTTGCCAAATAAAATTTATAAAACCATCATTAATCATCTCCATTTGATACTAACATATTTATATTCTAAATCTTGAATAACTTATTATAAAGCAAGTTTATATTCACCATTTCCTTTACCAAAACATAACATTTGTTTTTCACCAAATTCGATTATTCCTTGGCCGAAAAGAGACATAGGATTGAACCAAAATACATACTCAAATCCTATAAACCTACTCAAACAACTTAATCAAACTCAAATCGAAGAGACATACCTTAATTTCTAAAATAGCTTTGAAAACCTTAACGAAATTCAAACCCCGATTTCTCTTTTGTTTCCGCAACCTTTCTTGCACTTTTTTTGTGGGCATTACACTCTATTTCCCATGCCTTTTATAATGCCCAAGTTTGTAACCTTTCTAGTTAACCAAAAAGTCCAAATTTATGACACTAATCAAAGTGATGGGTTTTGGAATTAAAATTCCATAATTTCTCTATTTACTCCTAGTTAATCACCATTATATTATTTTAATAATATAGTTAAATTATATATATTTATACATTTTTTTTAGTTTGAGTTATCACAAACTTCCCCCCTTCAAAAAATTCCGTCCTCGGAATTTGAACTAAAAAAACAAATAAGGGTATTTGGTCTTATTATCTCATACGTTTCCCCATGTCGTTACTTTCATTGTGCTTTCATGAGTTATATCTCCACATTCATTAACTTCATGAACAGATAATCCATTTCTCGTTGTAAACTCTTCAAAATGATGATATAAAATTAAGGTTCTGGTCATAAATAGACAATTGAACCATCTTATCAACATACAACTTAACTAACTTTTCTGTCACGTATATTTCACCCGATGACACAGTTTAAGGGAGCATTTTATATATCCAGAGAAAGAACCAATGGTCCGCTTCCCTTGCCGCTTGGCACAACCCGTCCATTGTGCTCAAGCATTTAAATATCCAAGGAAATGATTAACGTCTCAATTTCCTATCTCCCGCCGGTCACACCACACCCGTTATGTTCCCGGCTATCATACACCCATGTCCTCATTAAGCCTGTCATCATATATTAGGAAAACAATTCTAAAAAACTTTCCACTTCTCCTCTACCGAGGATTCTTCCGACTCCTCTTTAGTCCTCCTAATACACCGAAGGTTACATCAATCCTCATCAAATAAATCTTACTTGGTTCCTTCCTTATGTAACGACCCAATTTTCACATCCAAAAATTTTGTTATAAAACATTACATGAAAGCATTAATAGTTAAAACATTGTTTGATTAAACCATTTTACATCGAAAACCAAATTGAAAACCACAACATTCGATCAATCAAATATCAGAGTATCAATCCCAGAATAAACTCGTAACTGCGGAAACAAGAGAGTGTGTGTGTGTGTGACATGCTGCTACCGCGCCGACTCCTTTCCCCTAGCTGAGGAGGTACCTGAAACCAAAACAGAAAACTGTAAGCACGAAGCTTAGTGAGTTCCCCCACTGTACCACATACCATATAATCTCATAACATACATATATTGTCAGGCATATCTGGGTGCCCGACCTACCCCTTCGGCCCTCTCGGCCGGATATTGCCTAGCATATCTGGGTGCTGGCCTCCCTTTCGGTCCTCTCGACCGGATATTGCCTAGCATATCTAGGTGTTGGCCTCCCCTTCGGTCCTCTTGACCGGATACTGGGGAACTATTCCTCCCCTCCACTACTACCACATAACATGTATCACAATATCAGAATCTATCTAACATGGCTGGGTATGACTACCCCTTCGGCCCTACCGACCGGATACCTCGGGGACTATCTCCCCCTACTGTCACTAGCACATAACATCATATCATACTAGCACATAAACATAACACAGGTAGTAGTAATCCCTAGATGAATATCACAAAGACAATCATCTACATACAACTCCTACTGGTGGGCCAGCATTGTGGCCGTAGAACCACCGCTACTGGAAGGTAACTCACCTCGAAGTAGCTGCTGATCTGATCGGGAACTGACTGTCTACTGTTGCTACTGCTCCGGAAATCCTCCGGCTGCAATTCCCAAAACATACTCAATCAAACGCTGCTAACTGTCATGTGGGTAAAATGACCATTTTACCCCTGATCATGCCCTAAGTCAAAGTCAGAGTCAACTTTCAGTTGACCCGACTCGCCGAGTTGGCTTTCCAACTCGCCGAGTCCCTACCCAAACGATTGTCCTGAATCCCGTTTCTACTCGTCGAGTTAGGCGACGACTCGAAGAGTTCTCCTTCTAAACTGATATTCAAGTCCTTCATCCTACTCGCCGAGTTGTATGAACAACTCGTCGAGTTCATCTTCATCCGATGAACACTTATGCTAAGACTCGTCGGGTTGTATGAACAGCTCGTCGAGTTCATCTTCATCCGAAGAACACTTATGCTGCGACTCTCCGAGTTGTATGAACAACTCGCCAAGTCTGTTCTTGATCTAAGGAGATTGCCTTGAACTCGCCGAGTCAGGGCATTGACTCGCCGAGTTCCTCCATAGATGAGTTCAACTTCCGACTCACTGAGTCACACCCCGTGACTCACTGCTCACTCGACACTGCGAAAAGGGGACAAACTCGGAGACTCGCGAACCGACTCGCCGAGTCAGATGAACGACTCGCCGAGTCGTTGCCATGCAACCACTAACTACACGGATTTGCTCGATTCCAGTCCATGCCATTCACAGATCTGGGTTCCTAGAGCATGAATCACACGTAAAGTTTCCAACTTTACGTGTAGATATTCACCAATAAGGGTTTTAGGGTTCAAAATGCACCCAAAAGGGTAGATCTAGGGTCTTCATGCAATGAGGGTCCATAAAGGCAACAGATCTGAGCTCCTGGAGCTCAATCATGCCTAGATCTAAGGGTCAATCAACTTATTACGAAATAATTTGCACATACAAGCTTGGGGATTGGCTCAAGAATGACTTAAATGAAGTAATAAGCATAGAAAGAGGGGGAAAACGGGTTATACCTCAAAGGAACTACTGAAAGAGCACAAAGATGCTTGGATTCCTTCCCTTCCTCTTGATCTACTTCCCTTTTGCCTCAAAACCTTCAAGAAAACACAACAATTGCTTCAAACTCTCTATGAATAGCTTAGAACGAGGGTTGGAAGCTCTGGGGGGTGAATGGGGGCTAGCTTGGGGCGGATATGTTGTTTAAATAGGGTGCAAACCCCTGAAACTTAGGGTTTCATCCAACAGCGGTGACTCGCCGAGTCTGGGATATGGACTCGCCGAGTCACCAACTTAAACGTGTCCTGGGGTCCCGTCTCTATTCGACGAGTCGGACCTATGACTCATCGAGTCCAAGTCTAAAAATGGAAAATACACAAAGAAGATTTACGTACCAGGAACTAGGTGCTACAAATCTCCCCCACTTATTTTAGACTTCGTCCTCGAAGTCTGCTGTTCGATCCTGAAACAGCTCGGGGTAATGCTCCATCATCTCGTCCACCGGCTCCCAAGTCCATTCCGAACCCTTGTGGTGCTGCTATTGCACCTTCACTAGCTCCACCCTCTTGTTCCTCAAATCCTTCGACTTCCTGTCGAGGATTGCGATTGGGCGCTCAATGTAATTCAGGCTGTCATCAACCTGAATATCCTCTAACGGTACTACTGCTGAGTCGTCCACTAGGCACTTCCGCAGCTGAGAAACATGGAAAGTGCTGTGGATCTCGCTGAGCTCGGCTGGCAGATCCAGCCTATACGCCACCTTGCCCACCCGGGCTACGACCCTGAACGGTCCGATGAATCTTCGGCCCAACTTGCCCCGCTTCCTGAATCGAATGACGCCTTTCCAAGGCGACACCTTCAGGAGAACCATATCCCCGACTTGGAACTCCAAGTCGGATCGATGCTTGTCGGCGTAACTCTTCTGTCGACTCTGAGCAGTCTGAAGCCTGCTCCAAACCTGTTGGATCCTCTCGGTCGTCTTGAGCACCACCTTGGTGCTCCCCATGACTCTCTGACCAACTTCACCCCAGCATATCGGGGTCCTGCACCTCCGACCGTACAACATGTCGAATGGGGGACGGTCAATACTCGTGTGGTAGCTGTTGTTGTAGGAGAACTCGACCAAGGGAAGATAGGTATCCCAGCTACCACCGAAGTCTAACACACACGCCCACAACATATCCTCCAAGGTCTGGATGGTCCGCTCGCTCTGACCATCCGTCTGCGGGTGAAAGGCAGTGCTAAAATGCAAACGAGTGCCCAACTCGTCATGAAATCTCTTCCAAAATCTGGAAGTAAAACGCACATCCCTGTCCGAGATAACCGATACTGGCACCCCGTGCCGCGCCATGATCTCCGGGATATAGATGTCGGCCAATTTCTCGGCCGATATGCTCTCCTGAATCGGGATAAAGTGAGCACTCTTGGTCAATCGATCCACGATGACCCAAATCGAATCCACTCCACGCGTGGTCCTGGGAAGCTTCGTGATAAAATCCATCGTGATATCTTCCCATTTCCACAGTGGAATATCCAACGGCTGCAACTTGCCATGCGGTCTCTGATGTTCGGCCTTGACCTTCCTGCAGGTCAAGCACCGCTCAACGTACCATGCCACATCCCGCTTCATGTAGGGCCACCAATAATCTAGATGAAGATCCCTATACATCTTCGTCACCCCGGGATGAATAGAGAACCGGGACTTGTGCGCCTCCTCCATCAAAATCTGGCGCACGCCTCCGTGATAAGGCACCCACACCCTACGGTGTAGTGTCAATAGTCCTTGGCTATCATAATCAAAGGAGGAAACCTGACCCACCACACGCTCGCTCTTCCGATGCTCCTCCTTGATAGCCTCCTGTTGAGCCTCCCGAATTCGCTCCAACAAGGGAGTTACCACGGTCATCCTCATGCAAACGTCCCTGATCGGCGCCGCCTTGCAGCTAAGCGCATCGGCCACCACATTGGCCTTCCCCGGGTGGTAGAGGATCTCGCAATCATAATCCTTTACCACGTCCAACCACCAACGCTGCCTCATATTCAGATTCGGCTGATCCATGAGGTACCTCAAACTCTTGTGGTCCGTGTAGATCGAACCCCGAAGAGGTAATGCCGCCAAATCTCTAGGGCAAAAACCACCGCCCCCAACTCCAAATCATGCGTCGGGTAGTTCGCTTCGTGAGGCTTGAGCTGCCTCGAAGCGTAGGCAATGACATGCCCCCTCTGCATCAGTACCGCGCCCATCCCTGAAATGGACGCGTCGCAGTATACCACAAAATCCTCTACGCCCTCTGGAAGGGCTAAGATCGGCGCCTCGCACAGTCTCTGTGTCTGTGTCTCAAATGTAGCCTGCTGCTCGGGTCCCCATCGAAAGACCACGACTTTCTTCGTCAGCCGCGTCAAGGGTACAAATATCTTGGAGAAATCCTGAATAAATCTCTGATAGTAGCCTGCTAATCCCAGGAAACTCCGAATCTCAGATGTAGACTTCGGAACCTCCCATCTCATCACGGCCTCGACCTTGGCAGGATCGACCAGAATCCCGTTCTGGTTGACAAGGTGTCCAAGAAATTGCACATCGCGCAACCAAAACTCACACTTGGAGAACTTGGCATACAAGCTCTCCCTCCTCAGGGTCTCCAACACCTCTCTCAGATGCTCCTCATGCTCCTCCTGAGTCTTGGAATAAACCAAGATGTCATCGATAAAGACTATCACAGACCGATCCAACATCGGTCTGCATACGCGGTTCATGAGGTCCATGAACGCGGCAGGAGCATTGATGAGCCCAAACGGCATCACCACAAACTCATAGTGGCCATAGCGCGTACGAAACGCGGTCTTCTGCGTATCCTCCTCCCTGACCCTCATCTGATGATAAATCGAACGCAAATCAATATTAGAGAACCAAGATGCTCCCTGAAGTTGGTCAAAGAGGTCATCAATCCTCGGGAGCGGGTAACGGTTCTTCACCGTTACCGTGTTCAGCTCCCGGTAATCTATACACATCCGATGCGGCCCGTCCTTCTTCTCCACGAACAAAATCGGGGCTCCCCAGGGTGAACTAATCGGTCAAATGAATCCCTTGTCTAACAGCTCCTGCAGCTGTGTAGACAACTCCTGCATCTCAGGAGGAGCCAACCGATACGGTGCCTTGGCTATCGGAGCCGCACCAGGAACGAGGTCAATCCTAAACTCAACCTGTCGCTCCGGAGGTATCCCAGGAAGCTCCTCTGGAAAAACATCTGCGAATTCTTGCACCACCGGAACCTCGCTCACTGTCGCCTTACCCGCCTCCCGGGTATCCATCACATACGCGACATATCCTGCGCATCCCTGCTGAAGGTAGCGTCTCGCCCTTGCTGCTGAACATACTGCAGGTCCACACTGCGGCCTCTCGCCATGAATCACTAACTCTCCCCCGCTTGGGGTCCTGACCCGCACTAGCTGCTGCGCGCAATCTATCACCGCCCCATTAGGGCTCAACCAATCCATTCCTATAATCACCTTGTTCCTGCGCAACGGAATGGGAACCAAGTCTACCAAGTAGCGCTCCTCAAACAAACGTAATACGCAATCTCGAAACACCATCGATGCTCGCACCGATTGATCATCAGCAATCTCTACCTCTAAAGGGTAATCTAACTCGCCCGAAGTCTCATGAAACTTCTTGCTAAGCGCAAGGGAAACAAATGATCGGGATGCACCCGAGTCGAACAACACCTGAACTGGGATGCCGTTCACATGGAACGATCCTAATGCATACATATACATACGGAGCACATATCAATATCATAACATCATAAAAATAAAATAGAGGGAAAGAATCATACCCGTCACCACATCGGGTGCGGCGCGTGCCTCCTCGGTAGTCAACTGAAACGCTCGGCTTCTCACCATCGGAGCCTCTGCCTTGCTCTGCCGGCCATCCGTGATCCGCAGGGTCACTGGAGCTGGCGCCTTCACTGGCGCTGAAACTGTCAACTGGGGGCAATTGGCCTTCTTGTGGCCCCTCTGGTTGCAGTGGAAACACAACAACTCAGACGTCTGAATAACTGCTGCCGGAGCAGTGCAATCCCTGCTAAAGTGCCCAGAATTGCTGCACTTGTAGCAGCCTGATGATCCTAACCTGCACGCCCCCTCGTGCGTCTTGCTGCATTTCCTGCAACATCCCCGTCCCTGTTGGCCTTTCGGCCCCGCATCTGATCCCTTGGGCTTCTTCCCCGAAGCCCCTCCTGACTGACCCTCTTCTACCTTCCGTTTCTGGATGTGCTCCAAATCTATCTCCCTTTCCCTCGCCCTGGAAATCATGGAGTCCAAGGTGGGGCAAGCTGAAAAACTAACGTGCTCCCGGATATCAGCCAGGAGCATGTCGTGATAGCGGGTCCTCCTCATATCCTCGTCACCAGCATACTAGGGCACCAACAAAGCCCTCTCCCGGAACTTGGCGGTGATCTCCGCCACAGTCTCCGTTGTCAGTCTCATGTCCAGAAACTCCCTGGCCAGCTGCTGAAGCTCGACAGCCGGCGCAAACTCTGCCCTGAACCTGGCCACAAAGTCTGACCAGGTCATAGCCTCGATAGCTGAGGCTCCCAACGAGTCACCCACTGACTCCCACCAATCCCGGGCTCGGTCCCGTAAACACCCTGCTGCATACCTCACCTTCGACCCCTCGGGGCAGAAGCTAGTCAATTGTGCAGACTCGATGTCTGCAATCCATCGCCTGGCAGCAATGGGGTCTTTCACCCCATGGAAATCCGGCGCACCACTGCCCCTGAAGTCCTTGAAGGACAGTGTGCGAGATCCCGACTGGCTAGATGCAATATCACTCCTGAATACCCGAAGGCCATCCTCCATCAACTCGATGATCCCTTCCTTGATCGACCCAAAGATGATGGGGGTCGACTCAAGGATGCCTCTGGTGATCTCTGACGCGATGAACTCGCGTAGTCCCTCATCTACCGGCTCAGAACCTAATCCCGAACCTAACCCCTCTCCTGAACCGCCATCTACCGGCCTCGATCGAAGTACCACCATTCTGCAATACATAATACAATCATTAGTGATATTGATACTTCCTGAGGGATCACTGCTTCTTACAAGTTCCCTGGTCTTATCTTGGCCTTCCTTGGTTCGGGTATGGATCCTCTGCTTTCAGTAGTACGGGCCCATACTACCTTCCACATCTATCCGTACCTTCTTCAAGGAATGCCTCGACTCCACCAGATCCCTTTCACTATTGCTGATCACTGCTATACTCATCCTAGGCTTGCCCTAGGGAAATCTCTGATTCTACTCTATCCAGTCGTCAGCTGCTGCAGGCCTCCTTGTAATTCCAATTAGCCATTACCCGAATACCATCACATGTGACGAGGCTCAGATAATCCTTCGAGTACCCGACTCGTCCCTACAACGGTTGGACTCAAACAAGAGCTGCGCAGTAGGATCAAATCCGGCACTCTAAGATTATTCAACCCTGATCACATGTGACGTGACGTATTCGCCTAATGGCTAACTCCCATTATTCAGAGTCCCACATAGCACGAAGCAAGCAACATTCAGACAAGGGTAACAATCTCAATCAACTCTATCTGCTTACAGGAACTGTACTAGCATAAAGTGCTAAACTCATACTATCAGGCATAACCTAATCAAGTTATCCTACTTGTTGTCTACTCAATAACTAGCATGCAATTCTCATACAACTGAAACACATAAAGCAGGCACATAAGGCATCACTCCTAGATCCTTAGTCCTATTCTAGCTTGCTGTTCTACAAAAGCTGATAAACATAACATAAACTCGTATGGGTACTTTGGGGAATACTTACTTGAGCTCGGCCAGTCGCGCACATCACACACTTCGTTCTTTCTCGAAACTCTTTTCTCAATTTTTAGAAAACATTTTCTTTTAGAAAATCTTTTAATCCCTCGATTTGAGTTCAGACACCCCCGAAGGTGTGTCCGAATCCCTCAAACCAGGGCTCTGATACCAACTTGTAACGACCCAATTTTCACGTCCAAAAATTTCGTTATAAAACATTACATGAAAGCATTAATAGTTAAAACATTTCACATCGAAAACCAAATTGAAAACCACAACATTCGATCAATCAAATATCAGAATATTAATCCCAGAATAAACTCGTAAGAGCGGAAACAAGAGAGTGGCTGTGTGTGTGTGACATGCTGCTATCGCGCCGGCTCCTTTCCCCTAGCTGAGGAGGTACCTGAAACCAAAACTGAAAACCGTAAGCACGAATCTTAGTGAGTTCCCCCACTATACCACATACCATATAATCTCATAACATACATATATTGTCAGGCATATCTGGGTGCCCGACCTACCCCTTCGGCCCTCTCGACCGGATATTGCCTAACATATCTGGGTGCTGGCCTCCCCTTTGGTCATCTCGACCGGATATTGCCTAGCATATCTGGGTGCTAGCCTCCCCTTCGGTCCTCTCGACCGGATACTGGGGAACTATTCCTCCCCTCCACTACTACCACATAACATGTATCACAATATCAGAATCTATCTAACATGGCTGGGTATGACTACCCCTTCGGCCCTACCGACCGGATACCTCGGGGACTATCCCCCCCTACTGTCACTAGCACATAACATCATATCATACTAGCACATAAACATAACACAGGTAGTAGTAATCCCTAGATGAATATCACAAAGACAATCATCTACATACAACTCCTACTGGTGGGCCAGCATTGTGGCCGTAGACCCACCGCTATTGGAAGGTAACTCACCTCGAAGTAGCTGCTGATCTGATCGGGAACTGACTGTCTACTGCTGCTGCTGCTCCGGAAATCCTCCGGCTACAATTCCCACAACATACTCAATCAAACACTGCTAACTGTCCTTTGGGTAAAATGACCATTTTACCCCTGATCATGCCCTAAGTCAAAGTCAGAGTCAACTTTCAGTTGACCCGACTCGCCGAGTTGGCTTTCCAGCTCGCCGAGTCCCTACCCAAACGATTGTCCTGAATCCCGTTTCTACTCGTCGAGTTAGGCGACGACTCGACGAGTTCTCCTTCTAAACTGATATTCAAGTCCTTCATCCTACTCGCCGAGTTGTATGAACAACTCGTCGAGTTCATCTTCATCCGATGAACACTTATGCTAAGACTCGCCGGGTTGTATGAACAGCTCGTCGAGTTCATCTTCATCCGAAGAACACTTATGCTGCGACTCGCCGAGTTGTATGAACAACTCGCCGAGTCTATGCTTGATCTAAGGAGATTGCCTTGAACTCGCCGAGTCAGGGCATTGACTCGCCAAGTTCCTCCATAGATGAGTTCAGCTTCTGACTCACCGAGTCACACCCCATGACTCACTGCTCACTCGACACTGCGAAAAGGGGACAAACTCGGAGACTCGCAAACCGACTCGCCGAGTCAGATGAACGACTCGCCGAGTCGTTGCCATGCAACCACTAACTACACGGATTTGCTCGATTCCAGTCCATGCTATTCACAGATCTGGGTTCCTAGAGCATGAATCACACGTAAAGTTTCCAACTTTACGTGTAGATATTCACCAATAAGGGTTTTAGGGTTCAAAATGCACCCAAAAGGGTAGATCTAGGGTCTTCATGCAATGAGGGTCCATAAAGGCAACAGATCTGAGCTCCTGGAGCTCAATCATGCCTAGATCTAAGGGCCAATCAGCTTATTACGAAATAATTTGCACATACAAGCTTGGGGATTGGCTCAAGAATGACTTAAATGAAGTAATAAGCATAGAAACAGGGGGAAAACGGGTTATACCTCAAAGGAACTACTGAGAGCACAAAGATGCTTGGATTCCTTCCCTTCCTCTTGATCTACTTCCCTTTTGCCTCAAAACCTTCAAGAACACAAAACAATTGCTTAAAACTCTCTATGAATAGCTTAGAACGAGGGTTGGAAGCTCTGGGGGGTGAATGGGGGCTGGCTTGGGGCGGATATGTTGTTTAAATAGGGTGCAAACCCCTGAAACTTAGGGTTTCATCCAACGGCGGTGACTCACCGAGTCTGGAATATGGACTCGCCGAGTCACCAACTTAAACGTGTCTCGGGGTCCCGTCTTTACTCGACGAGTCGGACCTATGACTTGTCGAGTCCAAGGCTAAAAATGGAAAATACACAAATAAGATTTATGTACCAGGAACTAGGTGCTACACCTTACATACGACTTAGTGAATAAGTGACAACGTTAATCTTCCATAATTCGTAATGATCTTACATCTTCTTTAACTTTTGGTAATCCATGCACATATATATCGTCCCCTCTTTTTTTTTCTTTTTTTTTCGTGACGAGCACTACTAGTGCACCCATGGTGATGTACTATGTTGAATAAAAACCTTATCAAGTAGATCTTACAACTGCTAGTAAATTCTTTCATCCTTGTTGGTTTACTCACTCATTGTCACATTTCCTTGTTCCATCCTCAAGAATTCTTCCTCCAATTGCTTGATCTTCGTTCGAGGACAAAACATCTCTCTAAAGATTTTGGCACACTCATCCCATGACATCCTATTGATTGTATCTGACACCCTTACTGTTTTTACCCTCCCCATCAAAATAAAGCCCAATTTTTAAACATCGTCACGACAAAAACCACATTGTCCTTATTTGCACACTTATCGGAATCAAATGTTTCCTCTATCTCTATTATCCATGTTGATGATAGGATAGGATCAACATCCCCGCGACACGTTTGTGGTTTACAAGTCATGAACGCCTTGTAACAATTACCTCATCATTTGTCTTTTACATCTTTCCGTGATCGTAGTGCAACACTAGGGTCAGAAACTAAAACCGACATACCATATCCATAGCCTTCCTCTTCATCAACCCTGTTACCACCGTTCACATTCTATAGGGCGTATCGGTCCTGAACATTTACATTCGACAATGTAGCATGCATATCCTGAGCAATCTCGTTAATTAATTATTCTCGTGTAACCATATTTGTTGCACGACCTTGTCCGCGATCTTGACCCGGACCAAACCTTGATTAGAGTTAGAGCTCAGTTTCACCAATTGTGCTCGTACTGGTGCTATGATGACTCCTAGACCTCTTCCCTTACAGACTAAACTACAGCGGAAGCAAAATAAAATAAAATAAAGTCTTCAAACGAAGAGCTTCGGGTGTTACGTCTTTGCGGAAATCCTTTGTCGTCTTGTTGATCAATCCTTCTCCCTAGCCTTCTTACTGCCACTTGTTAAATAGTTCCCTGGGTTGCACACATTTAAAGTTTCTAAATGGGTAAGCCTAGGGCCTAGTGAGTTTTTGTCACACCCCCAAACCAGAACGACGGAAACGTTCGGGGGCGGAGGACGTCATATGTAGTATCACATCACATGTATCATAGTAATCATAGTAACAAACAACCACTGTATTAATATTAAAGTGTTTACAAAGTATGTGGTTCACATAAGATTGACTCCAAAAGTAAATAACAAAACAAGACATGAAGCTACTATACTTCATCTTCTGAATCCCAGTGCGCGTACCTGTCTACTAGTTTCCTGAGAATACAAGTTATTTTGAAAGAGTAGATCAGCATTTAAGCTGGTGAGTTCATAAGTATTTTAGTGATGTAAAGTAAGTTGAAAGTTCTTTTTAGAAAAGTTCGCCTGTTCCTTTAAAAAATCCTATATCTTCTGATCTACTATAATAAATGAAAGTTTTTTTTTTTCCATATGTCCTCTTCTCATTCATTTGGACACATGGCATTTTCTAAAAATTTTTAATTTTTTATTTTCCACTTGTCATTTTATTGTATTTTTCATTTTATTAAATTAAAATTCCACATTTAATATGTAAGGTAATATATATGTAAGGTATTTATTATAAATGGTTTATATATGTAATGTATTCAATACATTAAAACCTCATTAATTTTAATAATTCAAAAAATTTCTCATTTTTCTTATAAATTCAAAATTTTCAAATTGTTAAAATTTTATATTTAATTGTTTTTTAAAAATAAACCCATGTAATACATGGGTCTCACACCTAGTGTAATGAATGAAACTAAAAATGACTATACAATTCCTTCTATGAGTACTAAATGGATACAAGTTATATACAATTTAGAGTAAACAGACAATCAATTGGGTGAATCTGCCCTAAGCCCACAACCAAACAAGGAACATGGAATGAGGGGGAAGTCACACATCCTATTGTTTGTTAGATCTTCACTGTATATAACCCTGGCGTATTCATTTGGTACTTACGGAGTTAACTGTAATAGTTCTTTATATTTGATGAAAACATTCTTTAAGAAAATCATATATTTCCTTTAGTAAAAATAGTAACCACAATAGTTCCTTCTATAATCACTTAGTTTATACAAGCTATATATAATCTAATATCGAATGGACAGTTAAATGAGTGAATTTGCCCTAAGCCCACAACCAAACAAGGAAGAAGAAGTAAGGCGGAAAGCACACATCCAACTGCCTATCAGATATTAATTATATATAACCCTGATGTATAAACTAAGGTATTATAGAATTAACCACTAAAGGTCCTTTAAGTTATACTGGTTTAATAAAAATGGATTAAACCTTTTTACTGATAAGTTTCTAGTTTAGCCTACTAAATGTTCTAACTGAAAAATATGTTTTTGTATTAGAAAACGGTGTATTGAATTTGTATACTATGACCTGACCCATACCTGGTACTCCTTATAATTACTTGGTGTATATGGAATATATATATATATATATATATATATATATATATATATATATATATATATATATATAAGATCTAATAGATAGTAGACTGGGTGAATCTGCTTTAAGTCCACAACCAGACAAGGAACAAGAAATGAAGCGGAAAGCACACACTCTACTGTCTGCCGGATTCCATTAATATATATCCCTGATGTATCTACCGAGGAATCATAAAGTTAGCATTATAGGCCCCTTTCTAAATGAATGTACTAAGACTCTACTGTAATGTTTGTCTTTTGTAAGTTTGTAAGTTTTCCCAAGTTTAAGACTATCTTTACTAGAAAATAGTTTGCATTACATTTTATGTGAGAAGATCGCTATATGAATGTAATGGGAAAATGAAAGTATTCGATAATATTGTATAAGTAATTACTGAAGCACTTACTACCTTAAAACCAGTTTGTTAATTAAGGTTAAAATGTGAGATGGTTGTAACCATACTGATATGACTAGTGTTTAACATGACGACCTAATCGCGCCGAAACTGATGTGACATTTTGTCACACCCCAAACCTGAACGGCAGAAACGTTCGGGGGTGGAGGACGTCATGTACAATATCATAACAATTGAATAGTAAAGAAAGTACAAACCATCATAATATAAATATATTTGAAAAGTTTACATGATTGTATGTGTTACATGTTTGAATATCAAATACAATATGGTGATCCAAAATATATTACTAACACCAGTGCGTTAGTCTTCAAAAGTAGTTGCTACCTGGTTTAGCGTTTTCCTGAGAATACAAGTTATTTTAAAGAAAAAGTTTCAACAATAAAGTTGGAGAGTTCATAAGTAGTGTTTTGAGAAAATGTATGCCATTCGAAAGTTACGTTTTTCTTATGAGCATTAGTCTTCAAAAGTAGTTGCTACCTGGTTTAGCGTTTTCCTGAGAATACAAGTTATTTTAAAGAAAAAGTTTCAACAATAAAGTTGGTGAGTTCATAAGTAGTGTTTTGAGAAAATGTATGCCATTCGAAAGTTCACGTTTTTCTTATGAGTGTATGAAATGAGTATGAATGTTGTATAAATCGTATGTATTTGAACCGGAAAGAAGTCGATTTCTCGAAAATCTCGGGGCTTCGAACTTCCGTTAGAGCTTATATATGAAACCGGGATGTCGGGATAGTCTCGAGAGGGTAGAAGTATGAAATCCGGGAGAGAAAGTTGAGAATTAGCAACCAAAACCCGGATCCTTCACATCCTTTTTATAGGGCTGGAAGAGGCCTCTAATGCGGGGCGTTCCCTCATACACAACGCGTTCCGGAGCCTAGTGCGTCACTGCTTACGAACCTCGGATTGGATGGTGATGGGACTCGGTTTTGATTTGCGAACGCGGGGAGTTCCCTTCGAACCAGCCTCGAGATGTGTGCCTAGTTCTTTGAAATTTTGTAACTTTCGTGTACGAGCTTCGATTTCGACGTTCTTTATATCCACGCGCAGGTGAGAAAATGCTCCACAACTCTCGTTTAGACTTCGTCGGCTAGTTCTGACTTTATTTTTAATAGTATATTTTTAATAGGCCGGGACTGGAAAAGTCCGTTAAAAATCCATAACTTCTTCATTTGATGCCCGTTTTCATCAGTCTTTTTGCCGTTGTATTACCATTGACGAGATCTTCGATTCTTGTTTAGGTCGCATTGGCTAAAAGTCGCTGGATCTCTATTTCGAGTTGTCACAGTTTGTGTACCTAAGCTTATATATCCTTAAGGGTGTATTCATATTTCCCATATATATATATATATATATATATATATATATATATATATATATATATATATATATATATATATAGGGTTAGGTTATATTGTTTCCAGTAACTATTGTGTGCCAGAATGCACAGATCTGGACCATCGGATGAATAGAATCAACAATCATGAATATTACAATAGGGTAGCATGTATCATATAATCACACAATTTTTATCAAAAGGGTATTTTGGATAATTAACTACATTTATAAAAGGAAATTTTCGGATTTTAGGGATGATTAATTCTCCTAATTTAAAAAAATATGAATTTTTTAATTAATTCAATTTCAATTTTTACCGATTTTATTCTATCATAATATTTTTTTTAGAATGATACTCTTTCAGAATTTTATTCTAATAGAATATTACTGAAGAAAAACAAAATTCATGAATAAGATGTTCAAATAACAAACATTCTAATATATTCTTATACATCTGAACTTAAATACAAATTCATACATATTCTTACAGACTAAAAGTCTTATACATTTTAATATAGTTATAAAAATTCTAAAAGAATATAAACAAAAATGAATAACATTCTTAAAAAAAATAACAACATTCCGCTAGAATACTATCGTGTGCCATGTTTTCTTCTTGAATTCTGAAAGAATATTGCTGTTTTTGGATGTTGAATCTTGAAATTCTAAAAGAATATTGTTGTTTTTCTTCATTCTTTGAGAATGAAGTATCATATATCTTTTTTTCATAAGTTTCCTCATCATTCCTGCATCATCCTAACAACTGCACCTTAAGCATACAAATAATTAATTGCAATTCTTTCAGAATACAACAAAAATATTCTTACAGAATAAACTATTCTTGCAGAATAAAATATAATCATTTTACTTGGAACAAGGGGAAAAAAGTTAATAGAAAACTCAAGTAAGGATTAAAATTGCAAGAAAAAACTTTTTGGAATCAAAATTGCAAGAAATCAGCTAAACTCAGGGACCACTTTTGTAATTTACTCTAATAACAACAAAACATCACCTACTGAGCAGCAACTTCCCTAGATGGAAATGAATATGATGGGTTGCAGTAAGTGTTATCTATGTAAAGGGTATCCACTTTATGATTGTTGAGAGCACTAAGAAGCATGTTCTTTCCCATCTCTGAAATTTTACTTGATACTTTCCAACGAAAATCACAAGTGTAAAGCATGTTCCCAAAATCACCACGAAATAGATACATAACTGCACCTTCCACATACAAAAAGAATAACTCAAATCAAAGAAACAACAAAACTTTTGAATATAAATGTTACATATCAATCTATACAAGAAACTCAAGAACTTGCATCAGTTACATATTTGACATATGCAGGGAGATATGGAGGGAAAGGATAAAGTTGCTAAATTTTTGGATTCAAGTAGTGCTTGAAGTAGTTCCAGTTACAGTTTATTCAAAAAAACTTCAATCTATCACCAAGCAAAATTTTTCAATTTATCTGTCAAAGAAACCTCAAAATGAAAACTGTCAAAAGTTCAAGCATATTAAACAAGAGCTTTGAGTCGAAAAAACCAAAATCAAAATCAATTGTACCTCAACTAGTAAATCATCCTGCCCAAACAAAATGGTCTAGACTCCAAAATACATTACCATTTTATTCAGTTGCATAGTTCACCACTGATAAGTTTTAATTGGAAGTCAAAGTATAAATCAAGCACTCATTCAGTAACGAACATAATGTATTGAGAAATTGAAATCAAACAAGTGACGAGCAATGAATTGAATCAAATCCAAATCAGACTAACCGGGGCAATGATTGGCATCAATGGCTATAACTTCAACCCTAGTTTCCATGCTAAACCACAATGAAACCAAAGATAACGAGTACCATTGTCCAATTTCGAGAACTCGAAGCAATGAGAGATCGAAACTGGGGAATTTGGGGGAGAAAAGCTTAGCAGTGATGGAAGAACAGAATAGTGGACCTTTCTTCCAACGAGAAGACAAGCCATCGGTATGATCAGCGTGAAGATGAGTTAAGAAATAAACCTGACTGCCTTCAGCCCAACGATCGACTGATATCTTAATAATTGATTGGAGAAGGATAATTACCTGGTAATGAGTTTTGAATCTTGATGATTGATTGTAGAAGAAGAAGCAGAAGCCGTGGATTAGAAACGATGATGAGTTAGATTTAGGGCTAGGGTTAAGTAGTTGGTCAAAGAGATTTTTATGGTAATTCCCATTAATTAAGGGATTTTATTTTAATTATCATTCTAAAGTTACATAATTACCCTTATTCAATTTTTTAATTATTTAATTATTCCTCAATTTCTATTGGTGCATTCATGCACACAATAGTTGCTAGAAACATTTGAACCCAGCTCTCTCTCTCTCTCTCTATATATATATATATATATATATATATATATATATATATATATATATATATATATATATATATATGTATAGGGAGAGGATCAAATGAGAACACCTAAAAGGTTGAGAACGCGAGAACAATTCTGGACCAATCAATATATAAGGGCATACTAGTAATTGTATATTTTAATGAAATTAAAATAAACTAAAATTCAATCAAATTCCGTTAAATTTAGGATCAGTTACCAAAAAAGAAATAAATATTCAATTTTTTATTTTTCTTATTAATGGAATATAAAAAACATTTTGACCAAAATTTATTGTAAAACTAAAAAAATATTCTTACAAAAAACAATTTTTTTCTCTTATTTCACGTTTTTTTTATTATTTTTTTTTGTTTTTTGTGTGTGTTCAAAAAAATGAATAGAAACCGAACACCAAATTAGTACATTTGTATTCATAAATGATTTTTTTTTTTCAAAAAACCTGATACTACTTCAATTACAAATAAATACACATCAATTTACAAGTAATCAAATTTCTTTTTTTAATCAATTGAAAATAAAAAGAGTGTAAAAATTATAATTTCTTCATAAAAAGAATACCTCTACTCATAAATAAATATACTCATTAACACATGCTTACACTATTATTCACAAATGAATACAGTGCTATTAAGAAATAAGTACCTTGTTATTCATAATTGAATAAATGAATACCTCTAATCATAAATAAATACATTCATTCACTGTTATTCACAAATAAATACACTACTATTCACACATGAATGCACTGCTATTCATTCACTGTTATTCACACATGAATGCATTGTCATTCTTCCATTTCCTCTCACACTCCCTTCTTTTTTGCCTGTCTTTGAGGTGCAACAAAACACCCCCACCAGAGGTGTTTGTTGGTGGTTTCCGGCGAGCCAAGGGCAGCAGCCCCCTCTGTTTTCTCCCACTCTTTTACGACACACGAAGAAACCCAAACACCCCTGTTGTCGTTTTCTTTCTGCCTTCCTCCACTTGGCAATTGTTGCAGCAGCCCCCTCTGTTCCCTCTTCCCTCTATATTCCCCTCTCAAAAACCAAAAAGCTCAAACACCCAATTGAGCCTATCAAATTCTGCCAAACATCAAACTCCAAACACAATAACACATATCAAAACCCAATAATTTCAAAAAGAACAATAAAAAAAAGGAATCATTATGTTCTTCTTCTCCCATTTCCTATGAAAATAATAGCCAAACACCCCCAATGGTTTGATGTTTCATCTGTTTTGTTCTTTTAATTGTTCTTTTCAAAACAGGAAGAAGATGAAGCAAAAAGAATACTAGAGATTCTTACCTCGGTTTACTGTTGGCGACATATTCAAGAAGGACAGAGGATCGTTGCCGTTTCCCCCTCTTAACGGGTCTGCCATCACTAAACCACCGGGCCAAAAATCTTCTGCCTTCATTTTTCCTTTTCAGTGATCAGTCAAGCACCAAAAGTCAACTAGTGGCCTGTTATTTCACTCTATATCAACAGAACATGTGATCAATTTCAAGAAAGAAAGAAGAGAATTTAAGAAGGGTACGATCGATTAAAGAAGAGAAGAGGTCCAATTTCGAGTATAATAATTGATACCATTACCTGTGATTTTTTCTTGTGCGTGGCGTCGATCGAAGAGAAAGAAGAGTTGTATAGATTCGATTTTTGGGTCTGTGATGGTGTAATACTGGGTGATGCCCATATCGATGATGGCGTGAGTTTTATGATGGAGGCGGAGTTGTTATAAAACCCTAGAGAGAGAGAAAGAGAGAGAGAGAGACAAGAGAGACGGGGGAATAGGAGAAAGATGAGAGGAAATAGGTGAGAGGGTGAGAAATTATAGGAAATAGATAAAGTTGCAATTCCTATTATGCCCTTCTGATCATTTCAAAGTTACACTTTAATATCATTAGTTTTAGAATTTTTCATAAATAGTCCATTTAATAATAACCTTAGATCTAAGTATTTAAATGGTTCAGATCTGTTCTCGCGTTCTCAACCTTTTAGGTGTTCTCATTTGATCCTACTTCTCTCTCTCTCTCTCTCTCTATATATATATATATATATATATATATATATATATATATATATATATATATTCCTGCGAGGACTCATTTTAAAGTGAGGATTCGTGAGTACACCTTAAAAAAATCTAAAAGAAATATAAATCATAAAATCGAGCATAGATTTGTGACCGGGAGAAAAAAAAATTTTGAATTTTTTTTTTGCATCATTAAAATTGATCCATTATTCAATTTTAATTTTAAATTTTGCATCATTATGATCTATGATTCAATTTTAATGATCCAATTTTTTTTCCCCGAACATAGATCTATGCTCGATTTTATGATTTGTATTTTTTTAGATTTTTTTAAAGGTGTCCTCAAGAGCCTCACATTAAAATGAGTCCTCACTCGATTATGTTTCTCTCAGTCTCTCTCTCTCTCTCTCTCTATATATATATATATATATATATATATATATATATATATATATATATATATATATATATATATATATATATATATATATATATATATATATAGACACCCTCATTAAATTCTAAAATATTTTTATTGCTTAAAATTGCATTGTTTTCAAAAAAAGCTGATTATAAGTAGTTAATTATAGATTGACTTTTTATAAAGATATGAATGAGGTGTCTAATGGATGTCTTATTAGCAGCATATATATATATATATATATATATATATATATATATATATATATATATATATATATATATATATATATGTGTGTGTGTGTGTGTGTGTGTGTTATTAAAATATTATTAGGGTACTTTTCAATCCTTATGTGAATATATAAGTTGTTTGTTAACTACTGATTAAATGAGATCACAATGTGTGATTGAATAATAACATTGAATCAAACCAAATAAAAAATATTTCAAATAAGTCAAGACCAAGTGAGAAACTTCTAAATATGATATTAAATAGTCTGAATCTGACTAAATCAATCTCAATATTTTAACGGACCCAATAACATATCAAACACCCCAAACTTTTTCTATTCTCAAGCTAACATGTATCAAAGAATAATGATTTATTTGGTTTTGGTTTTCAAAATCAAATCAAGGTGGTACAATCTTTGTGTTTGATTTTGTTTTAGTACTCATGCTAGGTTTTATGATAAGAGTTCAAAAGTCTCGTGCTTTTTCGATTTCTTGGGTAAGGATGATTGTTAAAAGAACTATCTCCAAATTATCAAGGCTACAACTTGCAAGAGGCGAAAACCTATCGCTTTGTCAAAAGTTTTTAGTTGTATTACCTTTTGATTGGCTCTATGTAAAGAAATATACACGTTCAATTATTTCAATATGGCCAAGTCATGTTTGCCACTAAATTCGTACATGAGTTTCTTTTGCAATCTACACAACTTAATTTGTTTATTGTCTAAAAAGTGATAAATTTGTTTTTTAAGAATTATTTTCATGACAATTAGACGCGAGATGATCTTGTTTGAATGGCCGTTTACAGTTACACAAACAAAATTTCATTACGGAATTTCGATAACAAAGTTTAATTCCTCTAATAACATAGCAAAATTAAAATACTTATCTGAGAAGAAGATAAATTTGTTTCCATGATCCTAGCAAATGGAAATTGATTAAGATTTAAGATAATATTGATAATCCATAAGTGCCATGTGTTTTGTCAATTGATATATTTCTATAAAATGTGTGAATTAAACTATAAAATAACTTTGTCAATTTAACAATGATGTCACCAAACCTTGAATCTTACGTCAAGACTTATACGTCTGCATCACATTTTATTAACATTTATTTACTTAAAGTGTTAGGAGTAGACGTTGGACTCCATTGCATACAATCTTTTTATTACAAATGACAGCTTCCTAATTTTTTTGGGAAGTCGAGAATACAAGGGCAAGTTAGTTCATGTCTATCCTCTCATTGGATTCTGCTTTTAACATTTTCCGCGAAGTTGTAGTGTGCAAGCTTTCGATAAATTATTCATTTAACCCTATAAGAAATGACTTTTATGACTTTGTGATATCAAGGAACTATATCTCATACCTTTTAGCTATTTTTATATATTTACGGGGTCCTCTGAAAAGAAATCTAGGACATTATCTTTCTTCTTATAAAGATGTTAATTTTACATAAAATACAATTTAATTGATTCATTAATCAATAATGTTTCGAGGATTTATAAAATAAAGATGTTAATTTTACATAAAATACAATTTAATTGATTCATCAATCAATAATGTTTCGAGGATTTATAAAAGCATACGTGTACCCTACGTTATATATATTTTTAATTTAATCGACAAATGAAATATACTGCAAACCTTTACATAAGTCATGTCGAACTTTTTGATAATACTATTTTTCACGTTGAGGGTGTTTTTTACTGTCGAATCTTTATTGGGAAAATACCTTTAATAGACAAAAAATGGGGGTAAATTTATAAATTTAGTCATAAAAAACGTTTTTTTTCCAGATATAGACACGCATTCCACGGAGGACCCTCCGCGGACCTCCGCGGAACCATGAATTCTCCGCGAAGCGGGGGTAAATTGGTAATTTCCACCCTATTTTTTTTGAGAAAAACGAAGGGGTTCTCTTTTGGTCCCCACTGTCCCCGTTGCTCGTCCACCCTCCGCATCGGCTCTTCCAAACTTTGATTGGAGAATTTAAATCCGGTGAGGACTTCAACTCCGACGACGACTTCAACTCCGGTGAAATCAAGTCGCAGAGGTGTTTCGTTCACCGATGGACCCCGAATTCCCTGATGTAATGGAGGATGGATACGGTTCTCAGGTATTTCTCACATTCTCATCTCATTGTTAATGTCGAATACGATTCAAATTAGAGGAAAACCCATTTGATTACATTGAGAATGTATACAGATTTAGGATTTTTAGGTTTACAGAATAAGATTCAAATTGGGAATGATCCATTCCGCGGAGGGGGACGTCAGTCCGCAGAGGGTGCTCCGCGGAGTGATGTGTTTCCTCCGCGGAATGTTGTAATTGAACAAACCATCACTCCGCGTTGGCTAGAGATCACTCCGCGGAGAGGCCTTCGCGGAATGACCTCTAGCCTCCTGTGGAGTGATGATTTTTGCATAATTTTTATTTTTCTGCTTTTAAGTATGTTGCTATTTATTTCATAATCGATTAATTTTTTTTTCAATTAGTAATGTTTTAAATGAAATAATAATTTTTATTTTTTTTGTTGTGTAGCACGAAGATCTCAATCAAAAAGCGGAGTTAACTTTGAAAGGCGTGGTGTGGACTATGATTAAAAAGTATTTTCCGCGCCTAACACAATCACAACGAGTATTATTCGAAGCTTCCCCCTTTGGAATATTCCTAGGAATGCATATCCCACATGGTGATCCATTACTTGTGCATATGATGATGTTGCACGAAATAAGGTCTCCACAAATATTTGAAATGGGGAGGTTTCTGTTTGATATACAGGGGATCCAGTTGGATTTTGGTGAAACTGAATATATTCTGATTTGTGGTTTAAAAGTTGGTCCTTATGTGGATTTACTCTATGACGAAAAGGGCCAGTCAAATTCACAGCTCCGTGCTCGGTTGTTCCCAGATATTTCTGATTCACGTTTGGGGCTGAAAGATTTAGAAGACTGGATTATGTTCCCAAATTATTTGGCACTACAAGATGAAGATTATGTGATGCTTATCCAGCTTGTTTTTATGTTGAAGGGTTTACACGGACAGGATGTTAAAACGGGCATTCCTGCAGCAGTATACAAGCTTGCTAATAATATAGATGCTTGGAACAGGTATTACATTTAAAATAGGCATTCCCGCAGTAGTATGCAATGCATTAATTATAATAAATAAATTGAAAATTGCAGGTTTGCATGGGGTACGTATTTCTGGAAATATACTTCGCGTATGATGCGTGGAATGTTTGAGAAAATAGAAGAGTTTAGAGAATTCAAGCAGGCAAATCCTGAATCGAAGAAAGGACACAAGTATACCGTTCCTGGTTTTATGCTTCTATTTAAGGTTACTTTTTAATGCATTTTAATAGTTATCATTGTTTAGTTTTTTATACTATAAAAATTTGAACTTCGTTTTGTATTATATAATAAGTTTGTATCATGACTTTTTTTTCATAGATATGGATTTTGGAGACGTTCCCAGAGGCAACCATGTTTTATATACGCACGCCGACAGAATTGCCACGGACGAGGGCGTGGAGAAGTAAAACACCGTTAAATTGGGATCAATGTTGTCGAATAATGAATGTGTCTGTGGTATGGTTTTTATATTAAGAATCATTTATATTTACAAATTTCAATTTATTTTTATGTTAAACTAACAATCTGATTTTTGCAGCCTAACAACCAACCTATTAATGTCGTGGCAAACCCGAAGGAGCCGATGTTGCCGTTTTATGTTCGTTATGTCAATTGGACTCTTAACCCTGTAGAGTCTCCCCAACGACAACATATTCATGTTCAAAATAGTCCACCTCATGTTGACTCGCCTGCTTGAAGCAGAGTGTACAAGTCCGAAATAGAAACATCTGCAACTGAATATGCCACAAATGCTTCTTCTTCGCAACATCTTGAAACAAGTTATATGTCAAACGACACATCAAGATGGTAAAGAAGAAGAAGACGAGCACAAAGACATTAGTGAAGCGTCTCATAGGCGTTATGGCAGACTTAAGTTCTAAAGTAGACTGTGTATTACCGAAAAAAGATGTACGAGAGGAGGAAGAGATGATAAATGAAGAGGAAGAAGAAAAATATCACCATGATACATATTTTGATTATGATGATATCGGTACTCATGGTTTGGAGGGGGAATTTGGGCCTACACCTACGCATGTTGAGCAGTCATCGGACGTGGGTGAACATCACACAAAACAAATGACTCATATTGTTAGGCGGCAACAAAAGAGGGGTGTTCCATGGTATCAGCGGACTCCGTTCACAATTGTACAAAACTCATATTTTAAATTTGATATATTTTTTAAAATATTAATGTATTGATAATTATTTAACATGTTAATTTTTTAGTTGCAATCCACACCAAAAGTGAAGAAAATCACCAAACCAAAGAAAAAAAAGTGGTGAAGAGTCCTGAAAAACCAAATGAAGACATTGTGAATGAAAAGAGTAATGATGTTTCAAATCATCTCCTGCTCGACAGTGTTGAAGCTTCCAGTACGTGGACTTTTTGGAAAGAATGGAATTCGATCTCTTCCAACCTAAACACTAAGCATAGGCTGCATATGCTCACACTGGATATCGAGTTTTGGTCGAGGTTACTTGCAGTTACTGACGTTGGGTGGTTAACCGTAGTTGTAATGGTTTGTTGACATTCTTTACTTTTTAATAAAAATGTTTACCTTTAAATAAATAATTGTATTCCCATAATTGTAATGTATGGATGGCAACGACTAGACAAACAGCTCTGCGGACTGACAAACATTATTGCGGACTGACAAAAAGCTCTGCAGACCGACAACAACTCTCTGCAGAGTGGAAGGGACTATATATAGTCATGGATGGTCGATGGATTTTTCGTATAAAGTTATAATTTTTTTTTTAAATTTTAAAATGAGTTCGTCTTCAACTTTGTATATTTGCTCGTGGAACGAAGTTGATTGTTTCTATTATGATCTGATCGACCCTTTTCTTGCCCCATCACCAGATTTAAGAGAGTCATATATGTCAGAGGATACTTTGAAACAACTAGAATGGGCTGAAGAACAACAAAAAAAAGATAAAGACTCATCTCGAGCTCTCACTGAACGTCGTGACCTTATTGCGGCGGAGTGCAAAGATGTTGAGGAAAGGATGGAGATTACTAAAAAAAATCAAAGATCATGAAGAATGGATAAAAAAACTAAGAAGAATATCAAATTGTTTGAAAAATGGCTTGCTGACAAGGATGCAGAAATGATAGAACTTGGTAGGCAAAAGGACCGTATGGAAGATAAAATAAGAATTAGGGATGATTACATAACAATGGAGAAAAAAAAGTATCCTTTCCAAATCCCTTAAGTTAATTATTGTTGTTGTACGTTTACTATATGTTTCTGGTTTGTTGAATGTATTATCTTCGAGTATTAGTTATTATTCTAGTAATTATGCACTAATATAATCATAATATTACCCATCATCTTTAAAATAAACACACCATTTCAAACTACACAAATTAATGTCCTCTAAAACAAAACACAGTTAACTATAAATACAACATCAATCAGTCAAATCAAACGTTGAACAATAGTCTTCTCTCTATGTCCCACTCGTCCAACGTGTCTCTTGTGTCCCGTGCGTCTCTAGCGTCTCCTGAGTCCCTTCTGTCCCTTTCCCTTTCCCTTTTGTGTTACTATCTGATGACACACTACTTTTTGTAGCCTTTTTTTTGTTTCTTTGGGAACAATGTCGGACAAGTCCCTGCATTATGTGTTGTACTATCACATCTACTACACCTTCTTACTATAGGTTCCTCACCTTGTGACGGGATACGATTTCTGTTTCTCGGTCTACTAGCTTGACGTGTATCCATTATCAGGGGTTTAACAACCATCATCTTAGTAGTAATCTCCCAATCACACGGTTCTGGAAGGGGGTAAACCGGCTCCTCATATGTACTTCAATACGTTTCCATTTTGTAAGCATCTATAGTCAGATGTCTGAAGTTAGTTTTTTTCAAGTGCTTCAAGACCATTATGACATGACCACAAGGCAACCCAGTTACTTCCCAGTATTTGCATGTACAAGTCTCTTGCCTCAGATCAACTATGCCACCATGTTTGAAATCATGAACTTGATATATTGCATCTGGAACACCAGAAACGGACCATCCCGTCATACACTCTTCATTTTTACTAACTACTTTTTCAGCCCACTCGGTTAGCACTGTTGAACGTTTCCCTGTAAGGAAGATATATATAATTAACTTATTATTCGACCTAATTGAAGTCAAAATTAAATTCATATCTCCTTCGATGCGACGCTTGTTACACCATTCTTATGAAAGACGACAGAAGAACTCAAGAAGGGGTATTATAGGTATCTTCCTTGCATCTACATATAAAGCATTCATGAACTCTGCACTGTTTGAGGTCATGTAATCGTAACGTTTCGACAACGAATATGCTCTAGTACAATTAGCACGGGAAATTTCACTTAGATACGCTGCTACTTGCGGCCTAGTAGAACTAAATCTATACTACAATTCTTCAAAAACATTTCTTTCTTAAGCTTTCACAAGCCTCCAAAACAACACTTTTGTTTTATCATTTTTCCCAAACCTGTGTACTATGTTTCCTAGTAGATGAAAAGCACACAACCCATGATGAGCATGTGGAAAAACATTTTCAATACTAACCTGAATTGCATCGGCCCTATCAGTTACAAAAGTCAATTCTTGACAATCACCAACACATTCATACAACTTTTCAAGAAACCATGTCCAAGTAAGACCACTCTCTTTTTTGCATATTCCATGCGCAAGGGGCAATATCTGGTTGTTCCTATCCATAGCTACTGCATGCAATATGGTTCCCTTAAAATCACCCTTCAAATAGGCACCATCCATAATTATAACTTTACGAAAAAAAACGTTTGAACACTCGGATCTGCAATATATAAAAATCGAACACATAAACACTCTATAATTTGTTTAAAAAATTATATATTAAATAACAAGTTTTTTGTATTTTCCGTGCTCCCAATGGCATAAAAACAACACTCGAAACAATCTTCAGAATCTGTTTGAATATACGCCACTGTACCGGGATTATGCCTCTTCAAATTGTGAAAATAAATAGAAAGATTGGAAAAACATTCTTCAGAGGATCCCAACAACAGTTCCATAGCATATTGTATTGCACACCAAGCTTGTTTGTAATCTACATTGATTTCCAACAAAGCATTCAAATCCTTTGATATTTCATTAGGCCTCCAAACCTTGGAACAAGTTTTTCCCATAATCTCATGCAATATAGTACCCATCACTTTTTTATTAGCATGTTTATGATTAGGGTGTATCTGTAATGACGAACATGTGTGCACGTTGTTGAAAGTCCTGATTTCAAATTCATCAGTGGGATCAAGGTGTTTTCCATATAAACGCCAACTACACTTCTCAATTTCACAATATACCTCATAACGATTTTTGTTAGAATATTTGGTCTTAAACTGAAACTTTTCTCTGGTTGCTTTAAGACTCAAAGCAAAAATTAGTTGTTGTTTGTTATCATATGTTTGACGAACAAACATATCATCATTTGGACCTAAACTGTGAAATGTTTGGGGTTTAACAATAGGATCAGGACAATCAGGTATGGGAGGCATACCGTAAAATATGTCTGAAGCTTTTTTCCCGTGTGTGAACTCATCTTCTGACCATCCTTCATTTAACTCTTCACCGTCTGACAAAGTTTTGTCAGTCAGTCTTCCAAACTCATATAAAAAATTTTCTTCAACCATATTCAATGCCACAGTTTCTTCTTATGGACACTCTTCAACATTATCAGATACTATATTTTCAACATTGTATGGTACAACTTTCTCAACCACTTCTGTCTGTTCGACCAATCCCTGAAAAACCTCTAAATACAAATGCACAATCTCCTTCGTTTCATAAATTACATTTCTGAGTTGATGAACATCTGCTTCATCTAAAATATTCATAACATACCCATAAACCGGGTGTTGAAATGACAATGATATATTACTATTGAACACATTAACCTTATTTTTGACCAAATCAAACAATATTTGACAATCAAAATTTGGCGGAAGCAGTAAACCCAAGTTGTTAAACTTTGTTCTAAAGTAAGTGTTAATCTCATTACTTATCTGCCAAAAACCCCCACTACATAAAATAACAAAACTCATATTTGTTTTTGAGAATCAAATGAAAATGAACTGATCTATCGACCAAAATGGAACTAAAAATATGAAAAAGAAACTTTGTATCAAAAAACCCTTCAAAATGTCGTTCCAACCACCCATTCCGCGGAGACATTACTCTCTCCGCGGAGGAATTTATGACATCCAAACAGCTCGCTCCGCGGAGCTTTTATTGTATCCGTAGAGAGCCTACGCGGAGCACTATTTTAAAGGCTAAAAAATCATATTTTCGACCACTCCGCGGAGATGACGTCATTCCGCAGAGGTCCGAGGATGGTCCTCCGCGGAATGTATGTCTATAGCTGGAAAAATTAAATTTTATGACTAAATTTAAAAATTCACCCCTATTTTTTTTTATCTATTTATGGTATTTTCCCAACTTTATTGAGCAAGGCACGTTGTGCGAGTATACAACCGCATGATAATATTGAGGTATATATTTTGTTAAAAATAACCAAGAATTCGTAATATGAATCTTTTGAGGAGAAATTAAATTGCCTCTACATTTTTTTTGAGAGTTTATCAATCATTAGTCATTACATAACTATATAAATACATTTTATATTTAAAGTATATATCCCCTAATATGGTTCATTCATGCTAATTGGGTCATAATTAATTTAAAGTATATATATTCCCTAAAATATGGTTCATCCGTGGTAATTGTTTCAAAATTAATTTGCACGTATCAACTAAAATTTAAAAATTGAAGTTGCTTGAACTATAAAGCTCGATAACAAGCTTTATAGAAATTTTGATCTTTTGGAATAGATAATCATTATATATATATATATATATATATATATATATATATATATATATATATATATATATATATATATATATATATATATATATAGGTTCAGGTTCATTTGAGACCATTCTAATTTTGTGAGACCGTGAGACCAAATCTAAAAATAATTTTAAAATGCAAAATAAATGGAAAAAATCCAAAAATTCTTTTTTTAAATGTTATTTTCGGAACTTGAATTAACTAAAAAAAATATAAAAAAAATATAAAAAAAATAAAAAAAAATAAAAAAAATTCCGTTTTTTTTTTTGAAAAATACGTGAAATATTCTAAATAGAATATTTCACTGACATATTCTAAAAAATAATTTTAAAATGCAAAATAAATGGAAAAATCTAAAAATTCTTTTTTTAAATATTATTTTCGGAACGTGAATTAACTAAAAAAAATTAAAAAAAAATTAAAAAAAAATTCTATTTTTTTTTGAAAAATACGTGAAATATTCTAAATAGAATATTACACTGTACATATTCTAAAAATAATTTTAAAATGCAAAATAAATGAAAAAATCAAAAAATTCTTTTTCTAAATATTATTTTCGGAACATGAATTAACTTAAAAAAAAATAAAAAAAAATAAAAAAAAATAAACAAATGCGTCTCACGGTCTCACAAAATATAAGTGGTCTCAAATGAACCTAACCCTATATATATATATATATATATATATATATATATATATATATATATATATATATATATATATATATATATATATATATATATATATATATATATATATATATATATCCTTTCTAATAAAAGGTTTTTTTGTTCTATTTGTAATGTTCTTATTCAATTTGTTTTTGGTTAAAGAGATAAATTGATATTGATGGAAATTCTTGTCATACATCTTTTTAGAACCTTTGTTACCTTGTTCAATTCTTAAAATAATAAAAACAAATTATCTCACATAGTCTTACTAAAAAGCAAAATTAATAGTTATTCTATAAAATGAAGGAAACATTTTATGCAACTGAAGAATAATCCTCGGGGTTCTTTCCAGTATTTAACTGAAATTTAGTTCAACGTTTTAAAAATATGTAATCCTCAACTGAAGAATATCTCAGCTAGAGGACTTTTTTCTCAACAACAAAATGTGATGAATGCTTCAACTCTAGGAGCAATTCCGCAATATAAAGAAAGGATAATCCTCTGTTACCGAGTTTTGTCACGCTTCGAAGAATCTTGTTGATGCTCTTGCTGGTTGTGATTCCAAGATTGATGAAATCGAACATGCAATGCAAATCCTGAGACAATTACCACCCTCCTACCATAGCATTGTTGATATGATCACGAATACGAAGCCATTGCCATCTTTTGTTGAAGCAAAGAACATACTCATCCTTCACGAGGCTCGCAAACAATCGATTGACCCTACTAGTGATGCCTCCCTCACGTCCTCTACTGCATTGTACTCATCGCATTTACCACTAGAAAATGGAAATATAAATTTAATAAAGGCAAAAATAATGGGAGATTTGTTTCCAGGGGTAATTCTAATGTTTCTTATAGCTCTAATTCTTTTGCAGGTTCTCAAGGTGCTTAAGGACAAAATCAAACTTTTTGGTGGTATTTCTACCCTCGGCCCAACTATGGCTCAACAATCGAGTCTTCTTGGAGCTCTGCCAACATTGACTTCCGGCTACGCCTTTTCAAGGCATCCTCCTGCTGTTATCGTCTTTCAGCAGCCCTCAGCTGCTCCCTTTGGTCTTCATCAGCAGCTGTCGGGCACTACCTTTGGTGCTTAGCAACACAACTACAAATGACCATTATATCCGCCTTCGGTTCCATTCCATCCCCTTTTCACACAACAATTTTGTCAAAATCAACAACATTACACTCCCTTGCATCATTAGACATCTTTTGGAGGTTATGCTTCCCAATATTAACAATCGCAATTCACAGATCTCTCATCGTTATTTCAAATGATGTCGTTCCACCCTCTACAAGACAATATATTTTATATGGATTCCAGGGAAAGATCGCACGTGAAGTTTAATCAAGGTATAATTCACTCACTAACTCCTTGTAATTTAAATTTCATTATTGTTCGTAATGGTGTTATTGTTCTATAACGTCCCAAAATTAAGACCAAAAATATTTGTTTTTAAATTAATAAAACTGTAATCAGAAACATTATCATAAAACCAAGGTGGAACAAAGTTTTGAATTGTACCTGTTTATTTATTAAATAAATAAACAAATTAATGAACGAATAGAAGCCCTAAAATAAATAATTATATATAAAAGGATGTCTCCTATGAGCTAATTGTCATAATCTGGAAGTTGAGTGTTAAAAGTGTAGTTCCAGACTCAGTTTGTAAATATTTATGAAGACAGGGGCTCCGTGATAATTATTTGAATTTAATTTAAAAGGAAATAAAGTGGAAGGGCTGATTATGTCATAATTAAGATATTGGGGGCTGTTTGGTAAATTTTGTACCTAAGGTGTAAAGGATTTTAATGCTGAGGGTTTAAATGGTAATTATTGGATTTAATTTGAAGAAGATTTCCAAAGCCATGGTTGAAAGTGTAAATTGTGGGCTTTCTGTGAAAAGAATCCTATGGGGAGGGACCATTTATGTTATTATGGATATATGTTTTAAGGGTGCCGGGTATATATGTCATGCGAAACCCTAACCCCAGATGCTTCATTCAGCCGCCACCCTCACTCTATCTATCTCTCCAGCCGCCATGTCTATCACCAATCGCCTCCTTGTCATTAAAGTTGGAGTCCTCCGCAACCACATCGCCAGCGAAGCTGCTGCCAGCGACGAAGTGCAATATAAGAAGCCGACAAACGACTGTCGCTGCTCTCCTCCGGTGAACTGCGTTGTGTTCGCCGCTATGCATGACGTGTGTGACTGGGAAAACCCACCGTTGTGCCTCCCATGGTTGCTAAAGACGAAGATGGACATGAGATATCGTTGCTCTAACGAAAATGAAGGGGAAGCAAAACGACAACGTCGCTGTCACCGTTATCTCCGGTAGATGATGTCACTGCGGTGCGTTTCAGTGAAGGTAATTGGTCGCCAGTTCTTGTGGATTGCTCAGTCAATGTGGTTGTCGTGTGCGTGGGGATTGTTGCTCCACCGTGAGCTGCTGCCACCTTCTTATCCTCCTACCACTGCCTCTGCCACCGTCAACTGCCACCAGGAGGGTGGCTGCGCTTCTGTTCCGAGTGTAGGCTGTGTGCATGTTTTACTGCGTGTTTAGGTGTGTATGGTTGCATTCCATTATAAGTATGTGTGTGGGAGTTTATTTGGTCGGAAAAAGGGGATCACCACCACTGTGAGGTGGTGGCTGCCGCCATGTGCCACCGCCGGCCAACACAAGGGTGGTTGCAGGTGTGTGTTTACTTAGTGTGTGTGTGTGTATGTATTATCGAGTTGTACATTATAATGGTGCCAAAATAATAATAAGAGAACTCAAACCACCACCGTAGGGTGGTGGCTGCCGCCAGTTGCCGCCACCGACCGCCGTGTCGGGTGGCGGTGTGCTTTGATGGTGTTTTGACTCGTTTGGATGTTTGGACAAGGGAGTAAGAAACCCTAATGGGCCCAATAAGGCTTAATGGGCTTAATGAACCCTAATGGGCCCAATGAAGCTTAATGGACCTAAAAGCCCAAACAGATGACTAATGGGCCTAGTGAAACCTTAATGAGTCTAGTGAACCTAAATTAATCAAAAGACATATCAATTGGGCCTAATGGGCTAAGATGGGGTTGGAAATCCTAATTAGGGTTTAGAAAACCCTAATATTGGATTTATGGGCTTGGACTTATTGGGACCCACTTTTGGGCCATTGGAAGGGAATTGTGTGATTAAGCCCAATCACACCATATGACTTATTTAGAAGAATGATGGGCTTAGTGGATTAAGTCCTTAATGGATTAAGTCTTTAACGAATTAAGTGAGAAACACTTAACCCTAATCGTCATTTTATGTGAAAACCCTATTTTCACTTGGGTTTATTGTTGGGCCCTTCTATTGGGCCTTGATGATTGGGTTATTAATGGGCCATCCAAAGTCAAGCAATTGGACTAAAATACTTTAATGGGCCAAGGGTAAGGCCCATGTAAGGGATTTGGGCCCAATTTGGAAAACTGGGCCACATGTTGGGCTTTGATTCCTAATTGACTTTGGGCCTATGGATTGGGCCTTAGGCTTAAATAAAGCCAAGCCTGGGGTAATATAGTAATTATCCAAAGTATGTACTTATGGTTATGTAGTGAGACCCAATTATTAATTGGGAGATGTTTTGATATTTACAGATCGGGAATCTGTCATCCAGCAGGTGGGGTTAAGTCTGCTGGACTTCACCAGTGTGGGATGGAGTCTGCGGGACTTCAGCAATGCAAGGTGAGTTTTCTCACTATACTTTACCATGAATGGTAACTAGGTGTGACCGGAAGGTCTTATGTGTATGAATGAGTTATGAGACTTTATGTGATATGTGACTGGAAGGTCTTATATATTTGTATGAGCTATGTGACTTATGTGATATGTGACCGGAAGGTCTTATATATTTTTATGTGCTATGAAGAGTATGTGATATATGTCTATATGTGATATGTATATGTTATGTATCTTATGAGGTGCTTGGTATGGACCGGAAGGTCAACAGGGTAAGGACAGGAAGGTCAGCAGTGTATGAATCGGAAGGTCAATAGGGTGTGGACCGGAAGGACAGCAGTGTATGGAACGGAAGGTCAACATGGTATGGACCGGAAGGTCGACAGGGTAGGACTGGAAGGTCTACTCGGATTGTGGGACCGGAAGGCCCCTGAGACACATTGACCGGAAGGTCTCGTAGAGCTATAGCCTCAAGTGGATTATGTGTTGTATGTGGTATTTTAGGGAACTCACTAAGCATATGTGCTTACTGTGTTATGTGTTATGTGTTTCAGGTACATTGTTTCAAAGGAAAGGAGTCGGCGTGGTCGCAGCGCATCACACTATGTTTTCCGCATACTGGATCCTTGGGATTACACTCTGATAACGGTTTTTTGATACTCTGTTTGATTACTGACACTTTGGTTTGACACGAGATATTATTGTGAATGTTTTTATATTGATTGTTTAATGTAATAACTTATTTAAAAATGAAATTTTTGGCCTTCAATTTTGGGATGTTACATGAATCATGTAAAGTGAACCTATAGCAATCACAAGCAATCAAGTTTCAATGTCAGCTGAATCCGAGATGAGATGAAGTTCCGAGATTGATGATGAAGTCCGAGATCAAGTAGTTCTGAGATTTGAAGTCTGTTCACGCTGTTAATGCATTTTATCTTCTTGTTGATGTAACAGTTCATTGGACATTCTTTTATGTATCTTTTAGATATCAGTTTGTCAAACACTGATTATTATCTAGTTCTAGGAATGTTCCTCAGTTTGAACTATTTTCCTCCTCCACTATATAAGGAGTGAATGTTTTTACCATTTTAATGTGTGTGAACAATTTAAAGTAATAATCCAAGAATATCAAATATTCTCTTGACATCACTTTCACTTTCCTTTAAGTCAAGTTCTTTCATAACATTCTTCTTGTTCCTTAAATATCTTTGCATTGATTATACTCTAAGTTTCTTTATTTATTACTTGAACACTTTGTTGAATATTTACCTTCAAGTCCTAACTGGTTCACCAGATTCGATTGGAACCTTTATATTAAAAGTAGACGTTGATCTTAAAGATTAACTCAAGGTTTGAGTTTTCAAACCTTGTCCTTGGGCATTGATTCTTGTACTCACAATTGGTATCAGAGCTTGAGTGTTTGTCCTTTGAATCCATAAGAACAAATTATAGTTGATTTGAAATTACCTTGGTATTTCAATCATTTATGTGTTCAAGATAAAAGTTCTTCTATATACCGCTTCTCCTCTAATATTGTAACTTCAATGGTTGCTCCTAATTCTCAAAAAATATATTCAATGCAAATAGCAAATAGCATGGGTTGCCCTTTTCGTGCTCCACTGTTAGATCTTGAAGAGTATGATCACTGGAAAGTCAAAATGCAAAGGTTCATACTTGGTAAGAAAAAGGTGAAGAAATATGGATATCCGTAAAAGAAGATCCTCATGTTCCAGTTAGACAAATCGTAAGAGATTTTGCTTCAACTCTCTTGGGCCAAGAAGGACAGCGTCAGGCACCTCTCGCTGCTACCGACATTGAAAAGCTACATGCAGATCAAATTGCATTTTCCGAGATGGTGTTCGGTGTCCCTCCTTCTCTCTTTGAGCACATTAAGTTGTGCAAATCTGCTATAGAGATTTAGGACACTCTCCAAGACCTATTCGAAGGATCAGAAAACATGAAGGATAAGTGTCTAACCTCGGTTGTCAACGAGTTCGATACTTTCACCACCACTCCCGGTGAATCAGTTGCCTCAGCCTCCAATAGGTACCGAATCGTCGTCAACAACATGACAGCTCATGGGATTGTCCAAACTCCTCTAGAATACAATCTCAAGTTCATCAATAGTATTGGTAAAGGATGGGGAAACATGAAATCATGTCTTCAAAGTAATGGATCGCTGAAGAAGCTAAAGCTTTACCAGTTGTTTGATGAGCCTCAAGGACATGAATCAAATGTTGCATAAATATTGAGAGAACTCTCAGGAGATCCTCTAGCTCTTGTTAGTTCTTTCGATCCTCAAATCTCAAACCCCTCTACTTCGGACCCTTTCAAAGTTGTTATCCCACCCATTCCATCTGTTTAACCCTCTCCACCAGCTTTACCTGTTCTTGCTAATTCCAACTATCATCTTAATGGAGACCTCGACCGTAAAGCAATGGACTTTGAACTTCCCTTTCCATAAGAGTTTAATTTTTTGTCCATGAAATACAAGAGATCATGGAACCCCACTCACAAACATATCACAATCGTTTCTAAGCTCCTCACCAAAGTAATCCTCAACCATTTCCAAAACCTTCAGAGAACCCACCTGCATACAAACCAAACATCTCAACACCAAGTCATTCCTCATAATCTCGGGATGATCCGAAGTCAGACAAACCGAAAATAATTTGTCATAATTGTGGCCATGGAAATCACTTTGCCAAAGATTGTATGGCTAAAGCCACACAGAAACCAAAGATCAAGGACTCTGCATACTATGCCCGTCGAGCCCAAGAAATGGCTACAAGTGAAAAAGCGTTTGTCACTATTGTGTCAAGAGATGTGGAAGGGTATTGGTCATCAGGAGATGAAGACGATGAGAGCTCTGGGAGAAACATATGTCTTATGGCTAGACAAAAAATCGAATGCGATAAAGGCTATCGGTCATCTGGATCAGACGTATATGATGAGGATATTGAGCCAAACTTTTGCTACATGGCAACAACCGATCCACCTGTTAGGAGCATCGTTCAATAGGTAAAATCTATTATTACTGATAATAATTTTGATTAATCTCTTTGTGAACCATATCTAACCTAGATCCAATCAGTTTTTAACATCATCTATAAAGCCTATGAGTCTGCCACAGAAGCGAGTGAGAAGATAGAAAGTGAATTAAGTCGTCTTAAATTACATTTTGAGGATAGGAAGCTTAAGATTGAGCCGTTAGAAAGAGAACTTGTAATGTCACAAGATCATTGTATCATTCTTAAAAACAAATGTGAAATCACTTATTCTTAAAGGAATGTTTTAATTTCTGATAACAAACGTATGAATGCCAAAATTCATTCTTTACATCATGCCATATATATATATATATATATATATATATATATATATATATATATATTATTGAAGCTATTGAACGGATGACTCATAATTTTCGTCATCCTTGGTCCAAAGCACCTGATCTCGCAAGCAAGTTTCAGAAACCTATTGCTCGTCCTTTGAAGGAGTTACGAGATCTAGCTTTTATGGGACACATTTCGAACCACACATATTTGGATACCCCTGTCTCACCATTGTCACCCCTTCCTGAAACCTCAGACCGGTTTTCATCTCTATTTCTTGAGTTTCAGCCCATAGTTGTCAAGTGTCTTGATTCCACGCCTCATCCGCATCTGATACCCCTGGACCTGAATCAAACCTCGAAATTCATTCCCTAGCATCACCCACACTGTAGTTCAGATTCCGAACCTCAGTCCTCCTAACAATTGTTTTGTTGAGAAAAAATTCCGAAGACAATTGGACTTGACTCGGATATCTCAGATTTTGTTTGGGCTTTTCTAGATAGTGACGTTGAAGAATAAATCTTAGGTGATTATTCATATTACTCTTGTGTTTCCAATTCTCAAGTGATTTCAACATCAACCCTTCTACTAATTAAGCATGTTCTTAACAACCCATCTGTTGGCCAACTTCCAAGTCATCATTTGACTCTAGGAAGAAAACTTCATTAAATAGGAAAGATGTCGTCAATCCTAAGATAGAAGCCAAAAATGCCATCAAAAGGGAAATTAGGTCAAGACATGACTCCTGTTTCATTCTTAATTCCAAGAAGAAGTTAGCTCGGACTGTTAGCCCATCTACTAGAAACTACAACACATTTGCGCATGTTAAGATTCTTAAAATGCCATCCAATCCTCCTAGATCGGTAGCTCAAAACAAAGTTGTCAATCCCATTCCAAAAAGACTACTGTTGATACTCATCCCACTAAAACTAGCTCTTCTCGAATAGTTTCCTCTATATTCATTGCTAAATCTGATGGTACGATTATCAAACCACAACAACTTTCAAAACCAAATGTGCCATCAAAAGTAGCAAGAAAAGAACAAGTTGCTAAGAACACTGTCACTCAAAAATCTTCAAATGATTTTAAAAAAAAATTTGAACGAAAAGTTAAAAGTATGGAAAAAGAAACTGCAACTTCAAGTGATAATGTGATTCCTACAGCTCCAAAAATTGTTGGTCCGAGAAAAGTTGTTCCTAAAAAATCTGTTATTGAATATGATTTGTGGATCAATGAAAAGACCATGACTTTCTGCTTCTTTCTAAAATAATCTCGGAGCAAACCCTCCAAGACATCTATTGCTCAAAAGTCATAACATAAGTCCAAAGCTCGTGCCCAAGTCCCAAAATCTAACTCAAAGCCTAAAAACTCCAAAATTCACTAATTTTTGCAGGCACTCTATGCTTCGATAAAGATAGAATATGGTATATTGATAGCGCTTGTTCCATGCACATGACGGCCCCTAACAATTTTCTGCGGGATCTTAAACTCTCACCAAATGTTGGCTATGTAACGTATGGAAACAACTCCAACTCTCAGATACGAGGATATGACATCCTCACAAATGGAAATTTCTCTGTCTTAAATGTGGCATACGTAGCTGACCTAAAGCATAATTTGATAAGTGTGGCTCAACTCACTGACTATAATCGAAGAGTTGAGTTCTGCAAAAAAACATAGCTACGTCATGTCAGAAGACCAAAAATAATGTCTCATCAAATCAAATCGCAACAAGAATATGTATCCTCTTGACATCATCATGATCATCGACAAGCCTCAACTCTGTCTGCTCTCAAAAGTTGTTCCTGACGTTAGTTGGTTATGGCATCAGAGGCTTGCTCACTTAAACTTCTGAAATATGAATGATCTTGTTTTCGGCAAAATGGTCAGAGGTCTACCACTCCTCAGGTTTGTAAATGATTACTTGTGTAATGAGTGTGAATGTGGGAAGCAATCAAAGAAAGCTCATCTTGTTATTATCGAAAAATCAATTTCGGAACCATTGGAACTTCTACACATTGATATTTGTAGACCTTCCACTCTAGAAAGTCTACATCACAAAAACTACATTCTTTTGATTGTTGATGATTTTACAAGGTTCACCTGGGTCTTCTTCCTTAGCCTGAAATATGAAACAACCTCGGAACTTATCATTTCTATCAAAGGAATTGAAGTTCTCATCAAACTACATGTGAGATGAATCCAAAGTGATAATGGTTTGGAATTCACCAATGTCAAAAATTCCTCTGTGACAAAGGCATTGACCACAATTTAACTGCTCCCTACACTCTTCAACAAAACGGTGTGGTTGAACGAAGAAACAAAAATCTTGTTGAAGCTGCTAGATCGATGCTTAACTTTGCAAATCTTCCACTTTATCTCTGGGCTGAAGCCATATCTACTGCTTGCTTCACTCAAAACAAAAGTATCATCAGTCGACGCATCAACATGACACCGTACGAAGCCAAGAATGGTCATCACCTGAGTATCTTATTCCTATATGACTTTGGCAGGTGCTTTATCAAAAAAAATCGTGATCAACTCAAGAAGTTTCAACCCAAAGCCGATGAAGGAATCTTTCTAGGATACTCAGCAAAATCAAAAGCTTACCGAGTTCTGAATCGTCAGACACGTGTTCTTGAAGAAAGCTTTGATGTCACCTTCGATGAAAACTATGTTCGAAATTATGTCCCAACCCATATCACAACCCACATCATGGAGTTTGATGCTCCGTCGCCAGGATGTCTGAATCCTCAAATAATTCATGAAGTTGAATTTGTAATCCTATTTGGAACCTCAAAAACAGCTCTTGACTCGGAATATCAATTAAGACAGTCCTCATCAACTGCTGCTCCCATTTCCCAAAATGTTTCTGGTCCGACTCCTACTTTTCCCCCATTTGATTCCGATCTAATTCAACCTTCTAAGGTTGAGGGGGAGAATGGTGTTCTTCCCTCTCTTGAATCAAATGTTGAAGGATTCCTAGATGAAACAGATCAATTCGTTGAATTCGAACCCATTCGAACAACAACGAAGGAGATGCCAACTTCTTTGACTTTCCGAACGAAGACGATGTTGATATCTCCGGTTCAGAGTTTCAGGGGGAGCATCATCCTCACATTCAAAATACATGAAGACATGATCCGTTCCACAAATGAGCTGACCAGGCAAACCTATGTCCTACATGAAAAGCAGATTCAGAGGTTGGAGAAGGAAATCCAAAAGAAGGATGAACACAATCTCATCATGCAGAAGGAGCTCATTAAACTTCTCAGAGCTTGTTGGAACATAGTCGACGTTCTGAACAACAAGTTCAATGACATTCTCTTTATCCTTTCCTCATTATTTGATCACTTGAAAACTCGAGCTCCCACAACTAAAGCCTATGATACCCTTTTGAAGTAAATTAACATGAGCTTCCAAAAGGTATTCGAAAGGCTCTCCGAAGTGAAAGAAATAGCCAGAATTGCCTTGGAATCTGGGCCATCCGCTGAAAGAGGGGGAGAACCAAGCAGAAAGGATCGTACCATTTCATGGAAACCTATCTCGGAGTTCAGACTCCTAGATAAATCTGATGACGATGACATTCAGGTTCTGTCCATGGGCATCCCATCTCAATAAGTTGATAAAGAAGATGATGATGATGATGATGAAGTTGAGTATATCACCAATGTTATGATCGGAATTCAAGCTCCAAGAAAATTTTCAGCCAAAGTTCTTTCAGAGGAAGAGAAAAGGATATGGTCTGCCGTTACCTGGCCATCATCCTTGGCAGAAGTTCTTCAACGAAGTCGTGAAATGGCTAAAGTCAAGACTAAGCTCACAATCGACGCATTCCGAGCCACCTAGTCTATGTTGCCTCCTATATCCTCTACAAGAATAGTTCCTGTTGATGAAGGTTCTCCTCTTCAGAAACCTGATGAAATTCTGGAATGGCCTCTGATTCCTCCTCCACCAGAGTTCACTATCACTGAGAACATTCAAAAAGTCATTTATGACTTAAACAAGCAACATCAAGACAATGGGAAAACGCCTATCTCGGAACCTAACAGTCCTGAAAGGACATTCAAGAAGTCCAAAGGATGGTAACAAGCCCAAATCGATCAAGCCCTTGAAGAGAACGTTCAGATCCATGCTCTAAAAGGCAATCTTAATCCATTGCTAGGCATATCCCCACTTTTTCGTGAAGGGGTAATCCATGATCAAGATATTGTGCCATTAATGTATGATGATCTACCCATGCAAGATGCAGACCAAATCGATCTCCCAATTTCTACCTTCGAAAGATATAACATCCAGTTTGCTCCACTCCACCCAGATGATGATCCTCAAACAATCATCAGAACCAAGAAAGAAAGATTGAAGACATTCTACTCCGTCAATGCATGACCTCAAAAGGAAGTGTGGTATCGGAAGAGAAACACAAATATTGTTGGGTTCAGACGAAGAGTTCAGAGCAAGTTTGACATGAAGTGCATGTTGTACGTATACTACATCAATTGTAACAAAACAACCACCATCACCATCACGGATGCAAACTGAAGGGTTTTGAGCATTCTAACACTCCTCTTGTGTACATCTAACCCTAGAAACCTTGGATCTATGTTTTATCTATGATACATGCAAATTTTGTTTCTCCAAGGTTTATATCCTATCTAGCATACACGTGGAACTTCTAAACATAAAAGTAAGCAAGAAAACATACCTTGTAGTAGATTGGATTCCTTGAAAACCTTTTGAGCCTAGCACCTCAAGTGTGATGCCTCAAATGTCTCACACAACACCAAATGCACTTGGAATAACTTAGAGAGAAATGAAGAACACTTAGAAATCGGCTAGCCCTCACTTGTATGTCTTAGTGGCCGATTTTGGTGAATAACATGAGGCTTATATAGTGTGTTACAACTAAGGTTACACCATGTAAACCCTAATTGTCATTACTTTTCATTTTCATGACCCATGGGTTCTATAAACACCATGGAGCATCCTATGGGTTTTAGCCCAACTTGATAATCCAGGAAGCATTAGTCCACTATATAAGTATGGATGATTTACACAATCAACCCGTATATTTAATTAGTCTCCTTTTGATCACTTAATTAATTCCAAATTAATTCTTGATCAATACTAATTAAATAATATTATTAATATATTAGAACTTATAATATATTAATAAACCTTAAGTGTTATTTCTCTCATTTTAGTCTATCCAAATGCATGATTTCATGCAAACCAAATGGACCATGCTAATCGGGTCAAGTACATTCCAGAAATAGTTATGAACTTAGACACCTAATCCAACAGTCTCCCACTTGGATAAGTCTAATAACTATGACTGAAAGAATGACTTCTGGAAACGATCAGCAATTGTAGCTCTTTCAAGGTCTCGCAAAACTGAGATGATAATGATACGCCATTTAAGATAAGTGATCATATAATCCTCTGTTCTAGATATCAGCCGGACAAATAAATGGAACAATGTCTTACTTATTGTCTAGCAATTTGTTTCTTGATTTCCGATTTGTTTGACATAGAACTTAATTGAACACATAAACTTAGTTTTGACTGGGCCTGGTACATGGGTCAACACAAAATCATCGAGGGGCCCATATATCGCTTCTAATCCAAGAAGGAACATATAAACTCCGACTCATATGCTTGTTCTACTACTTGTTGAATCATACACAAAGGCATATTTTATAACATCGAGTTACCATTGCGTTTTCGTACAATCAATGCATAACCAACTCATAGGCAACAAGTCATATCTCTAGGTTTGAAGACTTATATGATATTACTGTCTCATGATCACTTGAGATAAATTCCATGAAGTGATACCAGTGAGCGTGGGTTGAATCCAATACTCAGAACTTATGAGCACTCATGAGTGTTGTAGCCATGTCCAACATCTTAGACCTCTACAACCAACTCATGACAGTCTTGATTGATACCTACTTCCAACATATGACCAACTGTGGAGAATTCGAATAATATGATATACAAAACATAATTATTCTGGAAGTCAAAACATGCAAAATGAAACGATAGTAAACGATTGACAAAAGATAGCAACACTTTACTCATAAATAAATACAAGTTTTATTCATCATCAAATTTCAATTACACTTTACACATTTCAAAGCTATCTAGCTACTAAAACTAATATCATCCTTCAACCATATGTGCCTCGCATGCTGGAGATGCTTAACCATGACCAGTCCCTTCGTGAGGGGTCTGTCGGGTTCTCATCCGATGATATCCTCTTTTCCATGAGGAGTCCTTCTTTTATTCGATGTATAATGAAATGATATTTTCTGTCAATGTGTCTGGATCTCCTTTGATCCCTTGGTTCCTTTGCTAAGGCAGCTGCACTTTCACTATCACAGAAAATCTCTATAGGCTCCTTTATAGCTGGTACAACTCCAAGGTCTGCAATGAAGTTCTTTAGCCATATAGCCTCCTTTGCTGCCTTGCTTGCCGCTATATACACTGATTCACAAGTTGAATCAGCTACTGTCTCCTGCTTGGAACTTTTCCAAGAAACTGCTCCTCCGTTTAAGGTAAAGACCCAGCCTGACTGAGAGTGGAAATTATCCCTATCAGTCATAAAGCTAGCATCGCTATACCCTAATACTCTCAAGTCATCACTCCCACCGAGGGTAAGGACCCAGTCCTTAGTCCTCCGCAGGTACTTGAGAATGTCCTTTACCGCAGTCCAGTGAGCCTTTCCAGGGTTCCCCTGATATATGCTAACCATGATCAATGAAAAAGCCACATCAGGATGAGTACAAGTCATGGCATACATGATCAAGCCTACAGCGGAAGCATACGGTACTCGACTCATTTATGCTATCTCAGCCTCTGTACTCGGACTCTAAGTTTTACTCAGTCTGGCATTACTATGGATCGCTAACTCTCCTTTCTTGGAATTCTGCATGCTAAATCTATTCAACACCTTCTCCAAGTAGGTACTCTGACTAAGTCCAATTAGTCATTTACTCCTGTCTCTCAAAATCCTTATCCATAGGATATAGGCAGCTTCTCCAAGGTCCTTCATAGCGAAACACTTCCCAAGCCAGGACTTAACTTCCTGCAGAGTTGGGATGTCGTTTCCTATGAGTAGTATGTCATCCACATACAGTACCAAAAATCTGACTATACTCCCACTAGCCTTGACATATACACAAGATTCATCTTCACTCCTCGAAAAGCCAAACTCTTTGACTTTCTCATTGAAGCAAAGATTCCATCTGTAAGGTGCTTGCTTTAATCCATAAATGGATTTCTCAAGCTTACACACTCTATTAGGGTACTCTGTACTGACAAAACCCTCTGGCTGACTCATGTAAGCATCCTCAGCCAACTTTCCGTTAAGGAAAGTGGTTTTGACATCCATTTGCCATATTTCGTAATCATAAAATGCGGAATGAGGTGGTGTGTGCACTGCAATCATCCTAGGCTCTTCCCTTCGAACCAGAAGTACCTGAAACATAAACTAAAAAAACGTAAGCACAAAGCTTAGTGGGTTCCCCAAAATACCACATACTATATCAGCCCAAAAATCCAGATAAAATTTTTCTTTTTCTTTTTTTAAAATAGAAATTACAATTATAATTTGTTTCTCAAAATCCATTACATCATATCATATCAAAATATCAGAGTATCAATATCGATCAATGCGGAAATTGCTGGGAGTGAATGATGCGCCATTAAGCCGGGCCCTTCCCCTTAGTACCGAAAGTACCTGAAAACATCCAAATAAAGTGTAAGCAAAAGCTTAGTGAGTTCCAAAAATACAACACAACATACAACCACAATATACCATGGCACATACATAAGATTGCCATGGGCTACCCTCATGGTCTTTACCTGGAATGCCATGGGCTACCCCCATTGACTGATATCCAAGTGCCATGGACTACCCCCATTGTATTTACTTGGAATGTCGTGGGCTAACCCATGGTCTGGTATCTAAGTGTCATGGGCTACCCCCAAGGTCTTTACATAAGTGCCACACGCTACCCCCGGGGTCTTTAAACAATTAATTGCATAACAACTGTCAACCCACATGTCAAATAATGGGCTGACATTGGTGCCTTTGACCTATTTATATAGTGAGAAGACTCACCTCAGAATCTTGATAAAATACTGCTCGGCTACCGGTCCGAATATCTAACACTGAATATATACATGTTAACCTAATTAGAATTAAGTGAAAAAAATCAAGTCATATGCCAAAACCCTAAGTCCACACTCCTCCAATAAGGCCCACGAGTCTTTCTCCTTTAATGGGTCTAACATCCAAGATCCAAAAAAATTATGGGCCACAAGGCCCAAGAGGCCCGACCATGCCACCTATGGTCCAATAACTAGTTTAAAGGCCCAAATGCTCTAATAGATCTAGGCCCACGGCTAAGTAGCGCTCAAATGGCTCAAAGGTCCAATGAAGGCCCAAAACTCACTGGAAGCATACACCCAACGTACATCATCAATACTCTTAGCATACTGGGTTCTTTAGCGGTACGTGCAACGTATAAACTAGTACACCCAACGTACAAGATGCTTTGGACAAAAAGCCATTAAGTGCTTAATTCATGAAGCCACTTCGTCTCCAGATGTTGGTTATCTTAAAGGTCCTAGGGAATAAATTTAACAACTTTATGCCTTTTCATGCCATATGGGAACCCAACACCTCATTTTATCCATTAAGACTCACTTTAAGATCTTAAACTCATGCATGATGCCATAACAACCATCAAGATAGCATTTTTATGCTTTTAACATGTCAAACGACCTCAGATCTAACATTTCTAACCTCTGGAGTTGTTCAAACTCACAAAAGAGGATCCATGGAACAAAAATGGACTTATTACCAAACCCTAACTCAAACTAGCAAAAGGATAAGCAAGGTCTAGACTTTTTACCTCCAAAAGTTACCTAAGATGAAGTAGATGCAGGATCTAGAAGCTCAACCACGTCCAAGACTTGATCACCACCTTATCCTTCTTGCAAACACACTAAAATGGCGAACAAAATCACTTTTACACTCAAGGATCACACTTACTTGCAAACTAGGGTTTAGGGACGATAAGAGGCAATGGAGAGTGTTTAGGGTTAGTTCCAAATGTCATAAGAGTGTTTAAATAGGGTTCATGCCCTAAAATTAGGGTTTTTGTCTTAGGCTACGTACGCCCCGTGTACGCATTAGTACGCCCCACGTACGTGGTGCATGACTGCGTCCAAACCACCCTAGTAAGCTGAGCGTATGCATATGTACCACCAACATACGTAGGGACCTCCTTTGCAAATAATTTTCATTCCAATGGTTAAAAGGGTAAATACCTGCATTCCGAATGTTACAAATCTTCCCCACTTGAATTATACTTTGTCCCTGAAGTATTCTACCTTAAACAATTATGGGTAGTGCTCCCTCATTTCGCCCTTGAGTTCCCACGTCCACTCAGAGCCCTTGTGGTGCTGCCATTGCACCTTCACAAGAATCAACTCCTTGTTACAACGAGTCTTAGTTTTCCTATCCAGAATCACTAGCGCTTCTCCACATAATTCAGGTGTTCATCAACCGGAATGTCGTCTAACGAAACCACTATAGAAGCATCGACTACACATTTCCACAGCTGAGATACATGGAAGGTGTTATGGATCTGACTAAGCTCATCCGGAAGATTTAGCCGATATGCAACCCTGCCGATCCGAGAAAAAATCCTAAATAGACCAATGAATCGGGTTACCAGCTTACCCCTCTTCCGGAATCAGATGTCACCTTTCCAAGGTGACACTTCCAGCAACACCAGGTCTCCCACTTGAAACTCGAGACTCGAATGGTGTCAGTCAGCTTAACTCTTCAGGCAACTCTGCGTGACCCGCAGTCTGCCACACACCCGCTGAATCAAATCGGTGGTCTTAAGCACTACCTCAGTGCTTCCCCTGACCGGATGACCGACCTCATCCCAACAAACCGGTTTCCTACACCTTCTTCCATATAACATCTCGAACAACGGCTGATCAATAATAACATGATAAATGTTATTGTAGGAGAACTATGCTAGTGGAAGGTAAGTATGCCAACTCCCTTCGAAATCCAGCACATAATCTCTAAGCATACCGTTGAGCCTCTGGATAGTCCGTTCACTTTGACTGTCGATCTGGGGGTGGTACGCTGTACTGAAATGCATTTGAGTGCCTAACTCCTCATGGAACTTCCTCTAAAATCTGGAGGTGAAATGAGCATCTCAATCCGAAACCACAGATAATGACACCTCGTGCCTGACTACCACCTCCCAAACAAATATATTCACTAACTTTTCTGAGGATATGCTCTCAGCAATTAGAATAAAATGTGCACTGTTGGTCAGTCTATCCATAATAACCCATATAGAATCAACAACTCGCGCCGTCATGGGTAACTTGGTGATGAATTCCATAGTGATCTCCTCCTAGTTCCACATGGGATGGGTAACGGATGCACCTTGGTGTGAGGTCTTTGATGTTCGGGTTTGACCTTCTTACGAGTCAAACACCGCTAAACAAACTATGCAACCTCCTTCTTCATGCAGGGCCACCAATAGCTCAACCTTAAATATCGGTACATATTCGTGGCCCCTGGATGAATAGAAAATTCGGACTTGTGTGCTTCCTCTAAGATTGTCTCTATCACCCCACCTGTTTCCGGAACCCAAACCCTACCACACTGAGTCAATAACCTCGAATGTCTTTGACAAATAACGAAATCTACCATCTAATTCCCTCCATCTTCCTATTTTCCTTCTTCAACCCTTTAACCTGAGCCACCATGATCAAATCCATCAAGGGTGAAGTAACCGTCATCCTCAAAAAATATATTGGATCGATGAGCACACCGCCTTATGGCTCAAAGCATCAGCCACCATGTTGTCCTTCCCGAGGTGGTACCAAATCTCATAATCGTAAACCTTTACCACATCTAACCATCTCAGCTTCTACGTATTCAAGTTCAGCTGATCCATCAAATATTTCAAACTCGTATGATCGGTGTATATTGTGCATCGGACCCCGTATAAATAGTGCCTACAGATCTTGAGAGCAAACACCACAAACCCTAATTCCAAATCATGTGTGGGTTAATTCGCCTCATGAGGCTTCAGCTGCCTCGAGGCATTAGCAATCACATGCCCTCTCTGCATAAGGACAACACCCAAACCCGAAATAGAAGCGTCGTAATACACCATGAAATCATCCAATCCCTCAGGTAACGTGAGAATCGGGGCCTGACACAGCCTCTTCCTCAGAGTCTCGAAGGCCAACTGATGATCTGGACCCCACCGAAGCGTCACATTTTTCTTGTTCAACCGGGTCAAAGGTCCTGCAATCTTGGAAAAGTCCTAAATAAATCTTCGATAGTACCCCACAAGGACTAAGAAACTCTGGATCTCAGATGCATTCTTTGGAACCTCCTAATATGTCACTGCCTCAATCTTGGTCGGGTCCACCAAGATACCCTCTTCGTTGATGATGTGCCCCAAAAACTGCACCTCATGCAACCAAAAATCACATTTGGAGAATTTGGCATAAAGCCTCTCCCTCCTCAAGGTCTCCAACACTTCTCGCAAATGCTGCTCATGTTGCTCCTTGGTATTGGAGTAGACCAGAATATCATCAATGAAAAAAAATCACATACCGATCCAGCATCGACTTGCAAAACCATTTCATGAGATCCATAAACGTTGCTGGTGCATTGGTGAGCCCGAATGGCATCAACACGAACTCGTAATGCCTATAACGAGTCCAGAAGGCTATCTTATGCACATCCTCATCCCTGATCCTCATCTAATGGTATCCCGTCCTAAGATCAATCTTGGAGAACCAAGATGCACCCTGAAGCTGATCAAATAAATTGTTGATACTTGGAAGTAGGTAATATTTCTTCACCGCCAAATTGTTCAATTCCTGATAATCGATACACATCCTTCTTTTCTTGCACAAGATCAGTGCTCCCCATGGGGAACTGCTCGGTCGGATAAAACCCTTTTCTAACAGCTCCTGCAACTACGTACACAACTCCTGCATCTCAGGCGGGGCTAGGCAATATGACGCCTTGGCGATAGGAGCCGAACCATGAACCAAATCAATACGGAACTCAACCTGCCTCCCGAGAGGCACTCCCGACAACTCCTCGGGAAATACATCGGGAAAATGTCGTACAATGGGTACCCTGCTCAACTCTATCGTGGTCTCAACCCGTGTATCCGAAACGTAAGCCAAAAACCTAGAACAACCCTATTGGAGAAGCCTCCTAGCCCTCGCAACTAAACAAAGAGCTGGCCCATGTGAAGCTCTCTCACCATGAATGACCAGTTCTCCCCCACATGGGGTTCGAAACCTCACCAAATGTCGCTCACAATCACGACTCCATTGGGTCCCAACCAATCCATCCTGATGATTACCCTTAATCCCCTCAAAGGAATCAGTACCAAGTCGATCGGAAACCTCTCGTTAAACATGTTTCTAACACATCTCTGGAACACCCTGGTGGAACTCACAGGACGGTCATCCGTAATCTCCACCTCAAGAGTGGAATCCAAAGTCCATGGAGCTAGGGGTGCAAACGAGCCGAGCCGAGCCCGAGCCGAGCCTGACCAGGCTCGGCTCGGGATCGTTTAAGTTATACGAGGCTCAAGCTCGATCTCGGCTCGATTCGAGCTTTCTTTTACTGAGCTCGGCTCGAGCTCGTAAAGAATTATATAAGCTCGGCTCGGGCTCGGGCTCGGCTCGTTTGTCGTTTGATGTGCCTAAATAAGCTTAAGCTCGGATCAAGCTCATTAAGAAGCTCGTTTACTAATACCTGAAATCCATAATTTCCCAAATATGTTTTTATTTTAATATAAGAAAATAATAATAAATTTTATTATATAAAGGCTCGTTTAGGCTCGCGAGCGTAATCGAGCTTAGTGACATAGGCTCGAGCTCGAGCTCGTTTAATAAACGAGCTTAATATTAAGCTCGAGCTCAGCTTGGGCTCGTTTAAAACCGGTTTCGAGTCGAGCTTTTAACGAGCCGATCCCGAGTAGCTCGCGAGTAGCTTAGCTCGTTTGCACCCCTACATGGAGTATCTCGAAACTTCTTGCTGAGCACACGAGATACAAAGGATCGTGTAGCCCCCGAATAAAAAATAACATAAGCCAAGAATCCATTGACCAAAAAGGTCCCTATACAAGTTCAAAACAACATAAGCATAACAAGAAAGCAATAAAAGATAGAGATAAGTCACATACAAGTAACGATATCCGGCGCTGCCCAGGTCTCATCACTGGTCAACTGGAATGCTCCGCTCTTCATCTCAGGAGCCTCATCCTTGCCCTGGCGAACATCGGTAATCCTCAGACATTCAGTCTTTTGTGGCCGGTCTGGTTGCAGTGGAAACAAATCAAGTCCTTTTTGGTGCACTCCCTGCTCATATGGCTCGGTTGGCCATAACCATGACATACCGATCCTGCTACACGATAAGCTCTACTGTGTGGCTTGCCACACTTGGTTCAACTGCTCCGGCCTTGCAGGAATCTACTGTAGGGATCAGAGGTCTTAGGCTTCTTAGCCTAACATATTGGCATCTAAACCTGCTCCGGCTTCCGCTTCGTCCGAAGCTCAAACTCGATTTCCCACTCATGGGCCATCTCAATCATGTCATTCAATGTCTTGCACCCTGAAAAGCTCACAAACTCTCGTAGGGGTGAGCATTTGGACCGGTGACCCGGACCGGACCGGTGAACCGGACCGGACCGGACCATTTTTTTGGACCCCAGGGCCGGTTCTCGGTTCTAAGTTTTCTATCCGGTCCGGTCCGGTTTTTTTCCCGGTTCGGTCCGGTTTTTACCGGGTCCAGGACCGGTTGGACATGGTAAAAAAAAAAAAAAAGTTTTATCGGCCTTATTATACCATAGCAAAAGCGACGTTCCCTTTCCCATAACACGTAATAGCCGATAATTTCCAAACAAAAAAAAACCTCGTTCGATGTCGATCATCTCAAATCCCAAATCGGACCTTGTCCTTTTTGATTTCTGAATCGCATCGCAAGCAGCCAAGCAGTAGTCGATGCCAAGCAGTAGTCGATGCCCGATTGTGAAACACAAGTGTCGATTCTGATTTCTGTATCCTCAAGTCGCAAGTAGCAATTCGCCAATTCGTTTCTCTCAAGTGTCGATTCCGGATTCTCCCTCTCTCAAGTCTCAACTCTCAAGTGTCGTTTCTCTCAAGTCTCGATTCACTCAAGTCTCGATTCATAATTAATGGAATCAAAAACCGGGATTGCTAATTGGATTGCACTTGATGATGATGAAATTCAAGTAAGGGTTACGATTTTTGGTTCTTTTTTTGTTAAATTTTGTTGAAATAACAAACAATATTGTTATATTTAGTTGAATACTTGTCAAAACAAAATTATTGTTATTATATGTAAACTAAGGTTATGTTTTTTGGTTGAATTTTGTTAATATTTGTTGAAAATTATAAAGTATGTTGCTACATTTTGTTGATTAATTGTGAAAAAGTTTGTGTTTTGATTGCATGTAAACTAAGGTTATGATTTTTTGTTGATTTTTGTTAATTTTTATTGAATGTCATAAAGTATGTTGTTATATTTAGGTTATTTGTTGGTAAAAAAAAATTATTGTGATTGTATGTAAAGTAAGAGTATGTTTTTTGGTTGAATTTTGTTAATATTTGTTGAAAGTTATTAAGTATGTTGCTATATTTTGTTGATTAATTGTGAAAAAGTTTGATTTTTGATTGCATGTAAACTAGGGTTATGATTTTTTGTTGATTTTTGTTAAATTTTATTGAATGTCATAAAGTATGTTGTTATATTTAGGTTATTTGTTGGTAAAAAAAAATTTATTGTGATTGTATGTAAAGTAAGGGTATGTTTTTTGGTTGAATTTTGTTAATATTTGTTGAAAGTTATAAAGTATGTCGTTATATTTTGTTGATTAATTGTGAAAACATTTTTGTTTTGATTGCATGTAAACTAGGGTTATGATTTTTTGTTGATTTTTGTTAATTTTTATTGAATGTCATAAAGTATGTTGTTATATTTAGGTTATTTGTTGGTAAAAAATATTTATTGTGATTGTATGTGAAGTAAGAGTATGTTTTTTGGTTGAATTTTGTTAATATTTGTTGAAAGTTATAAAGTATGTTGCTATATTTTGTTGATTAATTGTGAAAAAGTTTGATTTTTGATTTCATGTAAACTAGGGTTATGATTTTTTGTTGATTTTTGTTAAATTTTATTGAATGTCATAAAGTATGTTGTTATATTTAGGTTATTTGTTGGTAAAAAAAAATTTATTGTGATTGTATGTAAAGTAAGGGTATGTTTTTTGGTTGAATTTTGTTAATATTTGTTGAAAGTTATACAGTATGTCGTTATATTTTGTTGATTAATTGTGAAAACATTTTTGTTTTGATTGCATGTAAACTAGGGTTATGATTTTTTGTTGATTTTTGTTAATTTTTATTGAATGTCATAAAGTATGTTGTTATATTTAGGTTATTTGTTGGTAAAAAAAAATTTATTGTGATTGTATGTAAAGTAAGAGTATGTTTTTTGGTTGAATTTTGTTAATATTTGTTAAAAGTTATAAAGTATGTTGCTATATTTTGTTGATTAATTGTGAAAAAGTTTGTGTTTTGATTGCATGTAAACTAGGGTTATGATTTTTTGTTGATTTTTGTTAAATTTTATTGAATGTCATAAAGTATGTTGGTAAAAAAAAATTATTGTGATTGTATGCACTACTAGAAAAAAAGCCTTTTACGACGCTCATTGCGCGTCGTAAAAGGCTCAGACGACGCGCAAATGCGCGTCAAGGAAGGCCCTGTCATAAAGAGAGACGACGCGCTTTTGCGCGTCGTCTATAGACGACGCGCATTTACGACGCTCATTTACGACGCACAATTACGACGCGCGTTTACGACACGCAATGCGTATCAAGGAAGGCCCTGTCATAAAGGAAGACGACACGCATTCGCGTGTCGTAACCTTATGACGCGCGTGTTAATGACACGCAATGCGTATCAAGAAAGGCCATGTCATAAATGAAGATGACACACATTTTTGCGTATCATAATTTTAAATGTTTAAAAAAAATATTATTTATAAATTTACTTATTTTCAAATTAAATTTGTATTTAATGTTTCATAATAGAAAATAAAATATCATATACAAAAAATAGAATCCATTGCATAAATTTAATGTCATACAAATAATCGTTCCATGGAATGATAAAACAAATCAATAAAAGTTGTAACAAAAATTTACAAACTAACTAGATACAAGAAATATAAAAAAATATACCCTCAAATGTTTTTCAAAGTCTAATATCCATGTCAGCTCTTCAACTCACTTCTGCAACCATTGTTGGTTGTTGAGTTCACCCGACATCCTTGTTGGAAAAATCAGGGTTTCCTTCAACTTCTCTCACTTTGTCCACACCCTCAAGCCTCTTTACTGCAGCCTCATGAAACCTTAATCTCAATTCCAATCCTTGTATCTCATCTTCCCTTTGTTTTGCCCACAAATACCCCAACGGACCACAAATCAACTGCTGCACCTACAACAACGGAATTACGTGTTTCAACTTTCAACTATATAAGCAATAAGCAGAAAGACATTTGAATAAAGGGTAAAGGGTATAACTGTAAATTCCAACCATTCCCCATAAATAAAGGTACTGTTTTCTGATGCACCCCCTGATAAGTCCTTTGTACTGTATATATATATATATATATATATATATATATATATATATATATATATATATATATATATATATATATAGGCAAGCAACTTTTTCATTATAGAAGAAGAAGAGGGTTGAGACTAGTAATACCTGGCTAGATCTAAATGGGCTTCTCTTGTCAAGACGTTCACACATCACACATGCATGGCTCAAATTTTATCTCCTGATAAATCATGAACACATAAATATGATTTCACAAACAAACAAACATGCAATGCAATGCAAGAACACTAGAAAACATACCTCATAGAGTTCGATTTCTTCATCCAAACTAAATCCAGCCCTCTCATTTAATTTTTATGTAATTTCAGTTGGTTTACCAGAACTCTTGACAAAAAACCTACCAACATATCTCCAAAAATAATATAACATATGATATGATTACACAATAACCCCATCCCATTAGGCTACTGAAAGATATAACTAACTTGTTGAAAGTACCTGAGTTCTTCCTTCACGGGATCATAAAGCTTGAAGAAAATAAGTATATCATCCTTGCTTTTCTCAGGTGGTGGAAGAGGATGCAGCAAATCCTGAAAACAATGTTCGGTTCTTAATCGGGAGAATTAGGAAATTCAAAGGTACCGGACCGGCCGGAGTGAATATCAAATCCAATGCAAATACAAACTGTTCTACATTTATACTATACATGATATTATAATATATATATATATATATATATATATATATATATATATATATATATATATATATATATATATGATACCTACAACTCTGTAATAAAAAAAGATGCAACAAACAAGAAAACAGAAATAGAAACAAAATTCAGAAACTATTCTGCATGGCTATATTATGTAAGGGCATGTTTCTTTCTTTTTCTTAAAGTATTGTTTTGAATGGATAAGTGATGTTTCTTTGGAATAACTGATATAGAGTAGACAAAGAATGTTTATTACATGTCACACCCTCTAAGCTGTTGAATGCATCTTCCAATTTCTATAAAAAAAATAATTATTCAAAACCAGTTTAAATGTAAGTATGTTGCGATCATGAAAAAAAAAATAGACTAACCTTAGCGCGTCTAGCCAATGATTTCAAGATTCCATCTCTCTCACTAAAATAGGAATCATAAGATTCATCTCCAACTTTTGGGGGACTCATGACAAGACTTGCAAGAATTTGACCAGAAATATTGGAGCAAAGATTCACAGATGCCAACTTGTAAAATTGTTGTCTAACTTCAGTACTAAAACCAGTTACCTCCATGTAACCACCTCTTTTCCCACATTCACCATGATACCCTTTTTTTTAAAAAAAAACTCTTATATAAACTCAACAATTTGAATTTTATGTTATTTCATTTATTTATATATACCTTTAGATACCGATTGAAAAGAAACCAAGGGGATATCACCATATCCCATTGAACGACAGATTTTCTTGAATGAGTTAAATTTCTTGTCAGCTGCATATATATTCTCTTGGTATACCTGCAAAAGTTGGTTTACGAAAATGTCCAATTTACCCTTTTCAACTTGCGTAATAACATATGGAAGAGATTTTTATTTTTTTTACCTCGTCTGCTAAAAGAACCAAACCTTCTTTCTTGCAAAATTCCACAATTTGTCGTTGGTTTTCTTCAGCAAGAACCTATGAAGTATCAACAAGAGTGAAAAGTAATTTTACCATTTTTACTAAAAATGGTTTAAATAGAATGCATTTTTATTTTTTTACCTGCCCGGTTGGGTTGCCCGGATTAATTGCAACCAATGCCCGAACAGTAATACCCTTTTGTCGGGCAGCTTCTAACTGTTTCTTGAGTTCAGACACCTCAAGTCCCCACCCTGTTGCTTCATCAAGATAATAACGAACCTGAAAAAATCAATAATATTTATTTTACTATATTTCTTTTAGATATTAAAAAATGTCTTATTTTGAAATAAAAAAAAAAAAGAAATACATACTAGAGTGCCACCATGAAGGGCAATAGAAGCAGAGTAAAGAGGATACTGAGGAATGGGACATAAGATTCCATCCTTTTCTGATCTTATAAGTAACTGCATCATCATATGGACCTGAAATGAAAGATTTAATAAAGCCGATTCGTTTGACATGAAAATGGTTAGTTTAAGAGCATGAAAAAGTCGATTTTACCCCTGGACTTGCACCATCTGTCAAGAAGATATCATCTGGATCAGCAGGGTAACCATCACGAGCTTTAATTCCAGCAGCAATGGTGTCACGCAATCCCTTAATACCCTGATTCCATTACAAAAAATTAAAAAAATTTCTCCACTTTCAGGTTATAATTTATTATTTATGTGCAGAAATTAAGTTACCTGACTGTGACTATATGCACCAGTAGCTCTTCCAGGCATTTGATCCAAGACCATTATTGCTCTTGCTATGGAATCCGAACTGGAATAAGTCAAAGGTAATTAAGTAAAGATATTTGTTAAGCTACTTCTTAAGAAAAGCTATCATTAATCCATACCTAAACAAACCATTTGTTTCCCTCTTGTCTAATAAGGAAGGATTGTCACATAATGCAAGAACCTCTCGAAAGAAAGTTATAGGTTTTTGACCAAGAGCTTGTGGATTTCCAATATTACAGTAAAGAATCTGCCAGATTTGAAACAATCACTTGCAATAGAATGTGTATTAATTTTTCATTGTGATTATAAACATCATAAGAGATGGCGTGTGAGAAAGTGATACCTCATTAAAAGGTTTGGAACCTGGATTTGTTTGCAAGTCTTGCTGTAATTTCTGTGATAGAATTCAAAATCGAGTCTCAATATCTCCATTAATGATAGCTGTGGATATGTGCTTTAATGCATAAATTTGATTCTCTAGAAAACATGATTTGTTTTATTACCTGAGCTATAGAGACAATCTCACCACGAACAGCATATTCACATTCTAATACCTGGAAATGGAGAAATGTAATAGGTTAACAATGTACTAAATCATAACCATCCTCTGTAAAAAAGTTAGAAATAGATATAGTAGATATATAATTGAAACCCTCCCTGACTAGAAAAATTACCTTTCCATGCCCTAAAATGATTGAAAATGATAGTGGAGCGAGTACTCTATGACTACATTCATAATTATCACAGAAGATTGAGGTATCCATAAAATATGAAACAGAAAAATCATTTTTTACAGAACACTCGCCAATCAGATGACGAATCTAACAAACATAGGATGGAGAAGTGTGGTGAACCAGAGAGAAGACGAATGGGTGGTGGGTGCCTGGGTAGTTGTCGAGCAGTATGGGGTAGAGAGAGAGAGAGAGAGAGAGAGAGAGAGTGAGAGAGAGAGAGATACTTGTAGATTAAGACCATGGCGGATGAGGCATTTTATCAAACATGTTGCGTGCATCATCGATTCTTCCCCATTTACTGTATAAGTCGATTTCTCGATTTCTATTTCTCTTTCTCCCATTCCAGTCTCCGACTTTCTGTTGCTGTGATAGAGAGTTTCCTTCCGTCAGTGGGATTTGAGTAGTGCCACCACTCCTCCGAAGGCTCTGAGTTTTCTCAGTCTAGGTCACTAGACCTAATGTTGCTGGCAAGGGCAGGCGAGGTGAGATTGCCGAAGATGAGGGGCTCCATCGGCTGGGTGACGCTGGAAAGCGTTGGACGGTGGGGCGGGGCTAGATGGAGGTCAGAGGTGGGAGGCGCCAACACCAAGAGAAACGTCGGAGGTGAGAGAAGTTGTCGACGTTGAGAACCGAGAAGAAGAGAAAGGGTTTGTCGAAGTGAGAAGGAGAGAAAGGGAAGTTGAAGAGAGAATGAGCAGTACACGAGGGCATAATCGGGGCAAGTTCTTGATAAAAAAGCCCTAGCTACTAGGGAAATTAAAGTGGAGGGAGAAAAAAAAGGAAGGCGGGATTTTAAGTTTTTGGGATTTCATTTTCCCCGGATGGAACGCGCGCGTTCTATTAAAATTTATAAAGCGACGGTCGTAGACGACACGCAGGTGCCCTCCGTGTTTTTATTTTTTTTTGTTTAGACACTAATTTTAGGGCACGCAAAAATGCGCGTCTGAAATCCTTTAAATTTTGGAAGAGATGACATTATTTTTTAGACACTCACCTTTGCGTATCATAAATAACTGCGTGTCATGGTTCGCGCGTCGTAAAAGGCTATTTTTCTAGTAGTGATGTAAACTAAGGTTATGTTTTTGTTGTTGATTTTTATTAATTTTTGTTGAAAGTCATAAAGTATGTCGTTATATTTTGTTGATTAATTGTGAAAACATTTTTGTTGCGACTATATGTAATGTAGGATACGAATGTTGATGAAGAGGAATTTATTGAGGATACACCACAAATCAATTTAGTTGATGATTCGGCAAAAGATGATCAATCAAATGTTAACAAACGAAAAAGAACAAATAGCAAAACGAAAACAAGTCACAAAAAAAAACAAACAAGTGGCAAAGAAACATCCTCTTGTTGGGACTCATTTGATAAAGTTATGATAAAAGAGGATGATGGTATGGAAAGAAGATATGGAAAATGTCAATGGTGTGAAAGGCTACTAAAGGCGGATGTGGAAAGGAACGAGACTTCTAGTTTACTCAAACACGTAGATCGGTGTCAAAAAAAACCCGAATAAGCTACAAGATCCAACTCAAACCAAATTGAATCTAAAAAAGGAGTCAAATGGAGATACTAGTGTTAAAACATGGAAACACGATGATGCAAGGATCAAAAAAGCATTACTTAACCTTTTTGTGGTAGGCGAATTACCTTTCAAGTTCGTTGAAAACGAGGCTTTTGTGGAATACACCAATGCACTTAATGCTAAGGTTGTGTTGCCATCTAGACATACAATATCCCGAAATGTTTCCAAATTTTACATAGAAGAAAGAACCAAAATGCTTCAATTTTTAAGTAACCCAAAGACCGCTATACATTTGACAACGGACACTTGGACGTCTTCTTGTCAAAGGACTACTTACATGGTGGTCACGGCTCACTTCATAGATGAGAATTGGATGATGCACAAGAGAATTATAAACTTTAGGGAGATAGATAGCCATAAGGGAGAGGATATGGGCCGAGAATTACTCGATTGTATTCGTGGATGGGGAATGAAAAATGTCATGACCATTACCTTGGACAACGCCGCTACAAACGACAAGGCAATGGACTTTTTGGTCAAAAAGTTGCCCAATCTTTACGAGGGTGGAAAGCATTTCCAAGTTAGGTGTATGGCTCACATTTTAAACCTTATCGTAAAGGATGGACTAAAATACCAAAACTATCATGTTGAGTGTATCCAAAAGGCGGTACGGTACATTAGATTGTCACCACAAAGAATAAACAAGTTCAAGAAGGCGATGAAAGATTGTGGCTTACAAACGAAGAAGTTTCTATGTGGTGACACTCCTACCCGATGGAACTCGACTTTCGAGTTATTGAAGTCCGCATATGAGTTACGAGAGGCATTTACGGAATTTGGCATAACAGGTAATATTTATTTTTAAGTTATATATCATCTTTTCAGCAAAATTATTAAGATTTTGTTTAGACTATAATTTTGTTTGTTTATGTATCTTTGACAGATAAATCATATGAAAGGGATCTCGGTAGAGTACCGGAAAATTATGACTTTGAAGTTGTAACCGAAATGGTGAAATTCTTTGAAAAATTCAAAACAAAAACAGAGCTTGTTTCGGCTACATCAAAACCTTTGGTAAATCTTTTTATCAGGGAAGTCTTAGATGTGGACATACATCTAAGAAAGTGGTCAACCAAACCAATGTTTCTCGATATGGTAAAAGATATGAGGACGAAATACGAAAAGTATTGGGGTGCATACAACAAGATGAATGATTTTATGTACTTTGCGGTTTTACTTGATCCTACCACCAAATCACCTTTTTTGTTACATGCTTTTAAAAAAATGATCGGGTACATGGAACCATCATTGACCCCCGCGAGCATGGACATAAAAGCACGTCAAATGGTCCGAGAGGTTGAGAATAGGATGGAAAATTTATTTATGACCTACCTGGAACGATTTGACAGCGGTGGATCATCTCAACAAGAAGCGAGTCAAATAGCCATTGATGTTGATGATGATAATGATTTTTTCGGTGATTTTCTTTGTACGGGAGGTAGCAAATCGGATCCAACGGATAACGAGTTACGAACTTATTTGAAAGAGAATATAGTTAATTATAAAAAAGATTTCTCAATTCTCGGGTGGTGGAGAGTAAATGCAATTAGGTTCCCAACAATTGCTCGGATGGCGAAAGGTGATTACTTTTTTTTAGACTTTCATAATTTATTTATAAATTAATGTTATTACAATTTAATTCTTTGTTGTTAGATATATTGGCGATACAAATCTCAAGTGTAGCGTCCGAGTCCGCGTTTAGCACATGTGGTAGAGTTGTAAGTGAGTATCGGACTAGTTTATCGACGTTGATAGTTGAAGCTTTGTTATGCACCCAAGATTGGGTGAGAAAGTCTACAAATCCGATAATTGACAATGTTGATGACATCTTGAACGATGATGATATAGCTTTGGGTAAAAAAAAATTACAAGCTTTGTTCTTTTTTTTATACAATATTACTTTTTATTAAATACTAACAACATTTTCATTTGTGTTTATGTAGAGATTGCACAAGCTTTAAATATATTACATATTGATGACAATGATAAGGGGAAGAAGCCAATGGAAGATTAGATTATGGGTTTATGAAGTTTGTTGTTTTGATTGCTTTTAAAGTTTAAACTTTAAACTATGTTTTTTGTTGCTATGGTATTATTTTTGTATGTTTGTGTTTAAATTGTTAACTTTTTGTTGGTGAACTTGAAATATATGTTAGTTGTTTTTATTTGGAAAATTAAGTTTGCAAGTTATAATATTTTACATCAATGTAGATTACTTATACTTTATGCAACTAAAGTAGTACCGGTCCAAACGTGTCCAAAAACCGGAAAACCCGGACCCGGACCCGGACACGGACATGGACACGGACACGATACATCCGGTCCGGTCCATGGTCCACGATTTTCTCCCTAACCGGTCCGGTCCAAGAGCCGGTCCGGTCCGGTTCGGTCCAAATGCTCACCCCTAAACTCTCGGATATCATCCTTCATCATAGCACGATATCTCGTCGTTCTCATCTCCTCATCCACAACTTACTGCAGAACCAGTAATGGCCTCTCCCCTGAACTTGGCGGTAATCCCCGCCACAGACTTTGTAATCTAGTGAAGATCGTGGAACTCTCTCACTAGTTGATGCACCTCAATGGTTGGTGCAAACTCCCAATCAAACCTCCGCACAAAATCCTCCCATGTCATCACTGTCACACCCGCCATCCCAACCTCACAAGTAACCTCCTCCCACCAGTCTCGCGCTCAATCCTTCAGCACACGGGTCACATATCCTAACTTTTCCGCCTCAATGCAAAAGCTAATGCGATGACCATTATCCATGTCATCAATCTAGCGGCGGCTAGCGATGGGGTCCTTAACCCCAAAGAACTCAGGTGCTCCGCATGCCTTGAACTCATGGAATGAGTGAGTTCGAGTGCCAATCTGACCCGTATTGATCTCGATTCGGAAAGACCTGAGCCGCTCATCCATAATCTACATGATCCCATCATTGACAGTACCGAAATCATCGGGGTAGCGTCAAGGATGTTGCGACTAACCTCGGCTGCTATAAGCTCGCGCAACCTCTCATCAATCGGCTCTACGCCAGAGCCTGAATCGGATCCCGAACCTAAACCTCCTCATGTTGCCATCACCATCCTCAACTCAAAATACATCATAGAAAGTAGTTGGTAAGGAAGTTCAAAGGGGTTCCTCCCCATCATAATCCTTAGAGCTTCCAAGTTTGTCCTTGTCTTGGGGTACAGGACCTGTGCTTTCAGTAGTATGGGCCCAATACTACCTTCCACACCTACCTGTACCTTCCCCTAAGTCCATACTTGATACCTCTAATTCACCCAACCATAGATAAAAACGACCTACGAAACACAACCCATACGCATATCCTAGACTCTTTTAGGATTTCTCAATCCTCACAGAACCAGAAACCTCATTCAACACTGCAGATTGCCTTATGCATACAAGTTATACATAAATAGAATCATATATACTGTCAAAAAAAGTTTCTACCCTAAGACTACAACCAAACAAGGAACATGAAATAAGGCATAATCCATCATTCTAGGGCTATGCAATCCTAAACATATACAACTTTGAAAGCATACACTTAACAAATAACAGAGTCAACATCGATTCCAAGCATTATATTCATAGCACTAAATTCTCCTAGGCTACAAGGCATCACACAAATTAGGCAATTCTCATCACGCATGAAGGTATCTAGGGTCAGTACTGTGGGATTAGGTGTCTAAGCCCATAACTATAATTGGTATGTACTTGACCCGATAGTAGCATGGTCCTTTTGCGTTGCATTCACCAGAGCAATTTGATAGGATGGATATTTGAGAAAGAGGTTATTTGTGATTTATTAATATATTATAATAATAATATATTATTTGAAAAATCATATTATTTAATTGGTATCGGTCAAGAATTAATATGGAATTAATTTAGTGATCAAAAGATAATGATTAAATTAATGGGGACTGATTAAGTAAATTAGTAATACATATAGTTTGGGGCTAATGATCCATGTTGATTAGGATGGACTAACTTTATGTGGGAGTCCATGAAGATTTAGTCCAAAGGGCTTATTATATGGATTATTGCACTAAAGGCCCAAGGAAGTGAATTAGGGTTTACAAGTGATACCCTAGGAATTCTATACTATAAATGTAACCCCTAGCATCACCAAAAAGTCCCTTAAGAGTTCCAAGATGAACCCTAGCCATTTGGATGCCTCCTAGACTCTCTCTCGTAATTCTCCATTTGCTTTTGGTGTTTTGTGACTCCATTAGAGGCATCACATTTGAGGTTGTAAGCTCTTGAAAGGTCAATTTCTATAAGCTACAACAAAGAGGTAATCATCTTACTTGTTTTTTATGTTTCAATTATCAATGTTGTATGCTAGTTAGGCTTCATGCTTTGGAACATGAAAATTACATGTACAACTAAAGAAAACTTAGATCCAAAGCATTAGGGTTGTATGTGCCCCATAGGGATGTTATAGTGCTCAAAACCCATCAGTGGTATCAGAACCATGGGTGTTTTCTGTTATATTGATGCATTGGTTAATTTTCAAAAGTTGAAAAAAAAACTGAAAAATTGTTATTTGGACAGTGGACTCGATGAGTCCCATTAGCGGACTCGACGAGTTGGGTCATTTGGTGATGAATTCGACGAGTTGGATCATCAGTTGGCAGTTTTTCAGGTTTTTTGGCCAAAATTGGATTAGGTTCATTACCACATACTGTTTTGTATCATAAAATCCATTTTTTCTGATATGGTAGCGATCATCCTCATCCAATTAAAAGATAATTGTCAAAAATTTTAAGATAATTGCTAGTTGATATGATAAGCTAATTATTTGCATTACTTGATTTGAAATTATCTTGCTATATGAGTTCAATTAGATCAAATTGGTAAATGATAAAAATATGTGATTATTTTACTTGTTTAAAATTTGATCTAAATGGCTTTGAAAAGTTACAAAACTTGCCATCAAGTTTTGGAATTCAAAAGGTCTTGAAGAGTTACAAAACTTGCCATCAAGTTTTGGAATACAAAAAGTTTTTAAAGGGTTTCAAAACTCGCCCTCAAGTTTTGAAATTCAAAAGGTTATGAAAAGTTTCAACCCATGCCCTCAAGTTTTGGAATTTGAAAAGTCTTATTTATGAAACATTAATTCCAGAACCCTAGTAATTTGAAAAGGTTCATAAGTGCACCTCTTGGTTTTGTAACTTAAAATTTAATTAAATGGACTTAATTTTGAAATCTTAAATTTAGAACCATGATTTTTGAATAGTTCAAATTACACCCTTATGGTTTTATTAAATTAATTAAATGTTTAATTAAAAGAGACAATTAATAAATCCATAATGACATGGTTTAAGTTTAATTAAATTAAAAGTCTAATTTATTAATAGATTAAACCACTTAGTATTTTAAATCTTTAAAATACACCCTTATAATATATAAAATTAAAAGTCTAATATATTATATATGTATAAGTTAAAAGTCAGTCTAACCGTTAGTAAGCCTCATTCACGAAGCTGGTCTATAAGGGTTGTTTAAGGAAGCGGCTTGTAAAAAGACCGCTCAAGCCCTGTTGGCAAGAAAACACGAAGATGGAATTTCTGTATGTACTCACGTCTTGGAGATGAAGTTACATATTGACAGGCTGGGAATTGTGGGTGTCGATGTCTCGAGGAAGCTGGTTGTTGACTTGGTTCTTCAATCACTTCCTAGGTCATATAGTGAGTTCCTTAAAGATTGCTATATGACAGTTCACGACGTGGACCTTATCGATCGTACCTATTTGCTAATTGCTACTGAATCAGCAATGATTTGTCGCACTGGTCAAACAAATTTGATTAGAAGATCATAATGGGTTTTGAGCATTCTAACACTCATATGGTGTACATACAACCCTAAATACCTTGGATCTATGTTTTCTCTATTATACATGCAAACTTGAACTTTCCAAGGTATTACCCTAACTAGCATACAATCTTTGATACTTGGGTAATATAAACAAGTTATCAGACATGCCATGTGATGAAGCTTGAAGTCTTGATCTTTAAGATCTTAGCCCCAATAGTGTGGAAGCCTCATGTGGAATCACAAATCACCAAAACCACCTTGGAAAACTTGAGAGAATAGTAAGCACACTAGAAATTGGCCCACTCTTGTATCCTCACACACTAGTCGATTTCTTGTGCCAAAGACCTCTTTATATAGTATGGAGGATTAGGGTTTCATCCATGTAAACCCTAATACCCATGACCTTTCATTTCCATAGGATCCATGGGTTAAAAACTTCATGAACTATCCATGCAAGCTTAGCCCAACCTAAATGAACTTGGCCCATGCTATATATATATATATATATATATATATATATATATATATATATATATATATATAAGAGTCCATATTTGATTAATTCCTTTTGATCACTAAATTAATTATTGATCAATACTAATTAAATAATATGATTCCATATTAATATATTAGAACTTATAATATATTAATATAAATCATAAACATACTATTCTCAAAAGACTATCCATATAAATTATTCCGGTGAAGTGCAACCCAAATGGACCATGCTACTCTCGCGTCGAATACATACCAATAATATTTATGAGCTTAGGCATCTAATCCAACAGTCTCCCACTTGGATAAGTCTAATACTATTATTGCATATGATTCCAAGATCCCGACTAGCAATCGTAGCTCTTAAAGCCGTTGTCGAACTCTGACCTTAGTCAATGACTTGTCCATTAGATAAGGGATCATATATTCCTCCATTCTAGATATCATATGGACTGAGACATGAATTATAATCATTCTCTCTGTACATTTGTTGTTTCCCGATTTCCGATTTATGACGAACGACTAATTGAACAAATCAAATCAGTCCAGACTTGGCCAAGCACTTCGGGGTGTCATCACTAAATCATCGAGGGGCCCAAAGATATCACTGTTATCCGTTTAAGGGTAAAAGGAATGGATAAACTTCGACTCATATGCTTTTTCTACTACTTGTTGAATCATACACAAAGGCATGTTTTATAACATCGAGTTACCAATGCGTTCTCATACAATTAATGTATAACCAACTCATAGGCAACAACTCATATCTCTAGGTTTGAAGAATATAAGATATTAACGTCTCATGATCACTCGTGATAAAATCCATGAAGTGATTCAAATGAGCGCTAGTTTAATCCAATACTCAGAACTTATGAGCACTCATGAGTGTTGTTGCAAATCTTGTTATGTCCAACATCTTAGACATCTACAAGCCAACTTCATGACTGTCTTGATTCATATCTACTTCCAACATATGACCGGCTGTGGATGGTTTGAATAACTTAGTCATTCAGAAAAAACAACCTAGTTATTCTGGAAGTCAAAACATGCAACGTGAAACACAAGAATAATCGAATCTAATGTGGTATCAGAACTTATGAATATAAATAGAACACCTTTTATTTATCACCATATTGATCACACATTATTCATTGCATACTGTTTCAAATTATCAACTCTATACTTCAATTAAAACAATAGTTGTCCCATGCTCCAAGCATGTACACTATGTTTTCAAAACACTAGTCATGCCATACACCAAGTATGAACACTATGTTTTTCCAAACATTAGTTATGCCATACACCAAGTATACACACTAAGTTTATCTATGATCTTTACTTTGTGAAATAGATCGATTGAACATAATTCTAATGACTCTCATTTCACAATCCCAAATCCTTACCGCAAATGCAAGAATTCCAAATTCCTGCCATTTAGCGAAATTTGTAAGATTTTAAACTTATATGCACTGATCCTCTGTAATGATTATGCACAAAGTCACAAAGACTTGTCAACAAACATTACAGAGTATTCCAATGGAGATCAACTCCATGGAAACGAAGTCTCATATTCAAAGTACATTGCTTTGAACATCCTTCTTGCATTAAGTTTCCTATTCTTACACAGATTTAATGAATAACTTCCACCTATGGGAACATTTCCATATTCCTATTTTGACTATCACTCCTGAACAAGAGTTTCCTCTTTTCAGAATATGTCAATATGGTCCTTCTAAAATTAAGACTATACTTCCAACTGTCCCTGAGCAACCAATCTTTGGTAAACCTTAGATTGTCCTCGATAATTGCTTAATCAAATTAGTCATATCCAGTTCTAGTACTTTTTCCCTCTTAATGCTCTAGGCATTTGGAAAAATTTAGAGCAGATAAATATTATATCACATGCAATCAATCCTATATCTGAAGCATATGGGACACGATTCATGATGTCTCACATAAAGACATGATACTAGACCAGTCTTTTGCTATAATATTTCTATTTCTATTTGCCATGTTCTGATAATTCAGATTATGAAAAGGGATGCCGTAATCACAATCGAATTTTAGAGCACAAATAATGTTCCAATATATATATATATATATATATATATATATATATATATATATATATATATATATATATATATATATATATATATATATATATAATTTCCTTATGTTGAACCATTCCAACATAACATTCATATATATACTTGACTAAATTTGATTAAAATCTCATGATCTAAGCTTTTAGATTTGAAATGAAGTATAATTTCCTCTCCCTTAATTATAGCAAAACAAATTTTTTCCCAATTGAAACCTTTTGTTTTTCTATAATTAACATTGCTAACTTGCAACCTTTATCATAATTATCATGCTCCCACTAACATGATCATTACTAGCATAACACTTGTGCTCCCACTAGCTTTGACATGTACTCAAAAATCAGCTAGACTTCTATAAACAAATACTTTATTGACTTTCTTACAAAAGTTCAAATTTCTGATACGAGATGCTTTGATAAAAGAAACATTATCAACATGATACGCCTTTCCTTAGATAGCACACATGTGTGTCTAAACAATTTCAGAACTATGAAAAGGGATGTCGTAATCATGATCTCAATTGTTTAGACCTTTTCCATTCCTCACAAGTCCATCTTAGTGTGTCGGTTAACCACACACGCTCCACTAACAACTTTAAGAATAAAAATATCACACTTGCTATCTACCTAAAATCTACTTAGTGAAAGCGTTTCCTCACCATCATTTTCATGAATCAGAGAGAAACCTTATGACAATTAGATTTTATGGTGTATGTGTTCCTATCCATGTGAATTTGTCAAAACCATAATCACAAGACAAGGTTAGTGACAAATCAAAACTCATATGGATTGAACTTGTGCAGTCTTAACTTCTTGCCACCTGGCAGCACAAGGGCCTGCCATTGCTTCCAAGTTGTTATGCAACCAATTGAGAACTCTCATAACTCATATGCAAAGCCAACTTTAACTCGAATGGGCACAGGAATAGGAAAAATGTCAACACAAAAGGTTATAAACCTCAAGTTGTGATTTAGTGAGAAACTACAGGTTTTATTCTTGATTAGATTTTGAAATTCTTTCAGGATGTTTTAGACTCCCATTGTCCTCTTTACATATAAGACTCACTTGCCAAATATTCAAGAGATAGTGCAAATTATTTATCAAGACAAACACTTCACACAATTGGCCTTAGTTGGTCTTTGTTTTATCCAAAGCATCACAACTTACCAATTTCAAATGTACAAGAGTGGTCACATTTTACTCTTACATTTGACAAGTGTTATAAACCTTTCTTTAAGATGTGACACTCAAGTTACAATCTTGGAGTATGGCTATAAGAATTGTTTTGGAACGAAGTATGACTCATCTTCTTGATTTAACCATTTCAAAAATTCAAGATTCCTCTTCTTAGTCATAAGAATGCACTAAGATGTCCTTAGAGGACTAATTGTGATATGATATCTAAATCATTAAGATGATCAAAAAACATGATACTAAAGTACTCTCCCATCTTTTCAAATTTGAGAAACTTTTATCTTTCTGCCTAATTTGATTCTTCTCATCCATCCTGCCATACATTGAAAATTTTCCAATGTATCAGAATTTCACTTAAACTTGTAAGTGTAACCATATTTAGTAACTTTTAGTATATCATGACGAATAGCCTTATCGAACTTTGTGGTGGACCTGACCAGCGCACAACCAAGTGTACCCGATCCCTTTGTCCTTCACTTGACTCACATATACATGTGAGCAAGGAATTAGTCTTAATTTTCCAAAGCTGAAAGCTCTCATTCATCATACTATACAACTTGCATGATTCCAAGTTTCGGTTCAATTGAAAACTTGGGTGATGAGAATCTTTCCTTGTTTGGTAAATTTTAGACACTATCACAAAAGAAAGAATCAAATTCATATTTCCATTATTGCTAGAAACAGACAAACATCAATTTTTCATAAATGCCATTGCAAGGAGATATAATAAAATAAAACACAATTTTATTTATTTATAAAATGTGGAAAAAACTTTTTCCTTACAATGCAACTTTAAATGAAAAAATATTCTATTACATATTTTCTAGCAATCTATCATAACTCCTAAGTAGTAGCTCAAGAATCCGATCTTCGAACCATGCGATTGAAATCCACCTTCGCGGTCAGATTCAACATACTCTTTCTTTGAGTTTCCTTCCCTTTGCTTGATCCTTCCATACATCAAAATGTATTAAGAATCTACAAATAGGAACTTAATTGAGTTAGATAGTGGACTTACCTGAAGCAGAATCAAACTTTTTGACTAGACCTTCTCTCAGATCTTTCAGGTAGTTAGGGTAGCTTCGCAACCAATGCTCATTCCTTTGGCAATAGAACTATATGGACTCTTTGTTAATAGTACATGAGACTATCTCAGACTTAGCCTTTCTCTTTACCATTTGGTCAAATGAGATGACTATGGCTGATCCCTTTCCATTGGGAAGAGAAAGCTTTTCTGGATATCTAATGTTACTAATTGTCAATGTCCATTGTAGTTTGGGAAGTTGATCTACTAATCAAATTTGCTTTGCCAGAGCTCCAAACCATTGCTGATTCAGCAGTACCAAGCAAATAGATAAGATCATTAAGGGTCACGTCATAGTCTGTTACATAGAAGTCCCAAAGGAACTCACTATGTGGCTTAGAAAGTGATTGAACAACCAACTTTCTCAAGACTTTGACACCCAACTCTCCCGGCTTGTCAATATGTGACTTCATCTCCAAGATGTTAGCACACATAGACCATGCTTGCCAATAGGGCTTGAGTGACCTTGAACTTGTGGGTTATGGAGAATAATTGGAGGAGGTGGAGGAAGTGAAGAATGATTTCTAGGACATCATCTTCATTAGGAAAGCTTGTTCCAAGAGATTTGGGAAGATCATAATTGTCTGAACCAGACATCTTTTGTGAGATATTCAAGATAGTTGATTTAAAGTCCTTAATATAACACCCAATATAAAATATTAAGGCTAGGACCCAACACAATATTTTATAACTTGGAAGAGGGATGCCGTAATCCAAGCTCACTACTAGAAAAATAGCATTTTATGACGTGCAATGTGTGTCGTAAAACACTCAGACGACGCGCAAATGCGCGTCAAGGAAGGCCCTGTCATAACGAGAGACGACACGCTTTTGCGCGTCGTCTGTAGATGACGCGCATTTATGACACACAATGCGTATCATTAAAACCTCTGTCAGGAAAGGCCATGTCATAAATGAAGATGACACACATTTTTGCGTATCATAAATTTAAATGTTTAAAAAAATATATTTATATATTTATTAGTTTTTAAATTAAATTTGCATTTAATGTCTCGTAATAGAAATAAAATACTATATACAAAAAATACAATCCATTGCATAAAATTAATGTCATAAAATTCTATTCCTTACAATATATAAATTTGCATTTATCTAATCTATTGTGTTTCATACAAAAAATCTATTTCACGCGGCTTCTTCCATTTCCTTTATTAGCACCTTCCATCATTAGTAGCACAACTAACAATTGAAATGAAGAATACAACACTTGCATTTGCAGCATCTTATCTCTTTCAGCTTGAGCTTTCTTATCCTCTTCTAACTCCATAAGACAAGAAATATTCCCTCATCTCATCTACAAATCAAGGTTACAACACAATATTCCCCTGCATCCATTTATCTCACGAACAACTAGAATAGACAGAGAAGCATGTCTACAGCACTTGTTGTGTGAACAACTACACGAGGGTCATAGTTTGTCTTGGTTGAAATACCTTCATTCTCTCTCTTCCTGAAAAAACATATAACAAAATTGGATATTTAAATAACTTTCTATAAAAAAACATATAACATTTCATTAACTTACTGTCTCTTGGATTCTGATGAAATGTCATTATTACCCTCACTTCGTGAAACTGCCAATTCTTGGGAATTATCAGTTACTGGAACCAGTTGAAGCTGATTGGTCTCGGGTTCATGAGATGTTGCAGGATGCAGAGATGAATGGTTTTCACATAACATTTTATTATGACAAAAGCTCACTGCAAAACCCGATATCATATTACGTCTCTAAGTGACATAGAACATATCCACGACTGATGTTAAAAAAATATGTACCACACAAAAGTATAAATTATACCGAGTTTTTATTTGTAGTTAAATGCATATTTTGTTCATAATCCCCCTCGTCATCATATTCTTCCTCTGTTCCCTTCCGTCCGAATTGTTTAACTGCATCACATACTAATAAAAACAACAATAAAATCAGTATAAAATGTGAGGGAGCAAAAACAACATTCAAGTCAGAAAATAAGTTTGAGGGGATGCTTCACATACTCCAAGTCTTTGGGATGAGCACCAGAGTTGCAACAACCATGCAACCAACAACCGCCATTAACCCAAAATAAAGCTGCAAATTTGAAACAAAGACAGTTAACACAAATGGGAAAAAGATGGAAAGAAACTGCAAAAAAGAATGAATGCATGGGCTACCTTTTTTCATATCATCACGTTTGGGAAGTGAATCCAATTTCTCAATTAAGTGGCCTACCAACGACAAGTATTAACAAATGTTCAACACAGTAAAAACTGCTTATTCATGCTGCTTGTTATCCAAAAAAATAACATTGTGGTGCTTATATATTGTGTACAGGGCTTTGAATCAGGCCAGATAAATACCCAATTCTTGTTGTTGAGGACCTCACGTTCACAAATTAAACAACAGTCATAATCCATGATTTGAAATAGTGTGGTATAGCTTGAAAGGCCATTTTAATTGATGGTGATCATTGGTTTCTCGGTTGGATGGGGAGCGACCTTGAAAGGCCATAAGACGTTTTCCATCTGTTACAGGACAAATAAAGTAAGCATAAGCTTTGACCCAACAAGAAACAAAGTCAGATTTTAATTATTTGATACAGATCTATGAACATAAATAGCTGATAGAGTCAACAACAAAATTGGAGATTGGAGATAGAAATTTTACATATTGACTCGTTTTTACACTATCAAATCAAAATATTTCAATAAAATGTATCTTAGATGAAGACGTATGTCTGGATTTGAGGAGCATAACCTTTACCTATCTATGAAGTCTATTCTCTGTGAAATCCGTTTTAACTTGATGATCCCAAATTGGTCCTTTCTATGCAATCATCATAACGACTTCTCTCCACCAAGAAATCAGGGAAGTCAACCAACTAAAGGAGAGTCAACTTAAAGGTCTTACCAAAAACCATGAACTTCCTTTACAGTACTCTTGAACCGAACAAATCTCCACATATTTGGAAGAGGAAGCTCGATGGCAGAGGAAGACGCTGAAGAAGGTGCGACGTTAGTGGAGGGTCGGCGATGGCGGAGGATCAACGACCAGGAAAGAGCACATAGCAGTGGTCGGAGTGCGAGAGGATCGTAGTTGGCGGTCAGGGAGGGGAAAGAAGTATCGTCGATTATGGGGAGAAAGAAAGATAAATCAAAAAATGCTTAGGGCAAAGAGAAGGAAGTGAAAGTGGGCTTTTTAATTTTTTGGCTTTTCTTTTCCCGCTTGTGGCTAATGAAAAGAACGCGCGCCTTTCATTAAAAATTATAAAACGACATGTTTAGACGACACACGTTTTATCATCAGCGCCCTCCGTGTTTTTTTTTCTGACACTAATTTTAGGGCACGCAAAAATGTGCGCCCTAAATCCTTAAAATTTCTAAAGAGCTGACATTATTTTTAGGTCACACACCTTTGCGTATCATAAATTGCTTGTCATTAAAGACCTGCTTTCTAGTAGTGGCTATAAAATATTTGAAGGTAGGCGAATGACGATTCACCAATTTCCACCATGAAAAGCGAAATAATTTATTAGGTTTTAATTGGATTTGAAACTCCTAGATCTTTTGAGATTCATTGAACTTTTCAATGACATGTTTCAATCTCGATTGTGTCGTCTCAAGTTTTGTGACTGGGATGCCGAGGATCACAAAACAATGTGTGAATAACCATGCAAATATACTTGGTACCCTTAATATTTACCACTCAATCGATGTGTCGGTTAACCACACGTGCTCCACCGCTACTATGATAAACATTAAGTTACCCTTTGTCTACCTTGTTAAATCAAGCTAGTGTGCCGGTTAACCACACGCACTCCACTAACCAACGTAAGCAAAGTGCAAAGTGCAAAGTGTAATTTCATGGGTTAGCACCAAATTCACATTTTCCTAAAGTAACTAAGATTAGGAATTTATAAAAGGTTTAGTTACTTTATCATTATACTTATAATGAGGGAGAATTATAGTCCTTGTCCTACCCGTTCGGCTAACGACCCTCCACCAGTCAAGGAAGCGGTGAGTGAGAGTGGACACCCATTAAACTGCCATTTTATAGGCTGTAACCTTATACCCCTTATAGACCGGCTTCGTGAATGAGGTCTACTAACGGTAAGACTGACCTGATCTTATATATATATATATATATATATATATATATATATATATATATATATAACTTGCACATGTCATACTTTTGCCTTCAACCGAACTTTATAATATAAATCATAAACTAGCAATCCACACGAAAAACATATAATTATTACAAAAAAAAATTCAAAAATTATTTAGTTAAACTTCTTACTTACCTTTTTACTCAAATAAAATAATCTTCGAACCGAATTAACAAAATCAATCCCACAAGTAAACCGAAAAAGATGCAAACTTACATCAAGTCTTTTTCATTTAACAATACTTACAAGGTTTAGGATTTGGAATTTTAAAAGTTGTTTTAATTGATAGAAGATATAGAAGACAAGGATAAGTCCCTTTCTCCCCACATTTCATAATCACCAATTCTGTCGTCCAGCCACATTCCAACTTAACAACCAGCTTTCAAGTTCCCCCCCCCCTCGTTTCTGCTCTCCAACTTACAAAAGAACGCACACCTTTCATTAAAAATTTTAAAACGACATGTTTAGACGACACACGTTTTATCATCAGCGCCCTCCGTGTTTTTTTTCTGACACTAATTTTAGGGCACGCAAAAATGTGCGCCCTAAATCCTTAAAATTTCTAAAGAGCTGACATTATTTTTAGGTCACACACCTTTCTGTATCATAAATTGCTTGTCATTAAAGACCTGCTTTCTAGTAGTGGCTATAAAATATTTGAAGGTAGGCGAATGACGATTCACCAATTTCCACCATGAAAAGCGAAATAATTTATTAGGTTTTAATTGGATTTGAAACTCCTAGATCTTTTGAGATTCATTGAACTTTTCAATGACATGTTTCAATCTCGATTGTGTCGTCTCAAGTTTTGTGACTGGGATGCCGAGGATCACAAAACAATGTGTGAATAACCATGCAAATATACTTGGTACCCTTAATATTTACCACTCAATCGATGTGTCGGTTAACCACACGTGCTCCACCGCTACTATGATAAACATTAAGTTACCCTTTGTCTACCTTGTTAAATCAAGCTAGTGTGCCGGTTAACCACACGCACTCCACTAACCAACGTAAGCAAAGTGCAAAGTGCAAAGTGTAATTTCATGGGTTAACACCAAATTCACATTTTCCTAAAGTAACTAAGATTAGGAATTTATAAAAGGTTTAGTTACTTTATCATTATACTTATAATGAGGGAGAATTATAGTCCTTGTCCTACCCGTTCGGCTAACGACCCTCCACCAGTCAAGGAAGCGGTGAGTAAGAGTGGACACCCATTAAACTGCCATTTTATAGGCTGTAACCTTATACCCCTTATAGACCGGCTTCGTGAATGAGGTCTACTAACGGTAAGACTGAGCTGATCTTATATATATATATATATATATATATATATATATATATATATATATATATATATATATATATATATATATATATATATATATATATATATATATATATATATAACTTGCACATGTCATACTTTTGCCTTCAACCGAACTTTATAATATAAATCATAAACTAGCAATCCACACGAAAAACATATAATTATTACAAAAAAAATTTCATAAATTATTTAGTTAAACTTCTTACTTACCTTTTTACTCAAATAAAATAATCTTCAAACCGAATTAACAAAATCAATCCCACAAGTAAACCGAAAAAGATGCAAACTTACATCAAGTCTTTTTCATTTAACAATACTTACAAGGTTTAGGATTTGGAATTTTAAAAGTTGTTTTAATTGATAGAAGATATAGAAGACAAGGATAAGTCCCTTTCTCCCCACATCTCAGAATCACCAATTCCGTCGTCCAGCCACATTCCAACTTACAACCAGCTTTCAAGTTCCCCCCCCCCCCCCCCCCCCCCCCCCCCCCCCCCCCTCGTTTCTGCTCTCCAACTCCTTCTGGCAATAGCTTTCACCCACTTGCTAGAATCACCAATTCCAACTGCCAGCCGCCTTTCCAAATCTAGATAACTTTTATCTATTCACTATTCAATATTCCTATAATAGAGGCGTGTTGCTCCTTTTCAAGCCAGTTTTATCATGTTTGATGGTGGCCAACGTGACAAAGATATCATTGTTTTCAAATATATGGTAACAAATTTCTAAAATATAATTGTTTACTAGTATTAATAAAAATAAAGAGGTAAAAATATTTAGTAAGAATTTAAAGCACGATTATGTTTAATTGTGTGTAAGACTTAGTTCTAGTTTGGAAAATGGAACATGTAAAAATCAAATTACTCCATTTACAACACTATAGGCATGAAAACAAATATGTTAAAAAAAGATAGAAAACAGATTTTTAAAAAGGTAACTAAAAAAACTAATATGTAAAAACAAATTCGTAAAGAACATAGTTATAAAGATGTTATAGGAAAGCAGATTTGTAGAAAAGAATCAAGTTTTTAAAAATATATAAAAACAAAATCCTAAAAAAGGTTGGAGAATATTTGTTAAAAGCTGACAAAATTCGTTAAAATATTAAAACCAGAGACAAAATTGTAAAAATAAATAAATAAATAAATAATTTTCGGTTGAACAAAAAAAAAATTGCATTTAGGTTAAAACTATAATAAAAAAAAAGTTAGCAAAACACAGTTGGATCAATAATTTTGTGGGTCGGGTTCTATGACGAGAACTCACACCTTAACGTTAACAAAAAGATGAATTTACCGATAGGTTATACGTCTTTTTATCTTAAAAACTGAATACAATGTTTATAAAGAGAAAATGACAAAAATAGCCAATTATACTAATTGCATTACAAAAATAGCAAAAAAAAACCGGGATTACATATTTAGCCACCCATTTCGCAGATGAGAAGGTCCCATCTGCGAAATGGGCATCTCATCTGCGAATGTACAAGTGTCTGAAGCACAACTGTGCTTCAGGCACTTGTACATTCGCAGATGAGATGCCCATTTCGCAGATGGGACCTTCTCATCTGCGAAATGGGTGATTTTTAGGTATAAAAACGTTTTTTTTTTTTTTTTTTTTTTTTCATTTTCACCATTCTCTATACAAAAACTCTCTCTAATTTTGGGCTTCTCTCGGAATTTTGGCTAGTTTTTGAAGAAAATTGAGGATTATGTCAACAATCCCGCAAATATGGTTAGATTTTAACTCTTTTAATGTTTAAAGTTATTTTTTTTTTAAAGTTAATTTTGTTGTGTTTGATAGTTTTAGTATATTTTTAGTATACTTGAAGTTTAAATGCAAGTAGAGACAAGTAGAGACTGCGTAGATAATGTTTACAATTTGTTATTTTTGTAGTTTTTTTAGTTGTTGTATAACCTGAAATCTTGTAAATTTTTATCCTATAATTGTTTATATAAACTGCAAAATAGTTGTTTGTATATATATTTGTCGTATAACATTTGTATAAGTTGAAAATTTGTCGTATATATATTGTTAGAAATTGTTTTCATTTGTCGTATAAGTTGAAAAATTTGTATAAAGTAGTCGTATAACTTGCAAAATTGTTAGTTTGGTTGTCGTTTTATTTTTAAATTTTTTTGTTTATATGGTTATATAATGTTAGTTTTAATTAGAAAGATAAAAATTGTTTATATATTTGTCGTTTAAGTTGAAAATTTGTTTAAGTTGAAAATATGTTTAAGTTGAAAATATTTATATAATTATGTATGATATTGCTTTCTATCGTAAATATATTTGTTGTATAACTTGGAAAATTGTTTATATATGTGTATGTTATTGTTTTTTATCGGGGAAATATATATATTAGTAATTAAGAAAGTATTTGCAGTTCGTAATCATATATTTAAAAAAATATATATATTTTTTAGTTATCTAATTTGTTTTTGTGTTTTTTTTTTTGCAGCATGATTTTAGTTAATGAATACGAAAGCCTTTGCGAACCTAAAAGGCTCTGGCGGTAACATATGGGAAGTCTTTGAAGTTTTAGATGATGCCCGACGTGCTATTTTCAGAAATACCGTCTTTGGCTATTTTATTGATGTCCCTCGTTTACAAGGGGACGCTTTATTGTTTCATAAAATGTTCCTTCATCAGATCCGGCCGGACCCTGTTTTATCTCCAGATGGAATAAAACGTTTATATTTTCGAGTAGACAATACCAAAATGGTTTATGGGCCGGAAGAGTTTTGTTTGATTACCGGCTTCAATTTTGGGGAGTATCCAAAAAACATTGGGAGAAAAGGGTCGGAAAAATTAATAAGCAGTAAAAAAAGATGTTTACTGCGTGAACGACTATTTCCGGACCATACTAATAGTTCGGTGAAAATCGGCGACCTGAAAAGTTTAATTTTAAATCAAACATTCCTAGCACTTGACGACCTTGATGCAGTTAGAGTATGTTTGATATACATTTTGTGTGAAGGTTTTTTGGGCAAAGAAGTTAACGATCGGGTGCCACAAGATTGGTTTTATTTGGCTGAGAATTTGGATCTCTGGAATAGGTATATTTTCTTTACGTTAAAAGTTCTATTTTATTAAAGTTATAATTTATATAATAATCAATTTTGTTTTTTTTTGTTTTGTTAGCTTCGCTTGGGGTAGCTATCTATGGGATTTTACTTATGTTGACCTTGAGGATACGTGGAATAAGATACATCATTATTTATCACTTCCTGAGCGTGGTCAAACTTTAAAGTATTCCGTCTCAGGATTTACGGCTCCAATTAGGGTATAAAAATTTTATTATATTTAAATTGTTTTATTGTTATATTTTTTATTTTAATTTTAACTTTTATTACTGTTATTGTACAAAATTGTAGATATGGATATATGAGATGATTCCGGCTATTCGTGCATGTGGATTTGCATTGAGAAAAAATAAAGACTTGCCTCGGATGAAAAGATGGAGCGGAACAAAAAAAATGAAATTGGTTGACGTGAACAAGATTTGGTCAAAGATGCAGGTTTAAAAATATTTCGTTTATTATTAATAAAGTTGATTATTATAGTTTTATATGCATTTTTAATATGTTTAATTTTTTAGGAGGGGCTACCACCAAGACAAAACATGTTACCGGGTGATGGTGAGATGACATCTTTTTATTATATGTCATTTCAAGAGTATGTATATGGTGAAGGGAAAGCAGTTCCACCCCAGTACGGGACCATTTTAGGAGACAAGACGAATCTTCGTCTAGTATGTCGTCCAGTGGTCGCTCTCATGGTAGAGGTCGGGGCAGTGGGAAACACAAGCTAGACGAGTTGTTGAAACGGGTACATGCACTGGAGCAGCATGTGTTTATGAATCAACAAAAACCTACAGAGGTTTTTTTTGAAGAAGTGAATAATGAACAATTTTGGAACGACATTATTTTTGAGGAACCGACAGTGTCACAAAGAAATTATGATGAACAGGTTAGTTACACGCTACATTATTTATTAAATTTTATTAACATATATGAATACCTGTGTTCATATTTTATATTTGAAAATATAGGTTGTGCAAGATGAAGTGATGAATAAAAACAATACAACTCAAAATGTTTTTGGTGATACTCAAGACGACAAGGTTGTTATAGATGTTACCTTTACGATTTTAATAATTACTTTTTAATAAAGTGTCTTTCGTTATTAAGTAAAAAGTTATATTTTTAATGTAGGTGTTGGAGGAGAGTAATCAGTATGCGGGGAACAAATTTGATGATGATGTGTTTGATGTAAACGATTATAGTGAAGTTAAAGAGGTTATTATATAGTTACATTAATATTAATATTTTGTTATTTAGATATTATTGGTTATTAAATTATGTGTATTTCGTTATTAAGTATAAAGTATTATCTTTAATGTAGGAGTGGGAGGAGAGGAATGACAATGCAGGGAACAAATTTGATGATGATGTGCCGGATGAAGACGAACTTATAATAATGGGAAATGTAGATTATTTTCATGATGATGATGATGACAAAGAAGTTACACCCGATAAACCTAGGAGTCGAAAACCATCACAATTTTTATGCACTCCTTACACCGAGGTATTCGTTTTATTTATAAACTGATGATTTTATGTTTATGTGAATTATCTGAAAGATATACATTTAAACATTTGAATATTGTTTTTAGTTGCACACGACACCGAAACAAAAAAGAAGAACAAAAAAGAAGGTTGGTATGAAATCAACAAGCCCCGTTCCTCCTCCAGTTTTTGGTGTTGCTCATGACTTCTCCATGTTGCGCCTGCAACCTTACGTAGCAGGCGGTGAGGATGTCATCCAAAATTATGTATTGCATTCATACGATGTGCAGCATCGTTTGTTTAATTTCGTGTTAGATAGAGATTTTTGGAGCTCATTGTTTGGGCATACACACGACGGATGGTTGGAGTCAGCGGTAAATAAATTGTTAATTAATTTTTTTAAAAGTTAATTGTTTTTTAGTCAATAACAAAAGTATCATGTGTGCAGCATATAACCATTTGGTACCGACTTTTGATGGAGAGACGGTTTGAGAGCGACCGACATACAATAATGCCTCCAAATTTTTTTGTTTCTCATGCTTTGGAAGAAGGACAGGACTGGAGGGCGTTTATGGCTGGTATTGCTACATACCCCAACTTCATGGTTGCTTGGTGGGATGTTGATACGGTAAACTTAATAGTTTATATTGAAAATAATATCGTTTTTTTGTTATGTTTTTGTATTGTGATGTAAATAAACATAATTTTATTTTCTAATCCTTATACAAGTCTTATTGCCGATTCATTCATCCCCTAATCATTGGCTATTTGGGGAACTACGATTAGCGTCAATGGAAGTGCATATTTATGACAGTCTTGGTAGAGGGGCTTATGAAAAATTCAAATCTGAAGGAATCTTTTCCAAATTTGAACGTCGGGTGGCAAATTATTTGGACAAGATTAAGTTTTGGGCCCGGAGGAACATCCCAAGGATTCCATTGAATTTGCAATTCATTTATGAAGAAAACGTTCCCCAACAAAGTAGTCATTTGGGAGATTGCGGTGTTTTTCTTTGTATGTTTATGGAGCAATTGGTTTCAGGTCAACCCATACGTGTTCTTATTGACCCAAAGAAAGCAGCTTTAGAGTTCCGTCTCCGGATGGCAAAAATTATTTGGGGGTCTAGTCTTGCTCCTCTGTAGTTGGATTATATAAATGTATATACAAATTAATGTTGGATTTCATTATTAGTTTATCTTTAGAGTTTACTCAACGCATGACAAAAAATATAACGTTACGACAATTACAACAATTTAATGACCTACTAATTACTTATCAATAAATTCAACATAAGAACGACCACAACATTTGTTTTAACGTTACAAATACAACAATTTATTGACCTAACAACTTCAAAACCATAAAAACAATATTCAAAAGCTTACAACTTGTAAACAAGAACTGCCAAGAACAACACCCAACTACAAACCAACGCTATCTTTAACTTCTTATTTTCTGATTGAAAGAGCTTATTAGAGTTAGCTACTTTAGCTATTACCATAGAAGATTGGTCATTCTCTTCATCAACCCAACTGATAAACCCGCATTTTGGTCCCTGTTAAATTTAATATCCACAGTAAGAAAATAAATTTGTGTGATGTAAACACGAGGGTTTAAATTTGAATGACGGTAAGAACATGATACCAAATACGGGCAAGCGTAGAACAATCTTCCTGGGTTTTTAGCTGTACCCGAAATCCTAACGATACGTTCTCCTCCACAATTGCAGTATGTCATTAGCCTTCTTATTCTTTTAAATCGGAGTTACTTTCTCAGTTAAATTTTTTCATAATGAGTGACACCCATTTATAGAGTAAATCATATTACGGACAATTGTTTTTGACTATGAAATAAACTGGTTTGACTATGAATTCAAAAAGTTCAACTATGGAATGCAGACAAGTACATTTTGTAGTATTGTCATGTCGGTCAGTGAAATTTGACTATGAAATGAACTGGTTTGACTATGAATTCAAAATGTTCAACTACGAATTTAAAGGGTTAAACTATGAATTTTGATCAGTAGAGATACAATATCTTCTATTTATAATTCCATTTGTGTGATCATTGTAGAGCACAATTATCGGTATTGAAAATGAGTAGTCACAGCCAAAGAACCTTTTCTCAACTACCAATTTTCTTGCATAACCTTCAAAGAACAAATCCTAATACCTTCACAGCCATTAAGAAAACCGATAACAACCGCTTTCAATTCTGTTTTGTGGCTTTAGGTTGCGTGGTATAACATACTTCTTTTATTGAGTTATACAATATTTCATGGTAATGTATGTCGATTAATTCTTACATAACACTAATATGTGTTCGTTTTTATATAGATTCGTACCTTCCTTAGGTGCATGATACCGCTAATATATGTGGGTTATTTACCCCTTCTTGGGAGCTTTCTGACAACAATGTACTTCGCAGTGGCTTTAGATGGAAATCATGAGCCACTACTCTTAGCACTTGGTTTGGGAACCTTACAGTGTGAAGAATCATGGAGATGGTTCATGATGAGGTTAAGAGATTGTTTAGGTGAGGACACAGAGGTTGGTTTCATAAGCAACATGTGTGATAACATAGACTTTGGTGTTGACAGTGCCTACCCGGATTCCTATCATGGATATTGTCCTAAAGATATAGCTCGAAAGATACGTGAGTCTATCGGACATAACAATACGGAAGTCGAATCGTTGTTTTGGAAGTCATGCAATGCATATAGCGTTGATGATTTTTACTTGTGTTTCGAAAGGTTGCAAAGTACATGTAGGCAACCACCTTTCTGCACCTTGCTTATGAGTCCAATTTACTGGCTTGACGATATACCGATTTCAAAATGGACAAGAGCATTTTTCCCAAAAATACGTTACAATGTTAAATCGATTGACGTCCCTGAAATTTTGCAAATTATATCCTCACGTGAGTTTCCTATAACAACGATAATTGAGTTAACCACCACGTCGATAAAATCAAAGTATGCTGAACGGGCCGAACTGGCTGGTAAGGGAGATTGTTATATTTTGTTTTTTTTATTGTCATGCTATTTTTATTAAAATATCAAATTTTACAGGGAGGTTGTCTGGTGGGTTGACCCCTTACGTTGAGAGTAAGGTTCAAAAAAGTCTCAGCAAGTCTTACAATTGTAATGCAAAACGTTTTTATGGGGATACATTTGAAGTCCATGACACTTTTGCCACCAGCAACGTACAACTTGAACGAAGGGTATGTAGTTGTGGTAAATGGCAAAAAAGCGGTATACCATGTGGCCACGCTATAGCATGTCTAAGAACCCGTACATCTGAGTCCATTCAGAGAATGGTTGAATACAAGGTCACTAATTATGTGTATCGAGTTGCATATGGATCTGAGTTGGTGAATGGTATACCATCATATGAGCATTGGGAAATACCAAATGAAACGGTGGTCCTGTTACCTCCCTCAATGCAGTAGTTATTCATGTAGCACATTTATGTTTTATGTAGTATTATGTATTAGTTTTTTATGTACTCCGTTTTTATTTTACTGCTGTGTTACGTATTAGTTATCCATGTACCCAGTTTATTTTTTATGTCGTATTATGTGTTAGTTATTTATGTACCCCGGTTTTATTTTATTGCTTTCTAAATATTGGCTATTGAGGGAACAACATACATTAAAAGAAATGGACGTTTATTAAATAGTAACGACTAGACACATACAACAACAAGCAACTTAAATAACGAAAAACAATTAACTTAACCAACATGCATATTAAAAATAAGGGACATTCTTTAAAACATTCCATGCATCTAAGTGGGTAAACTCGCTACCATCGTATTGAAAGCGGTATAGTCCAAAGCCACCTGCCGTAGAATGTCTTCATCCGTATTTGCATGTTCGTTATCCAACTCGTTATAAATACGTTGAAATTGTTTCACCTTCATTTTCATATCCAGAAACTTTGCTTTGACATCTCTTCTTCTTCGATATTGAGTGCGGTTCATTAAATGGTGAAACAAATGACAGACACGAGACCAAAATGATCCGGCACGAACTTGTGGGGGACCCGGTGGAAAATCCCCCTCTACAGTTGTAATCCAAGCTTGAACCAAAGCGACCTCCTCTGCGTTCCTCCATATACGTGGGGAGTCCATAATTGCAAGGAGGGAAGTAATAGAATACAGTTACAGCGGATATTGAAATCTATTTATAACGACTCCTTACTTTCCTGGTGCAATGAGTTGTCAACTCAAACAGCAATGTATTGTGTTGTCATTCAACCGGGGATGAATTGTCAACTCGAACAGTGATCTGTTGTGTTATAAGTATAGTACACTACATTCTTCAGTTAATTTTGACTATGAATTGCAGACATATTAGAAGTTTGGACTGCGATTTTGTGTAGAAACTACTATAAATTGACCCTAAGTTACATGCAAAACGTTATTAAATTAACCAATATAGTTGTTCAAATATTGTTTTTTAGATTCTACCCTCTTTGTTTCAATCCAAATGACTTCTATATCATGGAGCAATGAAGAGTTCTTGGTTCTTACACATGCTTATATTCATGTGTACGAGACAAGCAAGTTGAATGATCCAATGTTTTGGAGCCGTCTAACAAATATTTTCAATGCTGAAAACCGAATGGCTACAAGAAACGATCGTGACGAACTAGACATCTTAGCAAGATGGTATGAAATGAAAACCGAAGTTCTATTATTCAACGATCTTTATACCAAAATTGACGACAACCGTTTAAATGCTACTGAGGATGTCATCTTGGAAGCTGCTAAGGAGGAATACAAGTCATTAAGTAACGGGTTGGAATTCCAGTTTGAAGCCCCTTGGAATATTTTGAAATATATCCCGTTTGTTTAAAATCTATTTTAATTTATTATTTGAGTACTAGGTTATTTTCATGTACTAGGTTATTTTCATGTATTTCTTATGTATTTCGTATGTATTTCATTTGTTTAAAATCTATTTTAGTTTATTATGTGAGTACTAGGTTATTTTCATGTATTTCGTATGTAATTCGTATGTATTTCATATGTTTAAAATATATTTTAGTTTAGTATGTGAGAAACTCGTATGATTAAGTTGAGTTAATATATTTTAGTTTATTATGTGAGAAACTCGTATGATTAACTTGGGTTAATAAATGGCCATTGCATTAGTTATCAAAATATATTAAAATACATTAGTAACAAGATTCCATGAACCATTAAAACATCACAACAATTACATGAAAAAAACGACATAATACGATCAAAGCATTAACGTAAAACACAAGTCCATGGCTTATTCTTAACACAAATTAGAGCGGTCTACTTGAAATATTGTTTATCTCTAACAACCTTCCAAACTTCCTCATATTCGAAGTCTCTGCCTTCATGCTCAAAGATGTAAAACTCTGTAACAACTTCCAAGAACTCTTCTTCGTCACGACAACGAACATTGTTACGTCTCGCATAACTACATGCTCGATTGAACCATGTCACTTCCTCCTTTACATCCGTCCACTTAGTAACAACATCTGATTTTTCTCTTTTTTGCCCTTCTCCCATCTCATGGTTAAACAAAGATGTGATGCGACTCCATTCATCACCAATTAGGCAATGCGGGGGAGCAAGTAACGGTTCACCATCCTTAACACTTAGCCAGCACCGTGTTAGAACTAACACCTCGTTTGTCGTCCATGGCCTTTCAGAATTGGAACCAGGTACTTCATTCGAAGAACTTGCTGCATTCGACGACATTTCTAATAATGGGAATTCGTTTCGTTTAGGTGATTTGGGTGTTTGGTTTATAGATCTTAAACATCTATTTATATAAATAAATAGACTATGAAATAATACTTTGACTACGAAATGGTTATATTTGGACTACGAATTTCAGCTTTATGCAGTGTTTTGTCATGTCAAACTGTCATTTATCTCTTGTCACTAAAGGGACCCACTGGGATGTGCAGGTTACTATAGTGACTTGTCATTACTGTCTAGTCATTTCAAAGTTGGACTTCTCATTACTATCTAGTATGTATAAATACCACTTATTGCTCCAGTTTAATACAACATCGATTTTATTATGAGTTCCTCACACAAATTCGAAATTTGCTCATGCAACGAAGTAGATTGTTACTACTGTGATTCGGTAGACCCTTTTTTTACACCCTCTTCAGCCGGGTCATATATGTCACATGAAAATTTTGAAGAATTAAAGAAGGCTGAAGCACAACAAGAAGAGGACAAAGAGTCATCCCGACTTCTCACTCAACTTGCTAATGATATAGGTTCGGAATGCAAACAAGCTGAAGAATGGATTGACCTCAATAAAAACAAAATCAAAGAGCATAAAGATTGGATAAAAAAGAGTAAGAAGGCAATCAAAACGACTGAAAAACGGCTTGCTGAGAAGGATGAGCAGTTGATACACATTATGGTAAAAAAGGATCGTTTCGAAGACAAAATGAGAATTAGGGATGACTATATAACAATGGAGAAAGAGAAGTACCCGTTGCAGTTCCCTGAGTTTAAAAATTAGTTATAAAGTTGTTGTAATATTATCATGAAACAGATTAGGTTGCCAAAGGATCGTTTGTTGTTTTTTTTAAATAACATGTTGTAACTGTTAAAATAAATCTGCAAACTATATTTTATAATATAAAGGCTTCATTCATTGTTATAATCAACAAACTTAACTAAAATATGAAAGCATAGCAATGTCTTGTAAGAGTTAATAAAAATATTACAATACATAATAAGCTAACAACTCGTCATTACTCTTAATTTCAAGGTTGTTTTATATCAAAATCAGCGTTATGGGTTTGTGAGCAACCCGCTGAACCACCAATATTATATGTCATTTCTGCAGTAGAAATTATGTGACCTGCTCTGCTACCAGACGCCATTCCAGTACAATTATTTCTCGTGTGTCCTAGTTGACCACATGTAGAACACTCTTTTATAATTGGACCCTCGCCTTGGGATGGAATGCGGTCTGTGTTTCTTGGCCTGCCTGGCTGACGTTTATCCATTATAGGTGGCTTAACAATCATCAAATCATCGGGGATCTCCCATTCGGATGGCTTCGGCAGAGGGTTTATTGATTCCTCATATGTTTTCCTCAGTGTTTCGGTAAAGTAAGCATTTAATGCAAACCTTGAGCAGTCTTGGTAATTGTTCACTGTTAAACATCTTATGACATGACCACAAGGTATCCCATCATGTTGCCAATGCCTACATGTACATGTCATATGCTGAAAATCAACAATCACATTTTGTGCCCCCTTTTTGACCTCGCATTTCGTATTTGAGATCATGCGAACATCCCATTTGGTAAAATTTTTCTTGTTTTCTTTTACAACTTCATCCGCCCAAGGGGTAAGTGTTGTTGTTGCTTCCGCTAAAAAAACAGCCAAAATGAAGAAGTTAAAATCAATAACATCGAAACTAATAAAACATTAATATTACAAATTTACGTAATACCTGCAAAGTTACGTCTTTGAAACCATCATTGTTGCATTGTAGCACGAAAAAAATCAATCAACATAAGTATTGGCACCTTACGTGTGTGTCTAGATAATGCATTTATAGACTCCGCACTGTTGGACGACATAAGATTGTATCGGTTCCCTTTAAAATGTGCCCTTGACCAGGTTTCTGGATTTATACTTTTGAAGTACTCCCATACTGGTTCTTTTGTCTTTTTCATAACATCCATGGCAGCATCAAAAGCATCAACTGTGTACGCCCTACACGCCTCCCAAAAAATTCCTTTAACCGTCTTACTCTTGCCGAATCTAGATACTATGTTGAAATACAAATGGACACCACATATTCCATGATGAGCGTGAGGAAAAATGTTGGCAACGGATGTTGCTATAGATGGAGACCTATCAGATATAATTGTAAGCTCCTGCATATTTCCTATGCAATCACGTAGTTTTTGAAAAAACCATGTCCAAGAATCAGTACACTCATTTTTGCATATACCATATGCAACCGGTAATATTTGATTTTGTCCGTCCTTAGTAACTGCAAGTAGCATGGTACCTTTGAACTCGCCCTTTAGGTGAGCTCCATCTACTACTAGGGTCGGCTTACAAAAATTGACAAAAGCTCGTACCTACAATACATTGTATATCTATTCAAATACACCAAAATAAATATTAAAAAAAATTAGAACATGATAATACTAACCGAGCAACCGAGTGCGACGTACAAAAACTCAAACCGATCATCAGCATCTATTTTAATATGTGTGACAGTACCCGGATTATGTTTGGCCAAGTTGTGACAATACGCCGGAAGTTTGGTAAAAGAATCCTCTTTCGTACCCCTTAACAACAACAATGCATATTGCTTCGCACGCCATGCCTGATGGTATGAGATATTGATATTCAATTGAGCATTCATATCATTAACAATTTCTTTTCCCCGATAAACTCTACTATAGTCTTCAGCCAAAACATCAGCAACATATTCACCCAAAACATATTTGTTTGCTTGTCGATGATTAGGTTGCAACAATGTTGAAGAACATGTGTGTAAATCAACAAATTTATTCACTTGGAAAAGTCCATCAGTATTTTTAATTGCTTTTGCTCTTAGTAACCAAGAACAATTTTTCGAAACACACACAACTTCATACCTTGATTTGGTGGATCTACTTGTCCTCATCTGGAAACCTTCTAGAAGACATTTTTTTACCAATACACCTCTTTAAAAGTTCTTTGTTTTTAAATATACTCTCACATTGAATCTTTTGAAGATTAATGTCTACCATCTGTGTTGGGATATCTTCATTATTATCAACTGGCCATGCTGGTACAGGGGGCATACCGTGAAAAAGGTTATCGGGATACTTAGCTTTAACTTCATCACCCAACTCATCTCTATCGGAATTACTTTGTAGCTCGGTTATATCTAAACATACATCACCAACATCAACATAATGCCCGTAAACATGGTTTTTTTCATTTTTTTGAATTGAATTTTTTTTCTTTTTAGTTTTATCTACCACACGCCTATTCATAAGTTTAACTTCTTGTTCGGCAACATCATCACAACGACCACCAACATGATTAAGATATGTACCAACATCATCATCACCAACATACTTGTAATTCTCGGGATCCACATATTGAATAGGTGAATAACTAACATTAACATTTTCAGCAACACTGTGAAACTGAGGTACACTAGGAGTATTGAAAGTACCTATCGGATCGTTGCTCCCTTTAAAACTGCATAAATTACCAACAACTTCGTTTCCAATTTCACCGCCCCCATTAACCTCCTCAACTTCATCAACCACCACAAACACTTTCACAGCCCTTCCTCCACTACATTTGATTACGTTTATCAACATTCTAACATCCACGTCTTCAACTATAGCTATATAATAATTTAATTCAGGATGGTGGAAACGAAGACTAATTCTATATTTGTCTAACAAACCAATTTTGCTTCTTACCATAGATACAAAATCACTATAACTAATATACTCAGAAAATATCAAAGCAAGTTCAGAAATACCTCCCTGTGGACATATGTATTCCAGATTAGTTCCATTAACTTGTCATCTCCCACCGGTTACAAGACAAACCAAATATTCAATCATTTTTTGAGCAAATTGTAGAGATAGAGAGTATTTCACAAACCAAATAACAACCAAAATGATATTTTTTCTACAAAAGTTTTTATATAGCAAAGCCCATTTCGTAGTCAAACCAATTCATTTCGTAGTCAACCTTAAAAAAAAAAAAAAAAAATTAAAAAAAATTGCATCATTTCGCAGATAGGATCAGAGGATTTCGCAGATGGGACCTATTCCATCTGCGAAATTACCCCTATTTATACCGAAAAAATTAAAAAAAAAAAAAAAAAAATTCTCATCTGCGAAAGTACAAGTGCCTAAAGCACAACTGTGCTTCAGGCACTTGTACTTTCGCAGATGAGATGCCCATTTCGCAGATGGGACCTTCTCATCTGCGAAATGGGTGGCTATATATGTAATCTCGATTTTTTTTGGCTATTTTTGTAATGCAATTAGTGTAATTGGCTATTTTTGTCATTTTCTCATTTATAAATAATTAATAAAACGTTATTGTAAATGTATTCCCAATTGTTTTTAATATTAATAGTAATATATAAGTATGTTTTAGTCTTTTAGATACTAAATTTTTCTCAATCATTGAAAAACTCTTCAATTATCAATTAACCAAATGAGCTCTTGAAATTAAAAAGAAAAAAAAAAAAAAAGATGTAGTTGCTTAGAATCAGAAAACAGACAAAAACTTTTATGGCCATTAATAATTAAGCAGAAATTAATAATTAATAATGTTACTTTGTATACATTAATATAAAAGTAAAATATTACAAAAATAAATAATAATGTAAGTGTCCACTGTCCACTATATCTCTTTATGCATTCTTTGTATTGGATGAAGTCATGCAATTTTCGCTTAATTTTTTTTGTCGGTTGTGTAACAAATTTTAGCAACTTTTGAAATACACTGCTTTTAAGTAAGCTAAACGTTGATAATTGGGTAGATTGGTATATGATATTAGCTTCTTCTTGCTAATCGTAGGCTTGTTCTTTTAATATATTTCCCTAATTCCAAAAAATAAAAATAAAAATAAAATAATGTTTAGCCTTAAATAAAATTTAAAGATATTGATTTACCATTGGTGGTGATTCGGTGAAATTCACATACCATTTTTTCTTACTAAAATTATCATTTCGGCACAAGGGATTTAGCTAGACCTGACAACCAGGTGGGTTTAGAGCTAATCGACCTTGATCCAAACATTTTTAAAAATTTTCAAGATCTGATCCAAACCCGCTCCGTAACTCGTAGGGTTTTGAATAATCAAACTCATACCCTTATCTACCAAATCAACAAATATCCAAACTCATCTCATAACTTGTAGGTTTTTTGAGTAATCAAACACATTTTACTAAAATCATAAATAAAATTTATTAAATAAAAAGATGTTGATTTAGAAATCTCATTAGTACTCTAGGATTTTCGATTGAAATTAAAATCATTATTGTAATAACTTTTCTTCACAAAAGCCTAGAAATTGAGTAATGATTTTCTATTTTTTATTTTTGGAAAATATCCAAATTATGGTCCCTGCATTGTTCGAAATTAAAAATATGGTCCCCTTATTTAAGCCGAATTTTCTAACATATACACTTTACCTTTGTAATTCCGTTGCAAAATTTGTCATTGTGGAATGTGGATATCATAGATGTTCATCATTTTGGATTGTCAAAGGAACTTTCTTCACCAAATCAGTTAAGTTCATTTACTTAATCTTGAGTATATATTGTTAGTCCTAGATCTTGAGATAACCAGTTTTTAAGACTTGACTTAGAATTTGTTTTAGTATATAGAAAAAATAGAATAATTTTTCCATAGAACCTATGATAATTTATGTTAGTCAAGACTAGGACAATTCTATATATTGAATATTTGAAGTTACGAACTATATTCATCAAAGAGAAGCAGCATCAACAAAATTGTCCATAAGATTTGAGATAGTTCTTTGTATGTCATATATTACGATAGATTATATGCATGGAAGACTGAAAGTATACGATCTTTGTTGTTTGAAGAAATAAGGGTAATGCATCGAAGAGGACAACATATAACTATCATAAGAAGAATACAACATTGCATTAGTTTCTTGTAAGTCAAAAACTGACCTTGGTTCAACGAAAAACTAGTACATCATCAAACATTAAATGCAATATACAATATGTATGATATGCAATAGAGAAAGAGCATGAGTGTACATTAATAGTCTACAAAAAAGTTATTGAATGCAAATCCAAACATTTTATTGCAATATAAACAAAAAATAGATTCAGATAAATTAACTATAGAAAACCTCATTAACTTCATTCTTGTGCACATCAAGAAATGATTTTAAAAATCACAACCATTATGATGTTACCTAGATGATTGTAAACAACAAAAAGTCTTAAGAAATCTCTTGGAAAATTTTTGAAAATGCAAAAACTTGTTATACATACTTTACTTGAATCTCTGAAAATGTTTGGTTGTGGAAGATTTTCCGTTTTTTTCAGAAATTTTTTCTAGAAAAACAGAAAATTTGAATACTTGTTTGGTTCGTTTATTTACAAAGTTTTCTAAGAAAATGAAAATTTTCATTTTTCCAAATTGTATGTAAACTAGAAAAGTGTTTTTATAGTTTTCCAAATTTTCTAAATTTTTAAGATGGAAAATGAAAACTCCACCGGTTCCAACGAAACACGTAATCTAAAATTTTCATTAAAAACTGAAAATGAAAACTCAACTTTATTTTCTAAAAACATTTTCTTAGAAAATAAAAACAATTTTCCACAACCAAATGTATCATAAAACTTCCTAATCCTTTTCAAAAATAGTAAGTTAGGCTCAAAACCCTTTGCTCTTTGGTACGTTTCCCTAATTTCTCAAAAAATCAACATGGTTGAGCTAATGCATGTTTACTCGTACATATCCAAGGTTCGAGGGTCTCCATAATTAGGGGGTGTTTGAGGATTACTTGTTAATCCTAAAAGTTCTTTTTTTTTTGAAAATAAAAGTTAAAAATTATTTTTAAAAAATATTTGGATGATATTTTTTGACTTTTAAATTTCTTTTACCTTTTAAAAGACCAAAAGTCGTAAAATGATACAATTTCATAACGGGATTGGCTAAACAGACACACCATTTTTCCATATAGAAACCCTATTTGATTTTTAAGATTTTCATATTTGTTGAATTTGCATTGTTTTTCGAAAAAGTAAATTATAAATAGCTTATTATAGGTTGACTTTTAATAAAAGTGTTCCGCGAAAAATGAAAGGAAAACAATAATGATTTTAATTCAAAAATAACATAGCTTTGGAGAAAAATAAAATAAGAGGGTGATTGGGATTGCTTTTAAAATAATTTTTTGATTTTCATCATTTTAAAAAAATTAAAAAAATTCAAAAGATGTTTAGGAATTAAAAAAAAAAAAAAAAAACTTTTTGTTGATATTAATTTAGTCATCTTTTTTCTTTTTCTTTATTATTTTGAGCTTATTTGCCATTTTATTATGGGGTTAGTAGCCTAGTTTTTTAATCTCACATAAATAGTAACATCTAAAACCGACACATAAGGTGCAAAGATAACAAGATCAAGTACTATGAATGTCTAAGGACTTATAACAATTTTCTTTTCAAATGTTTCCGTACTTTCGTATAACAAATATTTTTTTTTTTGTTTCTTAAAACTAGTTAAACAACCACAAACACCACATATCTAATTAATTATGTGAATGTTGTTATAATTCAATGATTTATTTTTTGTCTTTCCAAAACATAAAGTTATCAAATTGGGCAACAATCTCCTTCTCGTCACGTTCCACCACAAAAGAAAATTGTCATTCTTTCTTTTTGCAATAACATACTTTACTACTATTTGACTTACACAACTAACATCTAATACAAAATTGAAATTAAACTAAATATAGTCAAAAGTGAAGAACCTAAAAAAAGAAATACGACTCATAACAAGAATGTTAAACACAGTAAACCTCGACATATTATAATAATATAAAGAGAAAAATTTAAGTACACATGAAGTTAATGAGGTTCACCCGATTAAAATGATCAGCTGATCCGCAAATAAAGTAGAGATATATTTTATAACCGTAGTCATCAAATACACTTTATGCATAGAGCTACAAATTACAATTATGCATAGAGATCTATTTATAAACTAGATAAATAACGACTGACCTAAAGTTGCTTGTGATCTAGGGCCCACATGCCCATGATGTAACCAACTAGACTCAACCATACACCTTAGTATTGAGCAACATTGACTGTACTTATCGAACACTATAGACCTTACTTTTCAAGCACCGTAGACCTTGCTCATCGAGCACCGCAAATCTTGCTTGCATACCTTGGTATGGTTGAAACTTCAACAAATTTTAGTGACCAAATATATAAGAGTTTGCAAAATTTTAGTGAAACACATTTAGTTATGCATAGGGGATAAGTTGCCTAAAGAATAATCAAACTCAAATGGTATGAAAGAGAGATTTGAGAAAACTATTGCTAAATTTCTAGGATGTTTAATAATAGTAGCTCTATCAATTTAGGGTGTTTTATTAGTGTATGCTTGAGAGTTTCTGGTTTTTAGTTTTTAACAAAAAACTTAATTTAAACAAAAAAAAACTTCGTTTTAAAATAGGAAAAATGACTTAGGAGGGTAACTATCTCTTATCCGTGTTCACATATTGACAACTTCTTCTTTTTTGTACATAAGAAAGCAATTAACTTGTTTTAACTATTTAAATTACACCAATATTACCGGCTAATACATGTTTTAACCGGTAACTCAAAGGGAAAATGACTTAGGAGGGTAACTACCTCTTATCCGTGTTTATATATTGGCAACTTTTTTTTGTACATACGAAAGCAACTAACTTGTTTTAACTGTGTAACATCCCAAAAATCATGACCAAAAATTTTGTTTTTAAGTGACCTACTTGGCGAGTCGGGGGACCGACTCGGCGAGTTATTCTCCTTCTTTTGGTTCAATTCCCAGCATCTTATCCGGGTCTTGGTACCCTATTTAAAGCCGGGTGTTGACTTTAATCATTGACTGTTGACCTTGACTTTGATCAGGTTTGGCTTAGTTTGACTTTTGGAGGGTATTCTGGTCTAAGTGTTATTTTAGTATTGATAGTTCGGGGAGCCGAAGGAGTAGCAGTTCGGGAATTGCCAGTTAGCCGCCAGCAGAGTTCCAGCCAGGGCTTCAATAGTGCAAGGTGAGTCCCCTCACTGTGTGAATGGGTCTATGGCCACAATGCTAGCCCATGTAGTCTATGAGTAGGAAGACCCGGGGGTTAGCCTTAGGCATTGTATGCTAGTATGTTATTCCGGACCAAGGTCTGATACGGGGCGGGTTCCCGAGGAATGTTTGCATGTTAGGTTATACTTGTTGTCTGTGTGATACTTGTATGTGTCTGGTAGGGAGGTGAGTGTAGGCGAGGTTCCGTATCTCATCACTAGGTGAGTACAGACGGGGTTCCGTATCTCATTATTAGTAGAGTATGTTTCTTAGGACAGTGATACAGTAGAGTATGTTTATTTATGTGTTAACATGTTATATGATTGTATGTGTTTAGCGGACGGGGCCCGGAGACAGGCGGGGTCTAAGAGAGACAGATCTGTATACCGAGCGGGGCTCGATGCCAGGCGGGGCCTGATGCCGGAGTATTAAATTAATGGTTTGACAATTATGGTTTTAGTATTAAATTAAAAATGAAAATTTTTGGTCATGATTTTTGGGATGTTACACAGTTAAAACAAGTTAGTTGCTTTCTTATGTACAAAAAAAAGGATGTCAATATGTGAACACGGATATGAGGTAGTTACACTCCTAAGTCATTTTCCCTTTGAGTTACTGGTTAAAACATGTATTAGCCGGTAATATTAGTGTAATTTAAACAGTTAAAACAAGTTAGTTGCTTTTTATGTACAAAAAATAAGAAATTGTCAATATGTGAACACGGATAAGAGGTAGTTACCCTCCTAAGTCATTTTTCCAAAAATCTTGTTTAAATAAAAATCTTAAAATCTAAAAGTTACTTCACAAAGTATTTTAGAAAAAAATTATTGAATTTTTTAATAAATTTTCAACTTGCCATTAAAAATATATTTATATTTTTATATTTTTTAATCAATTATCGTCATGATTTTATACTTTTGAAAACTTCTAATTAATTTTGTCAAAAGAGTCGTATAACACATAAAAACTAGACACTAGTACCAATTTCCAAATGAAGAGTTTAGCTACTTGTGCCCCACACATCCTCTTTATTTATATAAAAAAGTATTTGGGGTTAAGTAAAATATGACTCATTTAATAAATATCACGAAATGTGCAAAAATCACTCTATGAAAGAGAAGATGAAATTTGATGAATTGTACAGTAATTTCTGATATTTCTTAAAAAAAAAAAAACGAATTATTTGGTCACAATTAAATTTCTTTAAAATTTAGAACAAAAACAAATACAAAGAAACACATGATTCATATAAACACCTTTAATTTTCTTTTTGTAACAGTCGCTGTCCCATATTTTCTTAATGGAAGAAACAAAACAAAAGCCACCGCTATAATACAAGTTAAAAACAAATAAATTGTGTACAAAACATTTTTAAAAAAAAAAATAATAGTACGTATTATTTATTCTTTGCTAATTATATTTAAATACTCTGTTAAATTTTTATATGCATCTAAATCAATTTAAAAAAAATTCTTATAAAAGAATGACGAGGCATGTGATAATTTGTTCCCTCTCATCACTAATATTGGTTAAATTACATTTTTAACAAGTAAAGGTGATCATTTTAATTTTGATCCATCAATTATTTTTTATTAAATCATCTACCAATTGAAAATTTGTATTTTAAGATAAAAACAAATACACATTTTTTTTAATGTATTTTATTGTCTTTCCAACTTCTTTTATCTTAAAATTAATAAATATCTAAAACAAAATATGTATATAATGATTCAATTGTCATTTCCAAATCAATTATTGAGGCTATGTGTACACAACATTTTATTCACATAAAACTAAATATATTTACCCATTTTATTTATAATTTTATGTATTATATATAACTTATTTACAACAAAAAAAACCATAACTATTATAAAAAAACATTAAATTAAACCATGTTTCAGTTATTTAATTATTTTTTTATAAATCAAATCACAAATAATACGAAACATGGATTTACTATATTTATTTTTAATCAAAAAAACAGATTTTATGCAGAGAATAAAAATAAAAATAAAATAAAATAATAATCTTATAAAGCAGTGAGAATGTTAAACCTACCTCCACTACCAATCCTCCCTCCGCCGTCCGTACATTCCACCGGACGTGACAAATTGCAGCCCCCCTTTACACGCATGCACCCACTACCACCCTCAAATCCCTATAAATTTCCCCTTCCAACTCCCACTATCTACATCGTTTCTCCGATCTTCTCTCTTTTCCGACCACCGTGAGCCTCCGATCAAACATATAACACGATCATCATCATCATCATCAATTCACCATTGTTGTACTTATTGTTACCTTGTAAGTTGTACCAGAAGCTATGGAAGTTGTACTCAGACTGGTGGAGAGTCCTACTCCTCCCTACTACGAACCACCGCAACACCATTCCGATTCATCTCGTCCGACGTTAGGGTTTCCTCTCGGCACCGCCTTACTGTTAATCATCATCTTCAGCCTCAGCGGTTTCTTCTCATGTTGTTACCATTGGGACAAGCTCCGCCATCTCCGAGGATCGATGGCCGAAGCCGAAGCTGATTCCGATGACTCTCCTTCCAAACCAAATCCTACATTCGCGGTAATTTAATTGACTCGATTCGTTTGACTAAGTTGAATTATCCGCCATTGTTGTAGCATTTTTCTAATGTGTTTGTGTTTTGGTGAACAGGAAAAGGATAAAGTAGAGAAACAGAGTTTACCGGTGATAATGCCGGGAGATCGGATCGCGAAGTTTATTGCATTGCCGTGTCCGTGTAAACCGCCGCGAGAAGAGAAAATCACGGTGGAAGTGGTTACGGAACCACCGGTGAAACCACCGCATATTGTTATTCCGATGAATTAAACTCATTCTGAAATTACTTCAATTTCCTCTGTATATATTCGTTCTGAAATATAAAATCGAAAATTAAATTAAATTTTTTATCGTTATTTATTATCTCAGTTAAAAATGTGAGAAATCGTAACCTTCATTATTTTATTTAAAATTGCAAATATGAATTTATATAATCAAATATAATAAGGAATATATATTTTTTTGTAAATTATTAGTTATTTTAAGTTTTGAAAAACACAAATCTTAATGATCGATTTATTTTTATATTTAGGATATATAGAAAGTTGATATATCGGAGAAGAAAAGTGAATCTAGTCACCTTATCTTAGGATTTTATCGTAAAATAGTTTAAAGAAATTCTTATATAAAATAATCACCATTGTGCAATTCTACTATAAATGCACTATTTGCTAAAATTGGTCTTATATTTAAGGATTTTTTTTGTTGAAAAATTTTCTTCATTTTGATAATAAATATTTTTTTGAAAAATTTGTTTCAACCTAACATTCATGTTCTAGGCTTCGAGCTATGAAATTTCTTGCTCTACGAAAAAAGTTGTTTTCATTTTAGAATAGAGAATATGATTTTCTAAAAATTAAATTGTTTTCTATTTTTTATGCTTATAAATATTCCTACCTAATAAAATTATGACAAGTGTTATCATTTCATATTTTTTTTAACTAATTCATTAAGGTTATATTAAGAATATATCAAATAAAATTAAATTGAATGGTGATTTGTCATAATTTTAATGGGTAGGCATAAAAGGTAAGAAGTAATTTAATTTCTTTTTTCATAAATATGAACAATTTTATATTATAAATAATAATTTCGCATTTTGAAAATCAATTTCACAATAAAAAAAGTTAGAGTATATATTTTTTTAATAGTATTTGCTGCGGACTATATAATAAACTATTTTACTATGAACTATTACGAAAAAGGTTTTTATTTTACAAACTAATAAAAAATTAGATTTTAGTTTATAAGATAGTTTAACAATAAATTAATTTATAAACTATTATAAATTATTTTTATAGTTTATAAAACATTTAATTATAATAAATTAACTTATATTTGTATAACAGTACTAAGTGGCTAATTTCAAACATAATTGTTTTTTACATTTTAAGTTATTACATGCAAATCTTAAAGCTGAAGTACTAGATTTGTCTTTTTTTAGTAGAAACTTCATAGAGGTCCCTTTTCTAATAAATCCAGTTAGCTTTTTTATAAGACATTTAACATTTTCTCAACGACCTATCACATATTAGTTCAATCTCGTTCATCGTGATCTTTTTTATGTCAACTGAGTTCAACAAGATCCTTCTTAGGTCAAAAGTAAATGTGAAAATAATTCATGGTCGAGTTAAGTTAAGTTCAATTTTAATTTTACTATCATTCACAATTTCCGTTTTAAGGTCAATTTCAATTGTTTAGTTCTCAATGAGTTGATTAAAGTATTTTGAAATAATGTCAATATGATATTTGGAAAGACATCTTGTCTGATAGCTCAAAGTCATCTCCACTCTCCTACAACCCCGATAAGAAGAAAACGTGAGTGTAAGTGTGGTCGGATTAGGATTTCGTGAGGAAGAGTCGATCGTACAACTCAAACCAAATCACCCTAAGGTATGTTTAAGCTTCACTCCGTCCCTAGTAACACCTTTGGACTTCCCCACCATTGTAGAGGCCAAAGCTACCTTTGACGACCCTCTAACCGTTGGAAAAACGCAATTTATAGGATTTTTGTAAAAAGTGAGATTTTTTTGAGCGTATAAACTTATCGGGGACCATGTTAGGTATTGCTAAGACTTGTATTCAACACCCTTAAATCGTTTGGTCTTGCATTGATGCATTGAACCAAGAAACATCTTTTTACTTGATTTTGTCTTGAAAACTCACAAACCGAATGTAACGTCCGTAGATCAGGGCTAGTCAGTTTAAAGACGATAAACATCAAAAATGACTTTTTGATGGAAGATTATTTAGAAGGATTATTCTTAACTAAGTTATAGTATATGTTACAAGGATTTCGTACATATAAAGAACGCCGAAATCTGAGTTATAACGAAGAAGTTATGACCTATCGAAGTTTCGCGGAAGAACCGACACGACACAGCGCGACGTAAATAGTGAATTTACGTTAGAGTGATATTTAGCCAAAACAATCTAAATGAGAATTGAAGATCTCATCGATAGTAGTGCAACGGCGGAAAGACAGACGAAAACGGACGTCAGACGACGGAGTTATGAGTTTATAACGGAGTTTTCCTGTCCCGGCCTACTAAATATAATATAAAAATAATATAATAAAAATAAATTCAAAATTAGCCGATAGAGTCTAAATGAAAGTTTTAGATCTTGTTTTTACCTACGCGTAAATATAAAGAACGTCGAAAACGGAGTTCGTATGCGAAAGTTATGAATTTCTGAAGTTTGGGGCGCGAAACCCCAAAACTGTTAGATACGACGACGTGGCAAGCAGTGCCACGACGTGGCAAGTCTTCTGACACCTCCTGGAGTCCCCCAGACGCAACTTGCGATGACGCATGCAGTGACGACCAAGCCCACGACGTGGAAAAAGGTGCCACGACGTGGCAAGGGCAAATTTTGCCCTATAAATAGATTTGAAGGGCCAGCTGAGTTTGGTTGCTCATTCTATCATCTCTCTCCTGTTTTACCTCGATTTACGTGCAAAGAAGTACCCCCGAAGCCCCGGTATCATCCCGAGACCCGAAGCGAGTCCCGAAGCCCGATGATCCCGATAAGTGAAATTCCCGACCCGAAGCTCTGCCCGCGAGAAGCCCGGTTTTTGCGAAGATCTTCCAGATCTACCGAAGAATACTACTTTTACAAGTCGTAGTGCTGTCCGAGCATCGTCTAATCAAGTGAGTGTATAGTCACTTTCATCTTACACATAGATATGAAGTATTTTATAAAATATGTGCTATGTGTATATATATTGTTGTTTATATGTGTGAGTGTGTGGTTACTTTCTTCTAACACATAAATATAAAGTATTAGCTATGAAATACATGCTATGTGTTATGTATTATTTGTCTATTTAAGATGGGCTTGGAATTGATGTTTTTATACAGGTGTTAAATGATTCAAACTATATATGTATTTTATATCTACAAAATATGTTGGGTAGAACATGGGTAGATGAAATAGTGGCAACTATGAGACGTGGTGCCTATTGTATAAACCTTGGTGAGTATGGAGTTAGCGCCTATTAAAGTAAACCTTGGTGACTATGGAGTTAGTGCCTATTAAAGTAAACCTTGGCGACTATGGAGTTAGCGCATTTTAAAGTAAACCTTGGTGACTATGGAGTTAGCGCATGTTGAGTAAACCTTGGCAACTATGGAGTTAGCGCTTGTTGAGTGAACCTTGGTGAATATGGAGTTAGCACCTGATAGCTATGGATTTAGTACCTGATAGATAAACTTTCGCAGCAATGGACTTCGTGCCGATTCCTTAGGTAAATCCTTAGGAACGAATGGATAAAGGATAGTTGATTCTTAGGGTAAAACCTTAAGAAATAAAGAGGATAATGGGGATGGGTATTTGGGTTGATTATTTGATAATTGAATATAATAAATGTATTATTGTGGGTTGAAAACCCTATATGCTCACCAGGCTCCCAAGCCTGACCCGCTCAGTTTTCTTTGCATTACAGGTAATGGCACAAGGGTATAAGTTGATGGACTTGACGAGAGATTTTAGATTATAGATCAGTAGTTATAAATAACTGTTGTAAGGTCTATTTTATATTGTTTATGCTTTTGGTCTGTATCGGAACATGACATCCTAAGGTCTTATTATTAAATAAAATACATTCTCTTTGAGAAATGTTTTGATAAGTTACTATCATACCTTGTTTTGGGAACAAATTCCGCAACCGTTTTCTTTAAACGATTACTCTGATTTATGAAACAAAGCATAAACAAATCGGTCTTTTCTGGCCGTGAAATTGGGGATGTCACACCGAAAAGCTATACTTTTTGAATAATTTTGGTCTGTGAAATCTGATTTTTAACTAACTTTTTACTGTCAAAGCATATCCTTCTTCATGTCTTTCAAGTTTGCTTAGTTGTGGGCGTTTAAAACAAGAAATAAGATCCAGTTTAGGGTTATGTGTGTGTGTAAACCCAAGAATATGTTTGAATAATGCATACCTTAATATATATATATATATATATATATATATATATATATATATATATATATATATATATATATATATATATATATATATAATTGTGTGTGTACAACATAATAGTTCAAGAAGGTTTTGAAACTAAAAGTATACATGAAGTACAATATACGTATTTATCAGGAAATGATCTAAGTAGAGTTACTGGTATGGGATGTAGTTGTTCATAGAATGAATTCATCTTAGCCACTTCAGTGGCTTTATTATGTGTTTGTTGCTTCAAGTACGTTTTCTAATTATACTATGAGTTATAGTATATATCCATTGTTTGCTAGGATATAGATGTAGTATGGTATGTTGATTAGGCAAGTAGGCTAGCTTAGTTGTTTGTTTGTTGATTGTTTGATTGTTAGATAGTATAATATGTTGATATGTTCTCTTTGGGGAGTTAACGGTGGGTTGGCACGAGATCCGAGCACCTAGATTACTCACATTCAGGGTTAGATGTGCACAAGAGCCACTAACTGTTGGGATGACTAGACATGCACTAAAGTTGTTAGTCATGAGTAGATGTGCATGTGAACCGTTAGTTGTGGTCAGCCGGATCAACATGAAAGACGAGCGACTTTTTTGTATGTGGATCGACATTAGAGTCGAGAGTCTCTGTTTGTATGAATTGTATGTGTATTTTGGTATGTAGTATATTGGAGAACTCACTAAGTTTAATGTTTTTTAGGTACATCTTCAAATCATGTGAAAGACAATACTTGACTGTGCACACGCATCAAAACTATGTTTTAAGATTTCTGCATGTTTTATTTTATACTTTGATTTGGATATTAGGTTTTAATTATCAAACTATGGTTTTACTTAAGAACTAGTGAATATTTTAGATGAAATATTATCTATTAAAAATGAAAATTTTGTTTTGAAAATTGGGACGTTATAATTAATATCAAGAGACAAGATATGGAGATTGAGACACTACTGAGCTAAAACACCAAGGAAAATCAACCGCTAACAAAACTTACTTTGAATCAATTACCTATGACGAAAAGGCGGAAGAAGATGACATTAATGTAGTCTATGTACCCATCCCTTCTAGGACATTGATACATGAGATGATTCTACCTATGAAGTAGATGATTTATTGTAATACTCATATTTGTTTTTTTTGTTTTTAATAAAGTTATTAATTTTTGAATCAAAATATAAATAGTAAATAATAAATGATTAAAATATAAATTAATCATCAAATCTAATAATATTAATAAAAAAATATAAAATTCCAACTAATGTATCTAAATACTAGGGTTTAACCTGACTTATATAAATTTGACGTAGTCATGACCTTTAGTTAACTTACTTCATGTAACATCCCGACTCCCATGTATGGAATTTTAAGGATTTTTATGCATCACAAAGACCTACTCGACGAGTTAGAGGCCCCAACTCGTCGTGTAGAAACTAATAAGGTCGCGTGGTTTTGGAACCAACTCGACGAGTTGAGGCTGTGCATGAAAACCCTAAATTTTAGGGTTTGTACCCTATTTAAAGGACCTTAAGTCCCCTCACTGGCCTCCCTTATCACCTTATTGTCCAGAGAGAAACCCTAGTTGTGCTTTACTACGTTCTTGAGTGTGTGAAAGCTTGGAAGGTGATATTTGGTGCTCTTTTGGAAGGAAACTCGAATATTGAAGAGATTGGAGTGAGGATGAGGCTTTAGATTCGGCATCTACTTTGTTTTGGCAACCATCTTGAGGTATAAAGTTGATACCTTGCCTTTTATTGATTAGATCTCCTTTTAAGAAAGTATATGGTCACTTTTGGTGCAAAATGAAGTCATTCTCGGGTTTGAGCTTGTCAAGAGGATCTGGTTTTAGATCTGGACACCTCTAGGCCTCCATGGACATAAAGTTGCCCACTTTATCTAGTCTTGCCCCTCCTCCATGCCCTAAACCTCTTATTAAGCTTATTTTTAGTGTTTTAATCCCTTTGATGCCATGCATGCACGTAAAGTTAACAACTTTACGTGGTATCTCAGTCCTAAGAGGCTAGATCTGTAGTTTAGGGCCTTCGAGTCGACTAGAAAGGGCTGAATACGTCAAGACAGGAAAACTCGACGAGTTGCTTATCCAACTCGACGAGTTAGGTAGGGTTTCCCACTTTTTGGATACTGAGTGAACTCGGTGAGTGGGTGAGATGACTCGGCGAGTTGATTAGGGTTTTCCCGGTTTTCTGTACACTAAAGAACTCGATGAGTTGCTCTAGCAACTCAGCGAGTTGTCTCGAGCTTTTCATGTTCTTCTGAGATATGACGGAACTCGACGAGTTAGTAGGTGTACTTGACGAGTTGGGTCAACATGGATTGTTGACCTTGACTTTGACCACGGTTGACTAAGTTTGACTTTTGAAGGTATTTTGGTAATTGGGATTCTAATCGAACTAGTTATATGGTGGTTATAGGCAATTGATTTTGGAGCTATGTATTGGGATTCGATTTATCGGTTCAGCACTACTTGTGAGGTGAGTTTTCCTACTATACTCAAGGGTTGAAGGCACCAAGGTCGGCCTTTTGGATTGTTATCTTGCTTTATTATTAGTGTGATCTGTCAGATCGGTGTCCTGGTAGATAGTAGAAGTGTGCAAAAAAACCGCAAAACCGAAAAACCGAGCCGATCCGGCCAATCCGAAACCGAAAAAACCGGAACCGAAACCAAAACCGAAAAAACCGACTATCTACAGGTCGGTTTCGGTTTGGATATTTCAATATCTGCGGATACCCGAACTGAACCGTCATTGATATATATATATATATATATATATATATATATATATATATATATATATATATATATAAGTAACTAAATAATGTAGAAAAAATAATAAGAATATTGTTCCAGTTTCGTTCGAGGCTTCCACACTCGATCAACATTTTCTTTAATTTATCTGTCATACCGCATGCAATCCAGTAATCCCATAGCCCAAACAAAGCTCAATCAATAGTTTAGAACTTTCATCACCTTTTATTGTTAATTTCATTAGTTATTATATAAATTATAATATATAATTAGAACTTCAACAAGTTTTCTGACTTGATGACTTACTCATAGTTTATATTTTTTATTAATGATTTTGATTTTTTGTATTTAGCGAGTACCCGTGAACCGAACCGTGGTTACTCGCCTTCATACGGTTCGGTTTGGTTCAGTTTTTTCATAATTCAGTTCGGTTTCAGTTAGTGCATGTTAGGTACCCACCCCGTGGTCACGGTTCATAATTTTTTTTATTATCTGAGTTGAACCGCCCCGTAAACACCCCTAGTAGATACGATGGTTCTATATGGTTATGATCATTAGATCGGTATCCTGGTAGATAGAATGTTTTCTATGCTTAGTGATCTGTAGATCGGTTTGACTGTCTGTAGACTGTTATGTGATTATCTGATGTATGTGCACATGATTGATTGGTGGTTGAGGCTTTTCTGTTTTGTGCGAGAGCCAACAGACCGGGGCATTCCAACCTAATGGTTGTGAGCTGAGAGTATTCCATCCCGAGGATGATTGGACTCATAGTATGTGGGCATTCCAACCCGATGGTTGTGGGCTGAGGGTATACCATCCCGAGGATGATTGGACCCATAGTATATGGCATTCCAACCCGATGGTTGAAGGCCTGGGGCATTCCAGCCCGATAGTTCATTGGGACCATAGTATGTTGTTATTATATGTGTGTTATTGTTGTGCGAGTATTTTGGGGAACTCACTAAGCTTCAGACTTACAGTTTTGGATTTTATTTCAGGTACTTCGGATGATCGCAGAAAGGCGAAGGCTTGATCGTTCACCTCCTCACAATTTATGATTTTGACTTCTAGGATACCTTGATATGAAACTATTTTGAAAACATTTTATAATAAGTAATGGTTATTGGATGCTTAAAAAAGTTTTAAATTTTTATGAATTTTATGGATGTTACAAGTTGGTATTTTGAGCTTTGGTTTGAGAGAATTGGAGGAACACTCGTGTGAATCCAGTCTCAAACTAAGGAAAAGATTTCCAAAATGACTTTCAAATGGTTTTCAAAATACTAAAGGAGGATGCAAAGTGTACGATCAGCCGGAGCCAGTAAGTAGACCCCAAAATACCATACAAATATTTGATATTGTGATATGTTAGAACATCATGCTAGTGATAGGCTAGGGATCTTCAGGAATTGCATGATAGAATTGTCTGATTATATGATGCCTGATAGCCTAGGGTTTTCCTTATATGAAATTGACATCATTGCTGTAGTTGCTTAGTGTATGCATCATAGTTGTACATAATTAAGATCTTATAGCCTGAGAATGTTTGGTTTGGCCTTATTTCCTGTTCTTATTTGATGAAGGGCTTAAGGTAGGATCAGATATTCGAATGTATATATAGGGTCTAGCGTTATGTATGGCTAGCATACATGAGTGCTGCAAGGTTGGTGGAAGTTTCATGAATGAGTTGTGCGGGGTCAGTCGGCCAGTTGTGAGATATTTATCCTTCCTCTAGGAGTGAGGATGGAGCGCTCGCCTATGCTTATGTACAATGTTAGGGTGTTGTGATGATCCTTGAGAATAAAAAGGGTAGGTGTAGAACGTAGTATGAGCCCGTACTACTGAAAGCATAGGACCCATACGCGTAGCAAGGAAGTCACAACCCCTAGGGCTTTTGTTGGGAGTTGGTTCCCCATTGTTTATAAGGATTATGTCACACCCCCGAACCGGATGGCGGAAACGTCCGAGGGCTCTTGTGACTTAAATTGAATACCATCACAATGATTATACATGAATCATAACATCATTCATCACCATGCATTGAAATATTACAACTGATATCGTTTACATTCAGTACATTGTTTTAAACATTACAATTTCATAACATAAACCGTTTGATAGATAATCTAAGCAAAACACCATTACATAACTTAGTACTTATCCTTCGGCTTACTTGTTACCTGAGAATACAAGTTATTTTGAAAACGGTCAACATATGAAATGTTGGTGAGTTCATAAGTAATGTTATGGAAAAATAATTTTTGTGTGAAGTTTGAAAACCCAAAAAATCTGATATTTTCTGAAAAGAGTATTTGTTTATAAAAAGTGTGAAGATCCGTAAATATGCTTGTCGATTTTGTAAACATGTATAATTGTTGAACTTTGTATACATCACATAGGTAAAAATGTTGAACTCCCCGGGAAACCCCGATGTTTTCCCAATACGTAAATTACATGACTTGTTTATTGTTATACCGATACGACGATTGTTTTTTATTACCTAGGTGACATTGGATTAATTAAGGTTTGTGAATTGTTACAATCACGCATTAATGAAAATGACTAGTTTATAACTACAAATTACGAACGATCCTTAAGGTGTCGTCCATACTACTCACTTAATCCAACCACCTTGTCTTCTCTTGATTAACGCCACGAATCTGTTTACTTGATTTCTCAGAAGCCCAACTACCGAGGAGAAAGGAGGGTACGGAGTCCCCTTTATTTCCATAAGTTATTCAAGGCTATCGGGAATGCGAAAAGCGCTTGGCCCGACTCGCATTTGACTTCACTAGCAGTACCAATGGACCCTTGGGGTCCAATAGCACAATAGAGCTATTGAAAGTCCTTTTACATGAAATTAGGTCATAGAAGGCCCATTAACATGTAAGCGCGTTCCCTTCGGGCCCAAAGATCATGTTATTGGGCTAGCAAGGCCCAACAAGCACGATTTCAAACTTCCAAGCCCAAAGTTTGTATATTGACTTCTCATAGTTAGCACGTGTTTAACGAATTGTTTTGGTTTGATGATTTTGTATTGTTGTTGATTCGAGACCGATCAATTTGATTTGCACTGATGTTTATTGTTGAGAGTGTAATTGTTTTCCGTTTTGTCGATAGTCGCGGGTTTGTATTTTGTATTATTGATTTACTTTGCTCGAAAATGTAGTTTGGCCCTTTTCATTTCCTTCCTTTTATAAAAATAGCACTTTTAGACCTTTATATAAAAGAATTTCATTTTAGTCCTTAAAACATTATTTTGACACTTTTGTATCATAAACTTGTTGAAAAGACATTTTTAACCCAATTTTATTTTGTAAACAGCTTTCGTCCTTCCAGAATGTTGTTTTCTCGGTTAAAACCCCCCAATTTCGCAACTTTTACAGTTTTGGCCCAAAATAGAAAATTTTTACATTTTTTGTCCTTTTTGAATTTGAAAAACATTTTTGACCTTTGAAATAGTTTTAATACACTTCAAATCCCCTGTTTTACAGAAAATTGCATTTTTAGCCCTTCAAACTTATAAATCTCGCATTTTGGGGCTTATTGGGCCGAAAAGCCCAAATCTAGCCCATTAGGTTCAAAATTTACATTTCAAGTCCCTCAAAAAACTATTATGGAAACAATTTGGAACCTTTTGACCCTCCAGGAACTATAAATTGTCGGTTTATACCCTAAGTTTTGTATTTTTGACATTTTAAGCCCAAAAATGGGTTTTATGTTCAAGTATGTTCATCCTAAACATATAAACTATTTTTCTTGACTTGATTAGTGTAAAATAGTTTAAGTTATGTTTATTTCCTTCCTCATGTTTTAGATCTCAGTTTTTACACACTTTTTGGATAACATATTCATCACAAACACATGATATCACACACATACATGCATCAAATCACACATAGCATACATTTACACATAGATATACACATTTACTTGTATTCTGCCCCATAAAAACTCATAAAAACTGAAAAGAAGGGGTATGAAACTCACCTTGGGTGTGGTTTTGGTTTTGGAAGGAAAGATGAAGAAGAATTCGATCCTAGCAACCTTTCTTTGAGGATCTCGAACTTGGATTCTTCTAAGGTGCAAGATCATGAGTTTGAAGGAATTAAGAGGTGATTTTTGATGAAAAGAAGTGAGTTAGATTATAGATTTAAGCACCAACTTACCTTGAATGATGATTTTTATGGAATAAATTCCTTGAACACCACTTAGATCTCAAAAATATGGAGAGGAGTGGAGAGAGTTTTCTTGAGATAATTGTGAGTGAAGTGTGTGTGTTTGGATTCGGCCGAGAGCAAGAAGAGAGGAGAGAAGAAAGAGGATTGATAAGATGGTTGCATGGAGATTTGGGTTATTTGCATGGATAACTTCCATGTAGAAATGAGGTGGCACTAATAAGTCAACTCCTCTTTTCCTTTGGGCTTGGGCTGAGAATTGAGAAGAGAGGAGAGAGTTTTGGGCCTTGAGTGATTAAATCCAAGATATAGGTCGAATATACATCAAAGTATAAATTTTTATGGCCCATTAGGGCTATTTAGTTTTGTTATGGCCCAATATGGTCCTTTTAAATATTTTATTTCATTATAGGCCCAATATGGCCCAAAATATTAAAATAATTGAAAGTGGGTCCAATTAGAGCCCATGATATTCCAATTGGAAGCTTATTGGTCCATTGGGCCCAATAAGGAAGTCCTAGTCCAAAATGGACTTAAACAAGGACTTCTAAAGTTTCCAATTGTTTGTTGACTATTTGTAGTGCTTGTAGGAAGTGTTTGATTGAAATTCTGTTGTCATAGAGTAAGCATCAAGCATGCTTTCATGTTTTTAATTCATAGTTAGCATAAGTGTTGTAGTTACAAGGCACCAAAAATTTCTAGTTGTGACATCATCCCCTGTTAGAGGGAATTTCGTCCCGAAATTCTTTTGAAAGCTAGATTTGAGAATGCTAGAATAGATGAGGGTACTTTTGCTTCATTTGGTCTTCGCGTTCCCACATGAATTCTGGTCCACGCTTCGTGTTCCATCGTACTTTCACGATTGGGATGCGACTTTGCTTAGTACACTTCACCTCCCTGTCCATGATTTCGACTGGTTGTTCAATGAACAAGAGATTCTCATTGATTTCAATTTCGTCAAGGGGAATGACGAGAGTTTCATCGGATAGGCACTTCTTTAGATTGGAAACATGGAATACGGGGTGTACACTGCTGAGTTCAGCGGGTAGCTGCAGTCTGTACGCCACCAGACCAATGCGGGAAAGGATCTCGAAAAGTCCAATGTATCATGGGTTTAGTTTTCCCCGTTTTCCAAAACGAATGGCCCTTTTCCAGGGTGAAACTTTTAACAGTACTCGATCCCCTACCTGAAACTCTAAGGGCTTTCGCCGTCTATCAGCATAGCTCTTTTGTCGGTCGCGCGATGCTTGCAATCGAGCTCTGATTTGAACTATCTTTTCTGTGGTTTCACGTATGATCTCCGGTCCCGTTAATGTATTGTCTGATGCTAGTTCCTTCGCTAGCTGATTGTCGCCTACCTCAGACCAACACAATGGTGATCTGCACTTACGTCCATATAGCGCTTCGAAAGGAGCGATTTTGATGCTCGAATGGTAACTGTTGTTATACGATAATTCAACTAAGGGTAAGTGGGTATCCCAGGACTTCCCAAAGTCTATCACACATCGCGAAGCATGTCTTCGAGCATCTGGATGGTTCGTTCGCTTTGACTGTCCGTTTGTGGGTGGTAAGTAGTGCTCATGTCAAGATGGGTTCCCAGTGCTTTCTGAAGTGATTGCCAAAAACGTGAAGTGAACCTACTATCTCTGTCTGAGATGATAGATACTGGCACTCCGTGAAGCCTCACGATTTCTCGAATGTATATTCTTGTCAGCCTCTCCATCTTGTAGGATTCTTTTATTGGCAGGAAATGGGAGGATTTCGTCAGTCGGTCGACTATTACCCATATTATGTCTAATCCATCTGACGTCTTGGGTAGCTTGGTCACAAAGTCCATAGAAATCCCTTCCTATTTCCACTCGGGGATTACTGGTTGCTGTAATAACCCCGAGGGCTTCTGGTATTCCACTTTCACTTTGGCGCAAGTAAGGCATTTGCTGACAAAGGTGGCAATTTCTGCCTTCATGTTAGGCCACCAATAATGTTATTTAATGTCCAAGTACATTTTGTCCGAACCTGGATGGATGGAGTATCGCGTCTTGTGAGCTTCATTCATAACCACCTCCCTAAATCCTCCAAATTTAGGGACCCAAATACGGTTCATGAAATAGTATGCTCCGTCCTCTTTCACCTCGAGATTCTTCTCCATTCCGCGTAATGCTTCGCTTGTTCTGTTTTCCGCCTTCATGGCATCTGACTGGGCTGCCCTGACCTGAGTGGTTAGGTGTGATTGGATGGTTATTGAGAGAGTTTTCACATGACGATTAGAGTACTCTTTCCGGCTCAAGGCATCAGCTACCACGTTGGCTTTGCCTGGGTGGTACTTGATTTCACACTCGTAATCGTTTAATAGTTCAACCCATCTTTGTTGCCTCATATTCAGCTCTTTTTGATTCAAGATGTGCTGGAGACTCTTGTGGTCCGTGAAGATGGTGCACTTCGTACCATAGAGGTAATGCCTCCAAATCTTTAGAGCGAAGACCACTGCTCCCAATTCCAGATCGTGAGTCGTATAATTCACTTCGTGTGTCTTTAGTTGGCGGGATGCATAAGCTATCACTTTTCCATGCTGCATGAGAACGCAACCTAAACCCTGATTTGATGCGTCACAGTAGACCACGAAATCTTTCGTTCCCTCTGGTAAAGATAGTACCGGGGCACTGCAGAGTGCTTGCTTCAAAGTTCGGAATGCAACTTCTTGTTTGTCCGTCCATTTGAATGGTATGCCCTTTTGTGTAAGCGAGGTAAGTGGCTTGGCGATCTTAGAGAAGTTCTGAATGAACCTCCCGTAGTATCCTGCTAGGCCTAAGAATTGGCGAATTTCTATGGGTGTCATCGGAACTGCCCATCCTTCGACGAATCTGACCTTAGAAGGATCCACATGTATTCCTTCATGACTAACAACATGACCCAAAAAGTTTATGCTATGGAGCCATAACTCACACTTGGAGAGTTTTGCGTATAGCTTCTCCGCTCGCAGGATTTCCAGGACTTGTCGGAGATGTTGGCCATGCTCTTCTTCGCTTCGGGAATAGACTAGAATGTCGTCAATGAAGACAATAACAAAGTTGTCGAGGAATGGTTGGCATATTCGATTCATTAGGTCCATGAATGCGGCAGGGGCATTCGTTAGACCGAAGGGCATTACGACAAATTCATAATGTCTGTAACGAGTTCGGAAAGCGGTTTTGGGAATATCCTCTTCCCGGAACTTGAGTTGATGGTACCCAGATTGTAGATCTATCTTAGAAAAGTAACTGGCTCCTTGAAGCTGGTCAAATAGATCATCGATTCGTGGGAGTGGATAGCGATTTTTGACAGTGAGCTTGTTTAGCTCCGTGTAATCGATGCACATCCTAAAAGATCCATCCTTCTTTTTGACAAAGAGAACCGGAGCTCCCCATGGCGAGTAGCTGGGTTGGATGAATACTTTGCCCAGGAGTTCACTGAGTTGGCTGGACAATTCCTGCATCTCAGCAGGAGCTAGTCGGTAAGGCGATTTAGCGAGGGGAGTTGCTCCTGGAACAAGATCAATTCGGAATTCAACTTGTCTCTTTGGGGGTACTCCAGGAAGATCTTTAGGAAATACGTCAGGGAATTCACGTGCTACTGGAATGTCTCGAACGTTATCCTCTTCCTTGGTTTTATCCACTATATGCGCCAGGAACGTCACATCGTTCTTCCGCAGATGTTTCTGTGCCTGGACGCACGAGATGAGGCGAAGGTTCGTGCTAGGTTTGTCTCCGTAAATAACTAGGGTTTCGTGATCGGGAAGGTGAAGGCGAACGGCCTTCTTGTGACACATAATTTCAGCATGGTGGGGGCTTAACCAGTCCATGCCAACAATCACATCAAAACTCCTAATGGAAACATGCATTAAGTCTATTCGGAAGACGTGTTGATTTAGAGTTAGGGTACATCCGATGTAGATTTCCCCAGTGGATTCGGTTTTCCCATTGGCCATTTCCACCGTAAAGGTTTCATTGAGCTTCTGGGGTTGTTGTTTTAACAATTGTTTAAACTTATTGCTCACAAAACTTCGCTTTGCTCTGATGATGCATGCATAAGTGTGGTTTAGGAGGAACGTACCGGTAACAACAGCGGGATCCTGAATCGCTTCTCCCTGACCCATGGTCAGCACCCTTCCTGTTCCTCCATTTCCGGGATTGTTGTTGTTGGGGCAATTTCGACGGAAATGCCCAGTCCTTCCACATCCATAGCAGGTGTGGCTAGGTCTTGTATTGCTGCCGCCAGTGTTGGTGTTGTTGTTGTTGCGGTTATTGTTGTTGTTGTTTCCCTGTTGTTGGTTCTGAGGAGGGTAGGTCCTACAATACCTTGTTGTGTGTCCCTTCCGATTGCAACTGGTGCACTGCATCTCTCTGCATTCTCCATTGTGATGGAGACCGCACTTGTTGCACTTGGGAAGATTACCGGAATAAGGTCTAGGAGCACTTGGAGCAGCTGAGGCTGGAGCATGTGGTGTGGATGGAACTTGAGTGGTTGCAGAGTTAACTGCCACTGTTTGCTGCTTCTTGGAAGATTCGGAGCCTTGACGTCCCTTTCTCTTGTTGTTCTTACCCTTCTTGCTATCATTTTCCTTCTTAACTTCAGTCTCCACTGGCTTCTCACCCTTCTTGTTGTTGTGGTCATACAACTTCTTGGCCAATCTCTTGGCACTGTCGAAAGTTTCGGGATTTGCAGCTATCACGTTTCCTTGGATTGGGGAGGTTAGTCCCCAGATGAATCGCTCGATCTTCTTTCCTTCTGAGGTGATCATGCCAGGGCATAGCAGAGACAGTTCACTGAACCTTAATATGTATGCATCTATATCTGAGTTTTGGACGGTGAGATTCCACAGCTCTTGTTCCATTTTCTGAATTTCACCTCGAGGGAAATACTCGGCCATCAACATTTCTTTCATCTCTGTCCATGGCATGGAATTGGCTACGGGGAGTGTCATGGCTTCCACGTGTCCATTCCACCAAGTGAGCGCTTGGTCAACGAAAGTGAATGCTGCAAACTTCACCTTCATCTCCTCAGGGCAATTGCATATCTTGAATACCGATTCCACCTTCTTTATCCACCGTTTCAGGGTGATCATTCCTCTAGTGTCGTTGAAGGTTCGTGGTTTGGCGTTGGTGAAGTCTTTGTAGGAACATGTTTTGGTAGGTCCTTGATTCATCCCGTTGTTCGAACTTCTGGAGCCTGGTCCGTTGACTCCTCCATTGTTCCCTTGGTGAATTTGGGCCATAGCCGCGGTGACCGCAGCTAACACCGCTGCCTGAAAAGCGACAAAGTTGAACTTGGGAGGGTTTGGCTCAGGGTTTCTGTGGGTTGGTCGTCGAGGCATCTTTCTGCCATGGAACAGAAAGATGTTGAGTATCTGTGCTTTTTGTGAGAGTGTGATCCTATGAGCTGGGTGTGTGGCACGAACTTAGGTACTTTCACAAATTGGCACACAATCATGGATATCTAACACATAGCAGATTACAACGTCAAAGTAAAACATATAAAATTTTTACTAATATTATCCGCATTTGATACATGAAAATTTTGCTCGCAAGAGCATACATAAGTGGTACTAGTTCAACGACATAACGACTCTATGAGTAGTGTAATCACTTAAACATAGAGTCGGGGTACATGGCCTAGATCCTAATGACATAGTACTAAAAACTGATTCGGATAACCCTAGTTGCAGTGAGATGTGCCCGGGGGTGGTGCTGAGGAAGTGGATGCTCCCTGAAGACGAGCCACCTGTCGTTCCGCGTCCCGGAGTCGGGACTCCCACCTCACCTGCCTCATGTGGTACTCTCGAAGGACGTCTCGTGTCTCCTGCTCTGCACGCTCGACCCTAGCCCATATCTAGCGTACCTGGTCGGCGGTGCTCTAAGCTAGGTCGCCGATGTTCCGTAATCGTCTCACCATGACCGAAAGGGCTCGATCGGCCGGTCCTCCATCCCTCAGGTCAAAGAACTCGCGTGACATGCCGAACGGGGGTCGTTGTCCCTGCTGTCTGCTCCACCTCCAAAGATCCATACCCCAGGGGGGTGTAGGACCAGTGGGGCCCACCCGGTAAGCGGGCACCCTAATCGGGTAAGGGGGTTGATGACTTCGGACTCCGTGTCTGAATCACCCCCTTCGTTATCGCTGGGTTCCTCCTCGAGGCTTCCTTCATCTTCTTCCTCCTCCTATTCTTCTACTGGTTCGGCAGGTTCGCCCTCGGCTTCTGCCTCCGGTTCCCCGTCAGATTCCTCCTCGGGGTCTTCCTCGGGCTCTTCTTCAGGCTCTTTGTCCAACCATCCGTTATTCCCATGGTCTAGGAAATAAGGATCCCCGGGGTGGTGGAAACCAGCCATGTCGTCTGCGAGAGTGTATAATTATACTAATATCATACCTATCCCGCTTTAGTTGTTAAATATACTGAATTGGTGTTCTCTTCTTGGGGATAAAGGGGTATGTTTTTAGGTTCCCTAGCTATCACGATCTCCTTAGGACATGTGATAGTTATACCTTGGAGGAAATGTAGTTGATAAGGCTACATCCACTCCTTGAGACGACTAAGAACAGTCCTGGCTTAACCGAGATACTTGCATTATCTTGTTTGGTTCGGTATTATGTTCTTTTTCGTAATACAAGCAAGGGTGTTTTTATTGTTATGTTTTACTTGTTTTGTTCAGAGTTGTGTTAGTCCCTCTTTTTGGTTTATAGTTGCATATCAATGTGTGGTTAGATATGCTAGTTCACTATAAACAGAGCTCTGATACCAACCTGTCACACCCCCGAACCGGATGGCGGAAACGTCCGAGGGCTCTTGTGACTTAAATTGAATACCATCACAATGATCATACATGAATCATAACATCATTCATTACCATGCATTAAAATATTACAACTGATATCGTTTACATTCAGTACATTGTTTTAAACATTACAATTTCATAACATAAACCGTTCGATAGATAATCTAAGCAAAACACCATTAAATAACTTGGTACTTATCCTTCGGCTTACCTGTTACCTGAGAATACAAGTTATTTTGAAAACGGTCAACATATGAAATGTTGGTGAGTTCATAAGTAATGTTATGGAAAAATGATTTTTGTGTGAAGTTTGAAAACCCAGAAAATCCGATATTTTCTGAAAAAAGTATTTGTTTATAAAAAGTGTGAAGATCCGTAAATATGCTTGTCGATTTTGTAAACATGTATAATTGTTGAACTTTGTATACATCACATAGGTAAAAATGTTGAACTCCCCGGGAAAACCCGATGTTTTCCCAATACGTAAATTACATGACTTGTTTATTGTTATAACGATACGACGATTGTTTTTGATTACCTAGGTGACATTGGATTAATTAAGGTTTGTGAGTTGTTATATCTACTGATGTGGCAATAGGAGCGTGATTTGGTAATACGCCAATTTGTCCACTATTAGTAGATAAAATGATTTCTTTCACTTTTGAATCCCAAACTATTCGATTACGGATCTAGTTTATAACTACAAATTACGAATGATCCTTAAGGCGTCGTCCATACTACTCACTTAATCCAACCACCCTGTCTTCTCTTGATTAACGCCACGAATCTGTTTACTTGATTTCTCAGAAGCCCAACTACCGAGGAGAAAGGAGGGTACGAAGCCCCCTTTATTTCCATAAGTTATTCAAGGCTATCGGGAATGCGAAAGGTGCTTCGCCCGACTCGCATTTGACTTCTCGACTTCACTAGCAGTACCAATGGACCCTTGGGGTCCAATAGCACAATAGAGCTATTGAAAGTCCTTTTACATGAAATTAGGTCATAGAAGGCCCATTAACATGTAAGCGCGTTCCCTTCGGGCCCAAAGATCATGTTATTGGGCTAGCAAGGCCCAACAAAGCATGATTTGAAACTTCCAAGCCCAAAGTTTGTATATTGACTTCTCATAGTTAGCACGTGTTTAACGAATTGTTTTGGTTTGACGATTTTGTATTGTTGTTGATTCGAGACCGAATCAATTTGATTTGCACTGATGTTTATTGTTGAGAGTGTAACTGTTTTCCGTTTTGTCGATAGTCGCGGGTTTGTATTTTGTATTATTGATTTACTTTGCTCAAAAATGTAGTTTGGCCCTTTTTATTTCCTTCCTTTTATAAAAATAGCACTTTTAGTCCTTTATATAAAAGAATTTCATTTTAGTCTTTAAAACATTATTTTGACACTTTTGTATCATAAACTTGTTGAAAAGACATTTTTAACCCAATTTTATTTTGTAAACAGCTTTAGTCCTTCCAGAATGTTGTTTTCTCGGTTAAAACCCCTAATTTCGCAACTTTTATAGTTTTGGCCCAAAATAGAAAATTTTTACATTTTTTGTTCTTTTTGAATTTGAAAAACATTTTTGAGCTTTGAAATAGTTTTAATACACTTCAAATCCCCTATTTTACAGAAAATTGCATTTTCAGCCCCTCAAACTTATAAATCTCGCATTTTGGGGGTTATTGGGCCGGAAAGCCCAAATCTAGCCCATTAGGTTCAAAATTTACCTTTTAAGTCCCTCAAAAATGTTTTTGTTCATAAAAACTATTCTGGAAACTGTTTGGAACCTTTTGACCCTCCAGAAACTATAAATTGTCGTTTTATACCCTAAGTTTTGTATTTTTGACATTTTAAGCCCAAAAATGGGTTTTTACACACTTTTTGGATAACATATTCATCACAAACACATGATATCACACACATACATGCATCAAATCACACATAGCATACATTTACACATAGATCTATACATTTACTTGTATTCTCCCCCATAAAAACTCATAAAAACCGAAAAGAAGTGGTATGAAACTCACCTTGGGTGTAGTTTCGGTTTTCGAAGGAAAGATGAAGAAGAATTCGATCCTAGCTACCTTTCTTTTAGGATCTCGAACTTGGATGCTTCTAAGGTGCAAGATCATGAGTTTGAATGAATTAAGAGGTGATTTTTGATGAAAAGAAGTGAGTTAGATTATAGATTTAAGCACCAACTTACCTTGAATGATGATTTTTATGGAAGAAATTCCTTGAACACCACTTAGATCTCGAAAATATAGAGAGGAGTGGAGAGAGTTTTCTTGAGAGAATTGTGAGTGAAGTGTGTGTGTTTGGATTCGGCCGAGAGCATGAAGAGAGGAGAGAAGAGAGAGGATTGATAAGATGGTTGCATGGAGATTTGGGTTATTTGCATGGATAACTTCCATGTAAAAATGAGGTGGCACTAATAAGTCAACTCCTCTTTTTCCTTTGGGCTTGGGCCGAGAATGGAGAAGAGAGGAGAGAGTTTTGGGCCTTGAGTGATTAAATCCAAGATATAGGTCGAATATACATCAAAGTATAAATTTTTATGGCCCATTAGGGCTATTTAGTTTTGTTATGGCCCAATATGGTCCTTTTAAATATTTTATTTCATTATAGGCCCAATATGGCCCAAAATATTAAAATAATTGAAAGTGGGTCCAATTAGAGCCCATGATATTCCAATTGGAAGCTTATTGGTCCATTGGGCCCAATAAGGAAGTCCTAGTCCAAAATGGACTTAAACAAGGACTTCTAAAGTTTCCAATTGTTTGTTGACTATTTGTAGTGCTTGTAGGAAGTGTTTGATTGAAATTCTGTTGTCATAGAGTAAGCATCAAGCATGCTTTCATGTTTTTAATTCATAGTTAACATAAGTGTTGTAGTTACAAGGCACCAAAAATTTCTAGTTGTGACAGATTATCTGATATTTGTCTGGTATAATTTCAGTAAGGTGGTTACGAGACGATTTGAGGTCGGATCCGGGTCGGGATCAGGAGCTGGCAGCCAGGATAGGCCAACGTTGACAGAGGATCGCGTCAAGGAGATTATCCGGGAGAGGGTGATTGAGATAGTCTGGGGTCAAATTCCGCAGATGTTCGGGTCTATTTAGACCGCGATGATAGAGTACTTTGATGACAGATACGCAGCCATTGCTGAGACAGTTGCTACTGCAGCCTCCGCAGTCGTGGCGGCTACAGGTGCACGGGTAGGTTGTGCTTTTCAGTACCAGGACTTTGATAACATGAAGCCGTCGACTTACGATGGGATTCAGGACTCGATCATAGCCATGAGGTGGCTATCTGACGTTGAGGGATGCTTTTTCTCATGCTCATGTCCTACTGACCAGAAGGTCAGGTGTGCTCTGAACCTGCTGAGGTCAGGAGTAAAGGATTGGTAGAGATTGATGACAGAGTCGTATTCTGATGAGCAGAGAGTTGCAGTTACTTGGGATCAGTTCAAGGAGATGTTCCGCACTCGCTACATTCCACAAGTTGAGTTGGAGAGGCTGGCACAAGAGTTTTTGGAGTTGAGACAGGGTACGGAGTCGGTGATGGAGATCACCTGTATGTTCACTGAGAGGGCGATGTTTTGCCCGGATTTTGCTTCTGAGTAGTCTCAGATGACTTGATATCTGAGCATGCTCAAGACTGATATCAGACGGTTCGTTGCTACCCAACGTTGTGATACATTACTTGAGTTATAGGAGGCTGCTAGGCGGCGTGAGCCTGAGATTGAGTTACAGTTGAGAGAGCAGAGGAAGGCCCCGATGCAGTTGTAGCCGGTGCCGAAGCGGTCCATGACCGCTGAGTCTAGGTCTAGAGGTCAGCGCAGCTGCACTTGTGGGAAGTGCGGGAAGGCTCATTCTGGGGTTTTTCGATCTAGTAGTGGATGCCACAAATGTGGAAAGGAGGGGAAATATGAAAGGGATTGAGGCCAGTCCGCCCCGGTTCCGAGTGTGGGGATCTGTTACCATTGTGATTAGGTTGGCTATGTGAAGGCCAACTGTCTGTTGCTCATCGGAAAGCTGGCTCAGGCTCCTACACAAGCTACACTTATGATTACTGACAGGAGCCAGGTAGAGCAGAGCCCTCGACGGCTCGGGGACGTGCTTTTCAACTTACAGCCGAGGAGGCCAGGACATCACCAGATGTGGTGGCTGGTATGTTTCTATCTCTTATCTTGTTGATTATATTTGTTTTATGCTTATATGTTTGTACCGATGATTAGGTACATTTTTAGTGAACTCCTTGTCGAATTTGGTATTATTTGACTCAGGGGCGAGTCAGTCATTTGTCTCCCGATCATTCAGTAAGGAGTTCAGTTTACCTTTAGGAGAGCTAGTGTGTCCGTTGCGAGTCTCCATCGCCAACGAGCACAGGATTTCTGCTTCTTCAGTCTATCAGGGTTACGTTTTGGAGATCTTCGGGGTATCCTTACTGATTGACTTGATTCCGATTCCCATGGGGAATGTGTGTGTAATAGTGGGTATGGACTGGCTAAGTTGTTTCTGTGCCATGATCGACTACGAGGGTCAACGTGTGGTAGTTCGAACCCCAAGTAGGGGAGAGCTGGTTATCTATGGTAAGGGCACCAGGTTGGGTTCAGGGTTCTGCTCAGCCTCCAGGGATCAACAATATATTCAGTACGGCTGTACGGGTTATCTACATATGTGGTGGATATACGGGTCAGGGACCAGGTCTCGGTTTCAGAGGTTCCAGTCGTCAGAGAGTTCGCTGATGTGTTTCCGAAGGAGTTACCCGGAGTGTCTCCAGAGAGGCAGGTCGAGTTCAGGATTGACCTTGTGCCAGGTGTAGCCCCTATCACCAAGGCATCGTACCGATTGGCACCACCAGAGACGCAGGAGCTGTCATCTCAGCTGCAGGAACTGCTAGGCAAACAGTTCAGTCGTCCGAGCAATTCACCATAGGGAGCATCGATTCTCTTCGTCAAGAAGAAGGATGGTTCACACCAGATGTGCATTGATTACCTGGAGTTGAACAAATTGACGGTGAAAAACCATTATCCACTTCCATAGATTGATGATCTCTTTGATCAACTACATGGAGCATCTTGATTCTCCAGGGTAGACTTAAGGTCCAGGTACCATCAGGTCAGGGTGAGGGAGGAGGACGTGGAGAAGACCGTGTTTCAGACTTGTTACGAACATTACGAGTTCGTGGTGATGTTGTTTGGGCTCACCAATGCGCCAACAGTATTCATGGATCTAATGAATCAATTATGCAGGCCGATGCTCAATCACTCAGTCATCGTGTTCATAGATGATATCTTGATATATTCCAAGACTAGAGAGCAACATGAGGAGCATCTCCGTGAGATATTGGGAGTTTTGAGGCGAGAACGGTTCTATGCCAAGTTCTCGAAATGCGAGTTTTGGTTGCGAAAGGTTCAGTTCCTTGGACATCTCATTAACCAGGAGGGGATTTTGGTCGATCCGGCCAAGATTGAGGCAGATATGCAATAGGAGGTTCTTAAATCTCCCTCGAATATCAGGAGCTTCTTTGGATTGGTAGGGTACTACCGGAGATTCATACAAGATTTCTCCAAGATTGAAGTAACCCTCACTCGCCTGACGAGGAAGGGAGTGGATTTCAGGTTGACCAAGAGTGCCCATTTTCTGCCATTCGAGAGAGCTCATTGGCCGAGAAGCTGGCCGATGTGTATATTCGCGAGATCATTGCTCTGTTGGGTTTTGATCATTCTAACACTCCTAAGTGTACATGCAACCCTAAATCCCTTGGAACTATGTTTTCTCTATTATACATGCAAATATCAATTTTTCCAAGGTATTGTTCTAACTAGCATAATATGAAGAACATATAACAAAAATTCTAGTAGAATTACATATCTCTTTGTTCTAGCTTGATTCCATGGAGCTCAAGAGCCTAGTGCCCCAAGTGTGACACGTCAAATGGTTCACACAACATCAAATACACTTAGAATAACTTGAGAGAAATGAGACACATCATGAAATCGGCTAGCCCTCACCATTCCTTCATAGTGGCAGATTTTTGGAAGAATAAGATACTTATATAGTGTGTTACAATTAGGGTTACACCATGTAAACCCTAATTGTCATGGCCTTTCATTTTCTTGATCCATGGGTACAAAAACACCATAGAGCATCCATGGAGCATCCTATGGGTTTTAGCCCAACTTGATAATCCATGGAGCATTAGCCCGCTATACAAGTATGGATGATTTACACAATCAACCCATATATTTAATTAGTCTCCTTTTGATCACTTAATTAATTCCAAATTAATTCTTGATCGATACTAATTAAATAATCTTATTAATATATTAGAACCTATAATATATTAATAAACCTTAAGTGTTATTTCTCTCATTTTAGTCTATCCAAATGCATGATGCCATGCAACCCAAATGGATCATGCCAATCGGGTCAAGTACATTCCAAATATAGTTATGGACTTATACACTAATCCAACAATCTCCCACTTGGATAAGTCTAAAACTATTATTGCGTATGACTTCAAAACCCGACTAGCAATCGTAGCTCTTAAAAGCTGCTGGCGTCGAACTCTTAACAAATCATTGACGCGTCCATCAGATAAGGGATCATATATTCCCCCATTCTAGATATCATATGGACTGAGACATTGATTAAAATCATTCTCTCTGTCCATTTGTTCTTTCCCGATTTCCGATTTATGACGACCGATTAATTGAACAAATCACATTAGTCTTGGCTTGGCCAAGCACTTCAGGGTGTCATCACTAAATCATCGAGGGGCCCATATATATCGCTTTTATCCCGAAGGTAAAGGAATGGTTAAACTTCGATTCATATGGCTTGTTCTACTACTTGTTGAATCATACACAAAGACATCTTTTATCACATTGAGTTTTCGTGCACTCAACGTATAACCAACTCATATCTCTAGGTTTGAAGAATATAAGATATTATCATCTCATGATCACTCGTGATAAAATCCATGAAGTGATTCCAACGAGCGTGATTTGAATCGAATACTCAGAACTTATGAGTACTCATGAATGTTGTAGCACCATTTGCTATGTCCCATACCTTGGACATCTACAAACCAGCTTCATGACAGTCTTGATTCATATCTACTTCCCACATATGGCCGACTGTGGATAGTTTGAATAACTTAGTCATTTAGGAAAAGCGACCTAGTTATTCTGTATGTCAAAACATGCAAAGTGAAATACTAGAATAATCGAATCCAATATGGTCTCAAAACTTATAAATATAAATAAAAAACCTTTTATTTATCACCATATTGATTACCCATCATTTATTGCATACTGTTTCAAACTATCAACTTTATACTTGAATTGAAACAATAGTTGTCCCATGCTCCAAGCATGTACACTATGTTTTCTAAACACTAGTCATGCCATACACTAAGTATGCACACTATGTTTGTCTAACATTAGTTATGCCATACACCAAGTATACATACTAAGTTTATCTATGATCTTTACTTTGTGAAATAGATCGACTGAACATAATTCCAATGATTCTCATTTCACAGTCCCAAACCCTTACCACAAATGCAAGAATTCCAAATCCTACCATTTACCTAAATTTGTTAGAATCTAAACTTATATGCATTGGTCCTCTTGCAAAGATTATGCACAAAGTCACAAAGACTTGTCAACAGGCATTACAGAGTATTCCAATGGAGACCAACTCCATGGAAACGAAGTCTCATATTTAAAGTTCATTGCCTTTGAACATTCTTCTTGCATTAAGTTTCCTAATCTTAAACAGATTTAATGAATAACTTCCACCTATGGGAACAACTCCATATTCCCATTTTTGACTATCACTCCTGAACAAGAGTTGCCTCTTTTCAGAATATGTCAATATGGCCCTTCCAAAATTAACATTATACTTTCAACTGTCCCTGAGCAACCAATCTTTGGTAAACCTTAGATTGTCCTCGACAATTGCTTAATTATTTTAGTCATATCCAATTCTAGACCTTTTCCCTTCTTAATGCCCCAGGCATTTGGAAAAATTTAGAAAGGATGAATATTATAGCACATGCAATCGATCCTATATCCGAAGCATATGGGACACGATTCATGATGTCTCACATAAAGATGTGATACTAGACCAGTCCTTTTGCTACAATATTTCTATTTGCCAAGTTCTCATAATTCAGATTATGAAAAGGGACGCCGTAATTTTAATTGAATTTTAGAACGCAAATAATGTACCCATATATAGAATTTCCTTATGTTGATCCATTCCAACATAACATTCATATATATATACTTGACTAAATTTGATTAAAATCTTACAAACTAAGCTTATATATTTGAGATGAAGTATAATTTCCTCTCCCTTAATTATAGCAAAACAACTTTTTCCCAATTGAAAGCTTTCGTTTTCTATAATTAACATTGCTATCTTGAAATACTAATAATAATTATCATGCTCCCACTAACATGATGATTATTAGCATAACACTTATGCTCCCACTAGCTTTGACATGTACTCAAAAATCAGCTGAACTTCTAGAAATCAATACTTTATTGACTTTCTTACCAAAGTTTAGATTTTTTATACGAGATGTTTTGATAAGACTTTATCAAAATCACATAACTTTCCTTAGATATCTTACATGTGTGTCTAAACAATTTTTAGAAGTATGAAAAGGGATGTCGTAATCATAGTCTCAGTTGTTTAGACCTTTTCCAATCCTCACAAGTCCATGTTAGTGTGCCGGTTAACCACACACGCTCTACTAACGACTTTGAGAATGCAAATATCACAATTTCTATCTACTTAAAATATACTTAGTGAAAGTGTTTCCTCACCATCATTTTCTTGAATTGGAGAGAAACCTTATGACAGTTAGATTTTATGGTGTATGTGTTCTTATCCATGTGAATTTGTGAAAACCATAATCACAAGACAAGGTAAGTGAAAAATCCAAACTCTTATCGATTGAACTTGTGCGGTCTTAACTTCTTGCCACCTGGAAGCTCAAGGGCATGCCATTGCTTCCAAGTTGTTATGAAACCAATCGAGAAATCTCAGAACTCATATGCAAAGCCAACTTTCACTGGAATGGGCACAGAAATAGAAATATGTCATCATGATAGGTTATAAACCTCACATCGTGTGCTAGTGATAAACTACAGGTTTTTACTCTTAATTAGATCTTGAAGCTTTTTCAAGATCTTTAAGACTCCCACTGTCCGCTTGACATATAAGACTCACTTGCCAAATATTCAAGAGTTAGTGCAGATTCTTTATCAAGACAAACACTTCACCCACTTGGCCTTAGTTGGTCTTTGTTTTGTCCAAAACATCACAACTTACCAATTTCAAATGAACAACAGTAGAAAACTTTTACTCTTACATTTGATACGTGTTTTAAACCTTTCTTTAAGATATGTCACTCAGGTTACAATCTTGGAGTATGACTCTAAGAATTGTTTTGGGACGCAATATGACTCACCTTCTTGATTTAACCATTTCAACAATTCTTGATTCCTCTTCTTAGCCATAGGAATGCACTAAGATGTCCTTATAGAACCTATTGCGGTATGGTTTCTTAATCATTGAGATCATCACAAAACATGATACTAAAGTACTCTCCCATCTTTTTAGATTTGAGAAACTCTTATGCTTCTGCCTAATTTGATTCTTCTCATTCATTCTGCCATACATCGAAACTTTTCCAATGTTTCAGAATTATACTTAAACTGGTAAGTATAATGATATTTACTAAACTTTAGTAAATCATGACGAATAGTCTTATCGATCTTTTGTGGTGGACTTGATCAGTGCATAAGAATGTGTACTCGATCCCTTAGTCCTTCACTTGACTCACATATAAATGTGAACAAGCAATTAGTATTAATTTTCCAAAAGTGAAAATTCTCATTCATCATACTATACAACTTGTATGATTCCAAGTTTCGGTCCAATTAAAACTTGGGTGATGAGAATCTTTCCTTATTTGGTAAATTAGACATTACCACAAATGAAAGAAACAAATCCATCTTCCAATATTGCTATCAATGGAATCATATAAGCAACAAATTTTCACAAATGACATTGTAAGGATACTTAGAAAAACAAAAATTTCCTTTTATTTTAAGCTTTGTGGAAAAACTTATCCTTACAGTGCAAAAGCATATGAAGAGTTGTTGTTATCTATTCTTAAGCAATTGTAACGCCCGTAGATCAGGGCTAGTCAATTTAGAGACGATAAGCGTCAAAAATGAATTTTTGATGAAAGATTATTTAGAATGAATAATCTTAACTAAGTTATAGTATATGTTACAAGGTTTCTGTGCATATAAAGAACTCCGAAATCCGAGTTATAACGAAGAAGTTATGACCTGTCGAAGTTTCGCGACAGAACCGGCACAACGCTGAATGACGTAAAAAGTGAATTTACGTTAGAGTGATATTTATCCTTATCAATCTAAAATAAAGTCGTAGAGTTCGTCAAACCATGAGCGTGCATAAAAAGAACGTCTAAATCTGACTTCATATGAGGAAGTTATGATTTTTCTAAGTTTCGACTTAGCAGTATGCAGCCCGAATACTCGATTTGAGATCGAGCGGTTTTTAGCCGAAACAATCTAAACGAGAATCGAAGATCTCGTCAATTGTAGTGAAACGATAAAAAGATAGGCGAAAACGGACGTCGGATTAAGAAGTTATAAATTTATAATCGAGTTCTCCTGTCCCGGCCTACTAAAATAATATAATAAAAATAAAATCAAAATTAGCCAACGGAGTCTAAACGAAAGTTGTAGAGCGTAGTCTCACCTACGTGGGGATATAAAGAACGTCGAAAACGGAGTTCGTATGAGGAAGATATGAATTTTTGAAGTTTATTAAATATTTTCGATATTTAATTTAAATAAATATTATTCGATATTATCCAGGGGGGAGTCAGCAACCCTATCCTCATTTCGCCCAGCGTAAATCGGGTTTCAGCCCCCTATAAAAGGATGTCGATGGAAGCCGATTCTTTTGCTCATTTCTTCCCTTTCTCTCGCGTTTTTGTATCGTTTTTCATGCAAGAATTATCCCGAAGCCCCGGTATCATTCCCGAGCCCCGAAGCATGTCCCGAGGCCCCGAAGATCCCGAGAAGTGAAGTTCCCGAGCCGAAGCACTGCCCGCGAGGAGCCCGGTTTTTGTGAAGATCTTCCAGATCTACCGAAGAATACTACTTTTACAAGCCGTAGTGCTGTCCGATCATCTTCTAATCAAGTGAGTGTATAGTCACCTTCATCTTACACATAGTTATGAAGTATTTTATAAAATGCGTGCTATGTGTACATATATTGTTGTTTATATGTGTGAGTGTGTGGTTACTCTCTTCTAGCACATAAATATAAAGTATTAGCTTTGAAATACGTGCTATGTGTTATATATTAATTGTCTATTTGAGATGGACTTGGATTTGATGTTTTTATACAAGTGTTAAATGATTTAAAATTGTGTTTGTATTTATATCTACAAAAATGTTGGGTAGAACATGGGTAGATGGAATAGTTGGTGACGATGCGATTTCGTGCATATTGTATAAACCTTGGTGACTATGGAGTTAGCGCCTATTGTATAAACCTTGGCGACTATGGACTTAGCACACGTTGAGTAAACCTTGGCGACTATGGAGTTAGCGTTTGTTGAGTAAACCTTGGCGACTACGGAGTTAGCGCTTGTTAAGTGAACCTTGGTGACTATGGAGTTAGCACTTGATAGCTATGGATTTAGTACCTGATAAATAAACTTTGGCAGCAATGAACTTTGTGCCAATTCCTTAGGTAAATCCTTAAGAATAAATGAATGAAGGATAGTTGGTTCTTAGGGTAAAACCTTAAGAAGATAATGGGGATGGGTAATTGGGTTGATTGTTTGCTGATTAAATATAATAATTATATTATTGTGGGTTGAAAACCCTATATGCTCACCAGGCTCCCAAGCCTGACCCACTTAGTTTTCTTTGCATTATAGGTAATGGCACAAGAGTAAAATTTTGTGGACTTGACGAGAGATTTTGGATTATAAATTAGTGGTTATAAATGACTGTTGTAAGGTCTATTTTATAGTGTTTATGCTTTTGATCTGTATCGGAACATGACATCCCGAGGTATTATTATTTAATAAAAGTACATTCTTTTTGAGAAATGTTTTGATAAGTTATTATCATATCTTGTTTGGGAACAAAATTCCACAACCGTTTTCTTTAAACGATCACTCTGATTTATAAAACAAAGCATAAACAAATCGGTCTTTTTTGGCCATGAAATTGGGGATGTCATAGCAATATATCACAACTCCTAAGCAACAGCTCAAAATTTTGATCACCAAACCATGCGATCGAAATCCATCTTTGCTATCAGAATCAGCATATACTTCCTTTAAGTCTCTTCTTTTTTATTTGATTCTTAAACCTTCAACATGTGACCCAGTCACATCATGTAATAAGAATCTTAGAATAGAAACTTAACACAGTTAGATAGTGGACTTTACCTGAAGTAGAGTCAAACTTCTTGACTTGATAAACCTTATGATCTTTCAGGTAAATAGGCAGCTTTGCGTTCAATTCCCCTTCCTTTTGCAAGAGAAACATATGGACTCTTTGGTAATGGTACATGGGACTATCGCATACTTGCCTTTCTCTTTACCCTTTGGTCAATCGAGTTGACTATGGTCAATCCCTTTCCTTAGGAAGAGAAGACTTTTCTAGATATCCAATGTTACCATTGTCAATGTCCATGGTAGTTTGAGAAGTTGATCTACTAATCAAATTTGCTTTACCAAAGCTCCAAATCATTGCTGATTCAGCAGCACCAAGCAAATAGATAAGATCATTAAGGGTCATGTCATAGTCTGTTTCATAGTAGTCCCAAAGGTAACTCACTATGTGACTTAGAAAGTGATTGAATATCCAACTTTCTTAATGCTTTGACACCCAACTCTCCCGGCTTGTCAATATGTGACTTCATATCCAAGATGCGATCACACATACACCTTGCTTGCCAATAGGGCTAGAGTGACCTTGAACTTGCGGGTTAGGGAAAATATTTGGAAGGGGTGGAGGAAGTGAAGTTCTAAGAGATTTGGGAAGATCATAGATGTCTGAACCAGACATCTTTTGGGAGATATTCAAGATAGTTGATCTAATGTCCTTAATATAACACCCAATATGAAATATAAAGGCTAGGACCCAACACAATACTTTTATAACTTAGAAGAGGGATGTCGTATTCCAATCTATAAAATATTTGAAGGTAGGCGAATGATGATTCACCAATTTCGACCATGAAAACGAAATAATTTAATTAGGTTTTACTTGGATTTGAAACTCCTAGATCTTTTGAGATTCATTGAACTGTTTAATGGCATGTTTCAATCTCGATTGTGCCCTCTCAAATTTTGTGACTGAGATGCCGAGGATCACAAAACAAGGTGTGAATAACCATTCAAATATACTTGGTACCCTTAATAATTTACCCCTCAATCGATGTGTCAGTTAACCACACATGCTCCACCGATACTATGATAAACATTAAGTTACCCTTTGCCTACCTTGTTAAATCCAGGTTAATGTGTCGGTTACCCACACGCGCTCCACTAACCGAATTAAGCAAAGTGCAAAGTGTAATTTCATGGGTTAGCACAAAATTCACATTTTCCTAAGTAACTACGATTGGGAATTTATAAAAGTTTAGTTACTTAGTATTTATCATTAATACTTTTAATGAAGGGTTGTCCTACCCGTTTGGCTAACGACCCTCCACCAGTCAAGGAAGCGGTGGGTGAGAGTGGACACCCATTAAACTGCTATTTTATAGGCAGTAACCTTATACCCTTGTTATAGACCGGCTTCGTGAATGAGGCCTACTAACGGTAAGACTGACTTGCTCTTATACATATATATATATATATATATATATATATATATATATATATATATATATATATATATATATATATATATAAAATTAATTTATAATACTATAAAGTATAAGGGTTGAATTTTAACTTTTAAAATTCTAAGGGCTTAACATGGAATTAAAGTATTCATAAGGGAAAACTTTACAAATTCCAAAACTTGAGGGCAAGTTTTGATACTATTCAAAACTATTCAATTCCATAACTTATGTGTTTAAAGTAGTTTTAATTTAAAACATTCTTCAAGTTCCATAACTTGAGGACAAGTTATGGAAGACTTTAAACTATTAAAAGAATATGACTTTTCTTTATTCATAACCTATGGAAATATTTATGAGTTTTATGAATCTTAAATGTGACTTTTCATATAACATGAGGACAAGTTACAAAAACACATTTTAGAAGTAACTCTTAGATTAATTTGGATTGAAAACAACAATTTCACATAACTTTTCTATTAATCTAAGCAACTCATAAGAACAAGATAATTCAATCAAAATTTTTCATGTAATTAGCCTAACCATTAAACTAAGACAAAACATGAATCTATTGACAATTATCTTTGAAATTGGATTAGCATGAACATTACCACATCAAAAATAGGTTTATAAGTTGAAAAACAGCTTAGGGTAATGTTCCTAGTCCAATTTCAGCCAAAACAGTTGAAGATATGTTTTCTGGGGGTCCAACTCGTCGAGTGCATGAACCAACTCGGCGAGTTGGATGAGTTTAGCCTTGGACTCGTCGAGTCCCTTTATGGACTCGGCGAGTCTGCTGAGCAGACAACAACAAACTTCGATTTTTCAGCCAATTTTGCAAGTATAACAAGAAAAAAAGCCTAGGCTCTGATACCACTATTGGGTTTTGAGCATTCTAACACTCCTAAGTGTACATGCAACCCTAAATTCCTTGGATCTATGTTTTCTCTATTATACATGAAAATATCAATTTTTCCAAGGTATTGTTCTAACTAGCATAATATGAAGAACATATAACATAAATTCTAGTAGAATTACATACCTCTTTGTTGTAGCTTGATTCCATGGAGCTCAAGAGCCTAGTGCCCCAAGTGTGACACCTCAAATGGTTCAGACAACATCAAATACACTTAGAATAACTTGAGAGAAATGAGACACTTCATGAAATTGGCTAGCCCTCACCATTCCTTTATAGTGGGAGATTTTTAAAAGAATAAGATACTTATATAGTGTGTCACAATTAGGGTTACACCATGTAAACCCTAATTGTCATGGCCTTTCATTTCCATGATCCATGGGTACAAAAACACCAAGGAGCGTCCTATGGGTTTTAGCCCAACTTGATAATCCATGGAGCATTAGCCCACTATACAAGTATGGATGATTTACACCATCAACCCATATATTTAATTAGTCTCCTTTTGATCACTTAATCAATTCCAAATTAATTCTTGATCAATACCAATTAAATAATCTTATTAATATATTAGAACTTATAATAAAATTAATAAACCTTAAGTGTAAGGTTGGTGACATGGTACTACTGAAGGTCTCACCCTGAAAGGTTGTGATTCGCTTCAGAAAGAGGGGGAAGTTGGGTCCTCGATACATTGAACCCTTTTCAGTTAATTCCAGGGTTGGCAAGGTGGCGTATAGACTGGATCTCCCCGAGGAGCCCAGTCAGATTCAAAGCACTTTCACGATTTGCAATTGCGGAAGTGCATCTTGGATGAGGATGCAGTGGTGTCGTTGGATGATATTTAGGTCGATGAGCGCCTGAATTACGTGGAGAGGCTAGTCGCCATTCTGGAGAGGAAGTGAAGGTATTGCGTAACAAGGAGGTACCTTTGGTAAAGGTACAGTAGGAGCATCGGAGGGGATCCGAGGGGACTTGGCAGCCGGAGGCTGAGATGCGGGAGCATTATCCAAAGTTGTTCACCACAGTAGACTTCATGGACGAAGTCTAGTTCAAGTAGGGGAGAATTGTAACATCCCGACTCCTATGTATGACATTTTAAGGATTTTTGTGTATCAAAAAAGAGCTAATTGACAAGTTGGAGGCCCCAACTCGTCGTGTAGAAACTAATAAGGTTGCATAGTTTTGGAACCAACTCGAAGAGTTGAGGCTGTGCATGAAAACCCTAATTTTTATGGTTTGCACCCTATTTAAAGGACCTTAAGTCCCCTCACCGACCTCCCTTATCACCTTATTGTCCATAGAGAAACCCTAGTTGTGCTTTACTCCGTTCTTGAGTGTGTTAAAGCTTGGAATGTGACTTTTGGTGCTCTTTTAGAAGGAAGCTCAAAGATTGAAGAGATTGTAGTGAGGGGAGGCTTTAGATCCAGCATCTACTTTTTTTTGGCAACCATCTTGAGGTATAACGTTGATACTTTGACCTTTTATTGCTTAGATCTCCTTTTATGAAAGTATATGGTCATTTTTGGTGCAAAATGGAGTCATTCTCGGGTTTGAGCTTGTCAAGAGGATGTGGTTTCAGATCTGGACACCTCTAGGCCTCCATGGACATAAAGTTGCCCACTTTATCTAGTCTTGCCCTTCCTCCATGCCCTAAACCTCTTATTAAGCTTAGTTTTAGTGTTTTAATCCCTTTGATGCCTTGCATGCGTGTAAAGTTATCAACTTTATGTGGTATCTCAGTCCTAAGAGGCTATATCTATAGTTTGGGGCCTTTCAATCAACTGGAAAGGGCTGAATACGTTAACACAGGAAAACTCGACGACTTACTTAGCCAACTCGATGAGTTGGGTAAGGTTTCCCACTTTCTGGATGCTAAGTGAACTCGGCGAGTGGGTGAGATGAATCGACGAGTTGATTAGGGTTTTCACAGTTTTCTAAACACTAAAGAACTTGACGAGATGCTCTTATAACTCAGCGAGTTGTCTCGAGCTTTTCACGATCTTCTGAGATATGAAGGAACTCGACGAGTCAGTAGGTGTACTCGACAAGTTGGGTCAACATGGATTGTTGACCTTGACTTTGACCATGGTTGACCAAGTTTGACTTCTGAAGGTATTTTGCTAATTTGGGATTCTAATAGAATCAGTTATATGGTGGTTACAGGCAGTTGATTTTGGAGCTGTGTGTTGGGATTTGATTTATCGGTTCAACACTACATGTGAGGTGAGTTTTCTTACTATACTTAAGGGTCGAAGGCACCAAGATCAGCCCTTTGGATTGTTATCTTGCTTTATTATTAGCGTGATCTGTCAGATCGATATCCTAGTGATAGGATGGTTCTATGTGGTTATGATCGGTAGATCGGTATCCTAGTAGATAGGATGTTGCTATGCTTAGTGATCTGTAGATCGGTTTGACTGTTTGTAGACTGTTATGTGATTATCTGATGTATGTGCACATGATTGATTGGTGGTTGAGGCTTTTCTGCTTTGTGTGAGAGCCAACAAACCGGGGCATTCCAACCCGATGGTTGTGGGTCGAGAGTATTCCATCACGAGGATGATTAGACTCATAGTATGTGGGCATTCCAACCTGATGGTTGTGGGCTGAGGGTATGCCATCCCAAGGATAATTGGACCTATAGTGTGTGGCATTCCAACCTGATGGTTGAGCCTGGGGCATTCTAACCCGATGGTTGATTGGGCCCATAGTATGCTGTTATTATATGTGTGTTATTGTTGTGCAGGTATTTTGGGGAACTCACTAAGCTTCGGGCTTATAGTTTTGGATTTTATTTCAGGTAGTTCTGATAATCGCAGAAAAGCGAAGGCTTGATCGTGCACCTCCTTACAATTTATGATTTTGACTTCTAGGATACTCTGATATGAAACTATTTTGAAAACATTTTGTAATAAATAATGGGTTTTGGATGCTTGAAAAAGTTTTAAATTTTTATGAATTTTATGGATGTTACACTTCAACTATATTGGCTTATTTATGATAAGTTAGTTCAAGTTGAAAATATGTTACTCATAACTTAGAAATGTCATTTGTAGTTAATGTGAATAAGTAACTTGAATTCATTCTCCTATCTTCCCTTTTCAATACAATTGAGAGAAAAATTGTGAGAGGAGATGGTGATTCGAAAGTTAAGAATAGGAATTGAAGTAGTTTTGGAAGTTCTTTTAAAGAGTCAAGATCAAATTCATCTTATTAATATCAAGTAGGTGTTAAATCTTCTTCATCTAACAACATAGGGTTTACATATTTGTGTTAAATCTGAATCTCAAGATCATTTGATTTTATAATTGATTTGTAACCTTGATTGTATCAATAGATCATTAACATCTCATCAATTTCCTTTAATATCACTTGATTTTCACTTTGAAATAAAATTTTGGAAGTTATGAGCCATATATTAGTAAATAATGATGAAGGGTTCTAGATCTTAAATTGATGGTGAGTCCAACTTAGGAATATGTTTTCGAAACTAAAATAATGATTTATAATGTAATCAACTAAGTCTAGTTACTCTAATTTAATCATTATTGTGATTTAAAGATTATATAGATCATGAGTTCATTTTTTGATTTTAAACCTAAAATTACATTTAAATAGATTTTTTGAGTTAGAATACAAATTAATTTATGAAATTAGTTTGTGATTATCAAATGGATTCATTATATGGAAAATTAATGGAATTTTGTTGATGAAACTTTATGGAAGTTATGAACTCATTTTGAAACAAACCTATTGATATCTATATTTAGATTTTGAAACATGGTGTACATTCTGGGTTTGGATGTTTTATAGTCCGTTGAATATGGTTTGGATGGTATTTGATCATGCAAAGTCATTGGAACTGAAAGTGCCGAAGTTAGGAATGGTTTGGAATTGATTTAGTCGTTTGAAAAACACTTGAAAAATATTTTTACTTAGTTGAGCTGACAACTTAACCTAGCCTTGGTTGAGCCATATAACTTTTTTTATTTGACTAGGTTGATTCAAGCCTCTATTTGAAATCCATAATTTTTAACTTTTGTAAACGGATTCCAAATCATGTTTAGTTTTCTCATATGCTCTCCTATGATTTTTAGGATGATTTGAGAACGTCAAAAATTATAGTCTTGGATTAAGAAATTATTTAGGTACTTAATAGGCATTTAGGCGATAAATAACACACCTATTGTTGATCTTAAATGATCACTAAGTACTCTAACAACATTAAGAGTGATCTTATACTATTAGCTATCATTGAGAGATTTGATCCTTGAGAATGACTTGGGGTTGTGAGTAGTTACATGTTCATTAAATACTTCCTTTTGTTAAATTATTTCATTATAATATAATGTGATTTGTTGATTCTTGAGATCTTTTCCATTAAGATTTGATCCTAATGATCTTTTGAAACATTCAAAACTATTTGGGAGGCTTAACTTTTGGATTGGATTATTGTATGTAACACCCACAAATTCGGGCTAGTCAATTAAGGTACAATAAACACTAAAAATGACTTTTTGATAGAAGATTATTTAGGGTAAATAATCTTCACCAAAGTGATAGTATATGTGACAATGATTCCATACATATAAAGAACACCTAAATCTAATTGCGTGAAAGGAAGTTATGATTTCTAGAAGTTTCAGCGTAGCAGTGTAGTAACATCCGTTTCCTTGGATGAATCGAATTAGGGTTTCGGTGGGTCAAAAGATTGGATTTTGGTGAAAAGGGGTCCTCACGACGCGAGGAGGGCCGCATAAAGATTCTATCCGGGACTGAGCTCATGACGTGAGTAATAAGAGCCCACGACGTGATAATCGCTACAGCCTAATCCCATGAAGTTTTATGGTTTCCCACGTATTTAAGCCCCCTTAACTCGGTTTTAGGGTTCATTTCTCAGCATCCACCTTCCCCTAACTCAGTAAAGCTCTAACGCTAGCCTTTCTTGTGTTCTTGTGTAACATCCCAAAATTCAAGCCCAAAAATTTCATTTTTGATTAATTAATTCATAAAACATTCATTAGAAAATATTGTATAAACATGTCATCTCAAAACCAAGTATCATATTTGAAACCCACAACCATGAACAAATGTCATATCAGAGTACAATCCCAGAAAACACCGTGCAGAAAATCATATGTGTGTGTGATGCCATGCTACGCCACCGGCTCCTTCCCCTTAGATGAAGAGGTACCTGAAACCAAAAACTGAAACCGTAAGCACAAAGCTTAGTGAGTTCCCCCATCATACCACATACCATACAGTGCCATCGGTATCTTTCAACCGGTAATCGTCATCGGTATCTTTCAACCGATAATCATCATCGATATCTTTCACCCGGTAATCGTCATCGGCATCTTTCAACCGGTAACTGGGGACTATTCCACCCCTACCACTAACATACAATAACAAGATATAATCATACAGTCAGGCATATCCGGGTTCTGACCTACCCCTCAGTTCTAAGAACCACTATCAGGGAAACTTTCCCTATCATGTAACATATCATACAGATATCACTCATAACCAAACGCATACCAGAACAAGATAAATTATCACAAAGACAATTATATTCTAAATACTCCTCAATGGTGGGCCGACATTTTGGCCTTAGACCCACCCCTACTGGAAGGTAACTCACCTCGTAGTTGCTGAACTGTGCGGGAATCCTCTGACTGCTGTCGCTGCTGCTCCGGAAATCCTCCGACTATAATTCCCACAAAACACTTAGTTAGAAACTGACATCTATCCTTAGGGTAAAATGACCATTTTACCCCTTGACCAAGTCAAAGTCAAAGTCAACTTCCAGTTGACCTAACTCGCTGAGTTGGCTCGCCAACTCGCCGAGTCCCTATCCTTCCATCGGACCTCATACCCGTCTCTACTCGTCGAGTTAGGCGATGACTCGATGAGTTTTCCTTCTAAATGAACACCGACTGAATCCACATCCGACTCACTGAGTTGTATGAACAACTCGTCGAGTTCATCATCAACTGATACTCATGTCCTGCCCTGACTCGCCGAGTTGTATGAACAACTCGTCGAGTTACTCTTCATCCTATGAACACGTTCTATCCTCGACTCGCCGAGTTGATGAACAACTCGCCGAGTACCATGAAGATTGTCTTGGACTCGCTGAGTCCGTTCATGCACTCGCTGAGTACCATGAATTCCCAGAACACTTTGCTTAGTCCAGAACGTTGGGTCACTCCCCGGGACTCCTAAAACCCTTCCACACTCAACTTTTCCTTATGACCCTCACTGATATAGGACCAGAACCCTTGGACTCGCTGAGTCCAGGAATGGACTCGCCGAGTCGAGCACATCCCTTACTAAGAACTTCGATTTATGATATACAACACTTAACCAAATGATAGATCCAATCCCCTAAACTCGATCTAGCACGGAAAGTTACAAACTTTACGTGCATGCATGGGACATTAGAGCTTAAAAGGCTCTAAAATGGTTCTTTTGTTGCATGGGGCCTTCCTTGGTGCAAAAGCAACCTAGATCTGACTTGTGACTCATAAAATGACATGATACAGAAGCCCAAACCCCCAACCATGTTTGCAAACATGGTTGGCCACCAAAAATGGCTTATAAAAGCCCTAAATCACCTCAAAGAGGGATCTAACAAATGAATGAGCAAGGTTCAGACTTTATACCTTCCAAAGACTGCAAATGATGAACCAAACTCGAATCCTTCAGTCCCCTCTTGATCCTTCTATGCTCTTCCTTCTTCCTTGAGATCAAAACTCACAAGAATCACTCAAAAAGCCTTAGATCTTATCAGAAACGGCTAGGGTTTGTTATGAGGAGTGTTTGGGAGCATAAAGGGGGAAAGGAGGCTGCATAAGGTCGTTTAAATAGGGTGCAAACCCCTGGATTAGGGTTTTTGTCCAAACAGCGGCTACTCGCCGAGTCCGGGACCCGACTCGCCGAGTCCGCAGCTCAAATCCCACGCCTCATCCCGCTTCTACTCGCCGATTCAGTCCTTCGATTCGCCGAGTCCAAGGCTAAAATGCAAAAATAAATGAAGATTTAATAACAGAATACATACCAAGAACCAGGTGCTACATCTTGGTATTTTGGTGGAGATTTGATGGTTTGAAGAGGAGGAGATCACCATGGAAGCATAGTTGCAGTTTGGAAGCCTCATTTTCAACCTTTAGCTACACTTCTGGACCAAGGTGATTAATCAAGATCCAAGCTTTATGTTTCATTGTTGCTTGATCTAAGGTTTTATGCATATTTATCCAAGATCTTAAGAGTTGGAGTGGGGACTCCATAAAGTTGGCAACTTTATGCGTCCTTAGGGTCCCTAGATTCTTATATGTCATGGATCTAAATTTTGGATGATGTGGAGTTCATGCATGATAATTGATCCTTTTTTCCTCCATGAATGACCATTTTGAGCTTGTGTCTTGTATTGTACATAGAAGGCCTTAAAGCATTGATTTTTATGACCCCACGAGTGTTAGGAAGCCTCCTTGAAAAGATGGATCGGTAGCTTAATGGATTAAGAGGTTTTGGATCAAAATGGCGTACAGACAGATCTCACGACGTGAAGAAGATGCATGTCACGTTGTGAGGGTTGCAGCCTCGGTTATTTTGTCATGTAGCGACTCACGACATGGGCCATAGATGGTCATATCATGAGGGCCTGCCGACCGTTGACTTTCGTTGAATGTTGACTTTTTTGACCAAGTGTGACCAAGGGTATTTTAGGTATTTTGGATGGTGTTTGAGATGTGGTACTAGGCCTTAGTTTTAGGACAAGTAAGGAAAAGGGTAGAATGGTCTTTTACCCTTTATGAAGTTGAATTATGGTTTGAGCCTTGTATTTTGGATTATCAGGATAATTATTGATTAAGATTGTATTTGCTAGTTGGTGCGAGGTTATCCGGTTCAACAACCCAAGCATGCATTTGATTATCAACGGATTGAGGTGAGTTTTCCTCACTGTACTTTCGGGTCGAAGGCACCAAGGGCAACCCTTTGGATTTGATATTCTATTATGTGATAGTATGTTATCATGTTGTAGTGATCTGTTAGATCGATATCCTGGCATATAGGATGATTTTATGCTTAGTAATCGGTAGATCTACCTACTATCCGCTTCCTATATATATGTTTATCTGTGGTATATGTAGTTGCAGTGTGGATGGGTTAAGACTATACTACTTTGTGTTGTCAGTCAACAAATCGGATAATGTTTATATCGATATGTTTTATGGTTTACTGGTTATATGTGTATTGGGTATGTATATGTCGGCGTGTTGTGTATGGTTGGGTTGAGGTGCACCAGTGTAAACTGAAGGCCAAAAGATCCATCGCGTCCCAAATAGACTGAAGGCCTATGAGACAAACCAGTCAGGCCGAAGGCCCGGAGTACGGTCCAGATAGGCTGAAGGCCTGCTAAGGCGGTCTAGTTATGCTGAAGGTTCTGTGAGCGGTCCAGATAGTCTATAGGCTGGTGCGGCGGTCCAGTCAAGCTGAACGCTCTGTATGCATGTTTTTGGTTTGTTATCTATTTGTGTGGTGGTATTTTGGGGGAACTCACTAAGCTTCGTGCTTACAGTTTTGGTGTATGGTTTCAGGTACCTCATTGGCAAGGCGAAGGTGTTACCTACACATCCTTAGTTTTACGACCGGATGGATCTTGGGAGACTCTGATTTTAAATAATGTTTTGGAAATAATGATTTTGTAAACACTTTTATTAGTAAGTGGGTTGTTTTGGAAAGTTTAAATTTGTTGAAAATTTTGGGATGTTACAAGTGTACGGCTTAGAAACTGAAATTGCAAACGGTTGAATGTTAGAAAAAACAATCCAAACGAGAGTTGATATAATATCCCAAAAATTCAACAAGTTTAAACTTTTTAAAATCATCCTCTTACTAATAAGAATGTTTACAAAAATAGTGTTCTCAAAACATTATTTGAAAATCAGTGCTTCCCAAGATCAATGACATTAAATCATGATGTGTACGGTCACACCTTCACCTTGCCATGAATCTCTGAAACACCTAAAACCATAAACCAAAACTGTAAGCACAAAGCTTAGTGAGTTTCCCCCAAAGTACCAACACACAACAAATAACATATACAACAAACAACATACTATGAGTCCAATCAACCATCGGGTTGGAATACCCCATGCCCCTCAACCACCGGGTTGGAATGCCAACATGCTATGGGTCCAGTCAACCATCGGGTTGGAATACCCCAGGCCCGTCAAGCATCTGGTTGGAATGCCAGTTACTAAGGATCCAATCACCCATCGGGTTGGAATACCCCACGCCCTCAACCATCAGGTCGGAATGACAACGTACTATGAGTCCAATCATCCATGGGATGGAATACCCTCAGGCCCAATCAACCATCGGGTTGGAATGCCCCGACTCGTTGTCTTAGACACAAAGCAGAGAAGCCTCAGCCACCAATCAAACATGAGCACGTATAACAAATAATCACACAACAGTCTACAGCCAGTCAAAGATATCTACAGACCACTAAGCATAGCCACATCCTATCTACCAGGATACCGATCTAACAGATCATAGCAGCATAGCAACATTCTGTAACACCTGTGTTTTGATACTAAGCATTGATGTGATGATGTAATACTAAGGGTCAACAAATGTAACTCATTTTGAAGTAATAAAAGGAATTATATGAGTATTATGTGAATTTATGTGTTTTATACTTGTTTATAATGCTATAATAAATTAATTAAGAATGAAAATAAGCGCCAAAAATAAAATGTTAGATAAACCCGATATCTATGAAGAAAGTGGTAGTGGTCAAGGATTCTGGGGATATAAAGAACGCCGAAATCCGAGTTATAACAAAGAAGTTATGACATGTCGAAGTTTCGCAACAAAATCGGCACGACTTTATGTGACGTGAAAAGTGAGTTCACGATAAAGTTCTTTTTTGCCTTACCGATCTAAACAAAAGTCGTGGTATGTGTTAAACCGAGAGCATGCATAAAGAGAACGTCCAAATCTGACTTCGTATGAGGAAGTTATTTTCTAAGATTTGGCATAGCAGTATGCAACCCGGAGTTTGAATTTTAGATCGAGCGATTTTTAGCCGACACAAACTAAACGATACTCAAAGACCTCATCAATAGGAGCTCAACGATAAAAAGACAGATGAAAATGGACGTCGGATGACAAAGTTATAACAGACTTTTCATGTCCTGTCTTGTTAAAAATATAGCTTTAAACATAAATTCAAAATTTGCAGACGGAGTCTAAATGAAAGTTGTAGAATACATTTCTGCCTACGCGTGGATATAAAGAATGTCGAAAACGGTACTCGTATGCAAAAGTTACGAATTTTTGAAGTCGGGAATGGAATTTGCGAGGCTGGTGCGTAGGGTGGTGACATGGCATGATCCGGACCCTTGATCTCCACGGTCTTGCATTTGGATGCTACATGTAGTCCTCGCACGCTCCACGTAGAATCTCGGACGCCCAACGTAAACGACTACGCCCCACGTACACCGAAGGTATGCCCAAAGGTCTTTTCCTTTGCACGGTCAGAAGCGAGCCACGACTTTGCATCTGATGATCGACACATATCTGCACGAACGCGATGCGTACCCTCGTACGCCCAGCGTTCCGAGGAACGCACATCGTACCACCGAAGGTATGCGCACATAGACCTCAGCTCAACCCTATAAATAAGATGCAAGTCTTGCTTCATTTCTCACACCTTCCACTCTTTCTTTCTCTCTCTACTCTCTCTCTCTCTCTCTCTAAACCTCCTAAACACCCCTAAGCCTAGGAAACATCCCTAGCACTAGAAGAAAGCCCCAGAGTGCTTGAAGGCTCCGAGAAAAAGATTTTTTCGGTTCGGAAAGTTCTGCCCCCATAGAGCCCAGTTTTCAGCAAACCTCCCGGTTTCTCAAAGGAAACCATATTTTTAAGAAGCGAAGCGTTGTCCAAGTTGGAATCACCACTTTATCAGGTGAGTGCATAGTCCCTTTCATGAACATGATTTTAATAAAAGTATTAAATTATATGTTTATGTGTGGAATATTTGATACTGCATGAAATACGTGTTAAGAGCATATATGATAAATATATGATGATTTAGGATACATAGTAGACCTAAATAAATTAAGAGGGATATTGGGTAGTATCTCCTTGTGAGTACAAGTGAGATACACATGGAGGTAATAACTTTAAAACTTGTTATTTATCCGAGAGTATGGATTAGACTTAGTCAGTTGTCCTTAGTCCGAGAGTATGGTTAGGACATAGTTACTTGTTATTAGATCCGGGAGTATGGATTAGGTACAAAGGTAAATTTCAGAACCGGGAGTATGGATCAAGACATACCCGATCTGGGAGTATGGATTAGGTAAAAAGGTAAATTTTAGATTTGGGAGTATGGATTAGGTAAAGAGGTAAATTTCAGATCCGAGAGTATGGATCAAGACATACCCAATCCGGGAGTATGGATTAGGTAAAAAGGTAAATTTATAGATCTGGGAGTACGGATTAGGTAAAGAGGTAAATTTTAGATATGGGATTTTGGATTAGGTAAAGAGGTTAATTTTAGAGTATAGATGGCATCGTTGTGAGGATCGACGAGATGGGGTAAAGTTGCTTATATATATGATGAAATTGTATATCTTGTGAGTCCTAATATATATATATATATATATATATATATATATATATATATATATATATATGATACAACATTGTGGGATTGAAATCCCTATGTACTCACCAGGTTTCCCAACCTGACCAACTCAATTTATTTGTATCAGAAGTGTCAATATGAAGCTACATTACACTGAGAGATTAAAGGAGATGTAAATCACTAATATAGATGAATGTAAGGTCTGTTTATACTTATGGTGTTGTATTAACGATGACATCCAAAAGTTTTAATATAAAGTAAATAAATTTCTTCGGAAATGCTTTGATAATATATTTATCATGTTTTATGGGAACAAATTCCACAACACTTTTCTTTAAAAGTATACTCTGATTTTAAACAAATGAAGCATAAACAAATCGTTCTTTTCTGATCGTGAAAATGGGGTTGTCACACATCCTATCTACCAGGATACCGATTTAACAAATCATAACAACATAGTAACATGTATAACAGGATATTAATCCAATGGGTCGTCATTAGTGCCTTCGACCCACAAGTACAAGGAGGACAACTCACATCGCACTGGTGAATCACAAAGACGATCCCTGGTTGTTGGCTGACAGAACCCGAAACTGCCAATATCAATACAACCTCCCATCAACAGCTGATCACATGAATAATCTTTAACTGTAGATCCACTAAAATCCACGTGTTATCAAATACTACAAATTACAACCCATTGACATTTATCTCCTGACTCGCACTATGAGTCCAAATTAGGTTAAGAGACCGTTTTACCCTTCCTCAAGCTTAGCCCAAGGTCAAGGCCCAAATTAGATAACCAAAGGCCTAAAATCCAAAATAAGCATCTAAGGCCCAAATATGGCCCAATTATCGAAATTGGGCCCAAACCCATCATAGACCTAACCCGAGAAAGCCCAATACCCTAAAAGGGCAAATATCCAAAAGCCAACCCTGGTCAAACTTTTGGTCAACGGTCAAATGTTCAAAAGGTCAACAATTCAAGAAAACTCAACCTAGCCGAGTACGCCCCTAGTACTCAGCTGGTACGCCCAGCATACACCCTTTGGGGCCAGTACGCCCAAGGTACTCCTCTGAACCCCAACCACTCTAAATAGCACTTAGTCACTTAAGTCCTTGCTCCAAACTCTCAAATCTGATTCTCACAGATGACTTAACACGTAAAGTTGGCAACTTTACTTGCATGCATGGCTTAATGGGACTCTAGAGCTCAAAAGAGCTTAATGAAGGGTCTTAACACATGCATGAGTCCAAATAAACCATAAATATTACCTTTTTATGCCTTTGGAACACTTAAAACGTCCAGATCTACAAGATCAATCCTCTAAAACAAACTTATCTCACAAGGACCAACCATAAGAGGCTAAAAAGACCATAATCAAACCTAAAAGATGTTCTAACCAACGAGATGACAAGATCAAAGCTTTTTACCTTCACTAGATTGCAAAAGATGGAAAACTTCTGGATCTACAAGCTCCCCTCTAGATAGTGATTCTTCAACAAGTTCCAAGCTCTTCAAAGTGCACAAAAATGCTCCAAGATCCTTCACGATGGATTAAAAGCTCCAAGATAAAGACTAAGGGTCGACTTCTACGGTTTTGGAGGCTTACAGGGTGATAAAAGACGAGGCTCGTGGCTATGAGGCTTAGTTCCTTGGGAAATGAAGGATTTTGCCATTTTGGGATATGGGTGTCATGGTATAAGTGACCAAAGTGTTCGATCGTGTCTTCGGAGGCCAAGGGTATAATCGTAATTTGGTATCTTGATCTTTTATGGATTTTGAGTTCTTGTTCGAGAATTTTTTACGCAAGGGTGAGTTGTTAGAAGAATAGGGCTTCTTGTCACCTTTCCGTGGATACAAAGTTTATCGGAAACGGACTTAGAACGAAGAAGTTATGACCAAGTCAAGTTTAGGGTTTTGGGGGTTCCATGAGTATGCGGGGCGTACTCATTGTGAACATGGGGCATAGAGGGTTGCATGGTCGTAGATGGTTTGTGAGTACGTCATGCGTACTAAGGGGTACGCGAGGCATACTCCCTTCAGAGTAAAACCCTAATTTCATGTCTGGCACCCTATTTAAACAACCTTATGTCATTTGAACCTAACCTTAATCTACCTCCATAGCGTCATTTCGTCCTAAAACCCTAGTTTTGTAAGGAAGTGTGGGATTTGATCTTAAAAGTGTGTTTGGTGGATTTTCTAGAGGTTGTTCAAGAAGAAGAAGGTGGTGTTCAAGTTTGGATCATGGAAGGAGCTTTTGGATCTTGCATCTAGAGCCTCTTGGAGAGCTTTTGAAGGTAAAAAGCTTGCATCTTGTCTATCCTCCTTGCTAGTTGAGTTAGGGTTTTTCTAAGAGTCCATTTGTGAGTCCATAAATCATCTCTTGTGAGTTTGGGCAACTCCATAGTTTAGGAAGGCTAGATCTGAGACTCTTGGACTTGTTTATGGAATAAAAATGTAATCTTGATGTCTTCTATGGTTTCATTCATGAGTCAAGACCTTTGGAAGGGTCTTAATGGGGTAGATTGTGTTGTTGGGACCTTATATAGCATGCAAAGTCATGAAGTTGCTAACTTTATGCCTTAGGTGTTGGGTTTTGAGCATTCTAACACTCCTAAGTGTACATGCAACCCTAAATACCTTGGATCTATGTTTTCTCTATTATACATGCAAATAAGAACTTCCAAGGTATAATCCTAATCTAGCATACAAAACAATGACTATAGCAAGATAGAATACATACCTCTTAATCGATGTAGAAAGTCTTCAAGCTTTAAGAGCTTAGCCCCAATAGTGTGGAAGCCTCAAATGGAATCACAATCACCAAAACACTTAGAATAACTTGAGAGAATTCTACAACTCATGAAATCGGCTAGCCCTTTTACTTCACACTCTAGTGGCCGATTTTGGTCAAGAATAAGATGCTTATATAGTTAGGGTTACACCATGTAAACCCTAATTGACATGGCCTTTCATTTCCATGATCCATGGGTACAAATACACCATGGAGCATCCATGGACCATCCAATGGGTTTTAGCCCAACTTGATTATCCATGGAGCATTAGCCCACTATACAAGTATGGATGATTTACACAATCAACCCATATATTTAATTAGTCTTCTTTTGATCACTTAATTAATCCTAGATTAATTCTTGATCAATACTAATTAAATAATCTTATTATTCTTATTATTGATATACTAGAACTTATAATATATTAATAACCATAAGTGTCTTATTTCTCTCATTATAGTCTATCCAAGGGCATGATGGTATGCAACCCAAATGGACCATGCCGGGTCGGGTCAAGTCTTACCAATTATAGTTATGGACTTAGACATTAATCCAACAGTCTCCCACTTGGATAAGTCTAAAATTATTATTGCGTATGACTTCAAACCTAACTGGCAATCGTAGCTCTCAAAAGCTTCTGTCATACTCTGACCTTGTAGATGAACTCTGACCTTTGTCAGCGACTTGTCCATTAGATAAGGGATCATATATTCCTCCATTCTAGATAACATATGGACTGAGACATGGATTATAATCATTCTCTCTGTCCATTTGTTGTTTCCCGATTTCCGATTTATGACGACTGACTAATTGAACAAATCAAATCAGTCCTGGCCCGGCCGAGCACATCCATTTTTCATCATCAAATCATCGAGGGGCCCACAGATATCGCTTTTATCCCGAAGGTAAAAGGAATGGATAAACTTCGACTCATATGGCTTGTTCTACTACTTGTTGACTCATACACAAAGGCACGTTTTATAACACCGAGTTACCGTATGCGTTTACGTGCAATCAATGTACTATCAACTCATAGTAACAACTCATATCTCTAGGTTTGAAGAATATAAGATATTATCGTCTCATGATCACTCGTGATAAAATCCATGAAGTGATTCCAATGAGCGCGGGTTGAATCCAATACTCAGAACTTATGAGCACTCATGAGTGTTGTAGCCCTTTGTCCAACACCTTAGACCTCTACAAGCCAACCCATGACAGTCTTAATTCATATCTACTTCCAACATATGACCGACTGTGGATGGTTTGAATAACTTAGTCATTATGGAAGAATAACCTAGTTTATTCGGGAAGTCAAAACATGCAAAGTGAAACACAATAATAATTGAATCCAATATGGTATCAACTCTTTGAACATAAATAAAACACCTTTTATTTATCACCATATGATTACACATTATTCATTGTATACTGTTTCAGCTATCAACTTTATTCTTGAATTTAAAACAATAGTTGTCCCATGCTCCAAGCATGTACACTATGTTTTCTTAAACACTAGTCATACCACACACCAAGTATGCATACTATGTTTGTCTATGATCTTTACTTTGTGAACTAGATCAATTGAACATAACTTCAATGATTCTCTTTTCACACTCCCAAATCCTTACTGCAAATGCAAGAATTCCAAATTCATGTCATTTACTAAAATCTGTTAGATTCTAAACTTATATGCATTGATCTTCTTGTAATGATTATGTACAAAATCAGAAAGACTTGACAACAATCATTACAGAGCATTCCAAAGGAGATCAACATTCCAAAGGAGATCAGCTCCTTGGAAACATCCTTCTTGCATTAAGTTTCCTTAATCTTACACAGATTGAAAATTCTAACTTTGAAACATTTCCAGATTCCATTTTTGACTATCTCTTCTGAACAAGAGTTGCCTCCTTACAGACTATGTCAATATGGTCCTTCCAGAATTATCACTATACTTCCAACTGTCCTTGAGCAACCAATCTTTGGTAAACCTTAGATTGTCCTCGATAATTGTTTAATCCTTTTAGTCATATCTAGTTCTAAACCTTTTCCCTTCTTAATGCCCCAGGCATTTGGAAAATTTTAGAAAGGATGATTATAGCACATGTAATCGACCCTATATCCGAAGTATATGGGAATCGATTCATGATGTCTCACATAAAGACTAAACCAGTCTTTTGCTATAACATTTCCATTTCAATTTGCCAAGTTCTCATAATTCAGATTATGAAAAGGGATGCCGTAATCATAATCGAATTTTAGAATGCAAATAATGGACCCATATACAGAATTTCCTTATGTCGAGCCATTCCAACATGAAATTCATATATATCCTTGACTAAATGATTAAAACCTCATGATCTAAGCTTATAGATTTGAGATGAAGCATAATTTCCTCTCCCTTAATTATAGCAAAACAACTTTTTCCCAATTGAAACTTTTGTTTTCTATAATTAACATTGCTAACTTGCAATACTTATCATAATTATCATGCTCCCACTAACATGATGATTATTAGCATAACACTTATGCTCCCACTAGCTTTAACATGTACCCAGAAATCAGCTGGACTTCTAGAAATCAATACTTCATTGACTTTCTTACCAAAGTTCAGATTTCTGATACTAGATTGTTTTGATAAGACTTTATCAAAGTCATACACCTTCCCTTAGATAGCACACTTGTGTGTCTAAACAATTATGAAGAGGTATGCCGTAATCATAATGGTTAGACCTTTTTGCCACTTCTCACAAGTCCAGGTTAGTGTGCCGGTAAACCACACACGCTCCACTAACGACTTTGAGAATGCAAATATCACAATTGCTATCTAGCTAAAATCTACTTAGTGAAAGTGTTTCCTCACCATCATTTTCATGAATCGGAGAGAAACCTTATGACACTTAGATTTACTGGTGTATGTGTTCTTATCCATGTGAATTGTCAAAATCATAGTCACAAGACAAGGATAATGACAAATCCAAACTCATATGGACTGAACTCAATCTTAATTTCTTGCCACCTGGCAGCTCAAGGGCCTACCATTGCTTCCAAGTTGTTGTGCAACAAATTGAGAACTCTAAGAACTCATATGCAAAGCCAACTTTACTGGAATGGGCACATAATATGTCAACACGATAGGTTATAAACCTCAAGTCGTGTGCTAGTAAAGAACTTCAGGTTTTACTCTTGATTAGTTCTTGAGACTTTCAAGACCTTTAAGACTCCCACTATCCTCTTGACCTATAAGACTCCCTTGTCAAACATCCAAGAGATAGTGCGGATTCTAATCAAGACAAACACTTCACAACATTGGCCTTAGTTGGTCTTTGTTTTATCCAAACCATCACAACTTACCAATTTCAAATGTCCAAGAGTAGAAAACTTTTACTCTTACATTTGACAAGTGTTTTGAAACCTTCTTTAAGACATGTCACTCAAGTGACAATCTTGGAGTATGACTCTAAGACTTGTATTGGAACGAAGTATGACTCATCTTCTTGATTTAACCATTTCAACAATTCAAGATCCCTCTTCTTAGTCATAAGAATGCACTAAGACTTCCTTAGAGAACTAATTGTGCTATGGTTTCTTAATCATTAAGATGATCACAAAACTGATACTAAAGTACTCTCCCATCTTTTCAGATTTGAGAAACTTTTATCCTTCTGCCTAATTTGATTCTTCTTATTCGCTCTGCCATACATTGAAACCTTTTCCAATGTCTCAGAGTTACACTTAAGCTTGTAAGTATAATCATATTTACTGAACTGAAGTAAATCATGACGAATAGTCTTATCAAACTTTTGTGGTGGACTTAATCAGTGCACAAGAATGTGTACTCGATCCTTTAGTCCTTTACTTGACTCACACATCCATGTGAACAAGTAATTAGTCTTAATTTTCCAATACTTGAAAGTTCTCATTCATCATGCTATACAACTTGCATGATTCCAAGTTCCGGTCCAATTGAAACTTGGGTGATGGGAATCTTTCCTTATTTGGTAAATTTAGACATTACCACAAATGAAAGAATCAATTTCATATTTCCACTCTTGCTATTAATGGAATCATATAAGCAACAATTTTTCCTCAAATGGCATTGTAAAGATATTTTAAAATAAATAAAATCAAATTTTTTTTTCTTTTATTTTAAAACTTTGCGGAAAAACTTATCCATACAATCCATATGAAAACTTGTTGTTATCTATTCCTAAGCAATATCTCATAACTCTTAAGAAGTAGCTCAAGAATCCGATCTTCAAACTATGCGATAGAAATCCATCTACGCCATCAGATTCAACACATTCTTTCTTTAAGTTTCTTCACCTTTCCTTGATTCTTAAAACATCACCATGTGACCCAGTCACATCATGTATCAGGAATCTCAGAATCGAAACTTATCAGAGTTAGATAGTGGACTTTACCTGAAGTAGAGTCAAACTTATTAACTTCAACATCCTTAGATAAATTTGGCAGATTCGTAACCAATGTCCCTTCCTTTGGCAATATAAACATATGGACCCTTTGATAATGGTACACGAGACTATCACAGACTTTAGCTTTTCTCTTTACCATTTGGTCACCCGAGTTGACTATGGCCGATCCCTTTCCATTGGGAAGAGAATGCTTTCCGGGATTTCCTGTGTCACTATTGTCAATGTCCATCAAGTTTTAAGGAAGTTGATCTTAACAAATAGATAAGATCATTAAGGGTCTTGTCATAATCTGTCTCATAGGTGTTCCAAAAGAACTCACTATGTGACTTAGAAAGTGATTGAACCACCAACTTTCTCAAGACTTTGACACCCAACTCTCCCGGCTTGTCAATATGTGACTACATCTCCAAGATGTGTTCACACCTAGACCTTGCCTTGCCAATTGGGCTTGAGTAACCTTAAACTTTTCAAGAACTTGTGGGTTGAGGAGAATAATTGGAGGGGGAGTATGATATCCATGGGACATCATCTTCATTAGGAAACCTTGTTTCAAAAGATTTGGGAAGATCATAGGTGCCTAAACCAGACAACTTTTGGGAGATATTCAAGATAGTTGATTTAAAGTCCTTAATATGACACCCAATATGAAATAATAAGGCTAGGACCCAACAAACTATTTTATAACTTAGAAGAGGTATGTCGTAATCCAAGCTATAAAATATTTGAAGGTAGGTGAATGACGATTCACCAATTTCCACCAAGATAAACGAAATGTATTATTAAGTTTTAATTGGTTTTGAAACTCCTAGATCTTTGAGATTCATTGAACTGTTCAAAGGCATGTTTCAATCTCGAGTGTGCCCTTCAGGTTTTGTGACTGGGATGCCGAGGATCACAAAACAAGGTGTGAAGTAACCATGCAAATTACTTGGTACCCTTAAGTGTTTACCCCTCAATCGATGTGCCGGTTAACCACACACGCTCCATCGATACTATGATAAACATTAAGTCACCCTTTACCTACCTTGTTAAGTCCAAGTTAGTGTGCCGGTTAACCACACACGCTCCACTAACGACTTAGACAAAGTGTAAAGTGTAATTTCATGGGTTAGCACCTTATTCACATTTTTCCTAAGTAACTAAGATTGGGTATTATTAAGAGTTTAGTTACTTAGTATTATCATTAATACTTTTAATGAAGGAGAATTATAGTCTTGTCAAACCCGTTCGGCTAACGACCCTTCACCAGTCAAGCAAGCGGTGGGTGAGAATGGACACCCATTAAGTTGCCATTTTATAGGCAACAACCTTATACCCACCTTATAGACCGGCTTTGTGAATGAGGCGTACTAGCGGTAAGACTGACTTTACTCTTATACATACATATATATATATATATATATATATATATATATATATATATATTATTCACTTATAATATTATAAAGTATAAGGGTTGAATTTTAACTTTTAAAATTCTAAGGGCTAACTTGGAATTAAAGTATTCATAAGTGAAAACTTTTCAAATTCCAAAACTTGAGGGCAAGTTTTGAAACTATTCAAAACTAATTAATTCCATAACTTATGTGTTTAAAGTAGTTTTAATCCAAAAACTCTTCAAGTTCCATAACTTGAGGACAAGTTATGGAAGACTTTAAACTAATAAAGGAACTAACTTTTCTTTATTTTATAACTTATGTATTTAATTATGGTTACATATTTTTCTTTAATGAAGTGACTCTAGAACTTCCATAACTTGAGGACAAGTTATGGAGTCATAAAATTATTCAATGACACAAGACTCTTCATTTTGTAACCATTGCCAACTTTTATGAATTTTATGAGTCTTTAATGTGACTCTTCATGCAACTTGAGGACAAGTTACACAAACACATTTTATACTCTACTCTTAGATTAAAATGGATTGAAAACAACTATTTCAATTAACTTTTCTATTAATCTAAGCAACTCATAAGTACAAGATAATTCAAATCAAACTTTTTCATGTAATTAGTCTAAACCTTAAACTAATACAAAACATGAATCTATTGACAATTATCTTTGAAAATGGATTAGCATGAACATTACCACATCAAAAACAAGTTTATAAGTTCAAAAACAACTTAGGGTAATGTTCCTAGTCCATTTCTAGCCAAAAAACTCGAAAATATGTTGTCTAGGGTTCCAACTCGTCGAGTGCATGAACCAACTCGGCGAGTTGGATCGAATTGATCACAGTTTAGGCATGGACTCGCCGAGTCCTCTGAGGACTCGCCGAGTCAGATGATCAGACAGCACCAAATTCGTTTTTTCAGCTTCTATTGCAGGTATAACAAGAAAACAAGCCTAGGCTCTGATACCACTGTTGGGTTTTGAGCATTCTAACACTCCTAAGTGTACATGCAACCCTAAATACCTTGGATCTATGTTTTCTCTATTATACATGCAAATAAGAACTTCCAAGGTATAATCCTAATCTAGCATACAAAACAATGACTATAGCAAGATAGAATACATACCTCTTAATCGATGTAGAAAGTCTTCAAGATTTAAGAGCTTAGCCCCAATAGTGTGGAAGCCTCAAATGGAATCACAATCACCAAAACACTTAGAATAACTTGAGAGAATTCTACAACTCATGAAATCGGCTAGCCCTTTTACTTCACACTCTAGTGGCCGATTTTGGTCAAGAATAAGATGCTTATATAGTTAGGGTTACACTATGTAAACCCTAATTGACATGGCCTTTCATTTCCATGATCCATGGGTACAAATACACCATGGAGCATCCATGGACCATCCTATGGGTTTTAGCCCAACTTGATTATCCATGGAGCATTAGCCCACTATACAAGTATGGATGATTTACACAATCAACCCATATATTTAATTAGTCTTCTTTTGATCACTTAATTAATCCTAGATTAATTCTTGATCAATACTAATTAAATAATCTTATTATTCTTATTATTGATATACTAGAACTTATAATATATTAATAACCATAAGTGTCTTATTTCTCTCATTATAGTCTATCCAAGCGCATGATGGTATGCAACCCAAATGGACCATGCCGGGTCGGGTCAAGTCTTACCAATTATAGTTATGGACTTAGACATTAATCCAACATTAGGATCATTCAATCGACCAAGATCTGGAATTTGAGTGATAAACCTGCATGCATTAAGCACTTAATGGATTTTGTGTACGAGTTATTTGTACGCTGGGCGTACCATGTAGTACGCTGTGCGTACAACAACTTCGCTCAATACGCTAAGCGTATAAAAGAGGTACATTGGGCTTACGCTCTCAGGAAGATTTGGGCCTTGGCGGACTTTGGGCCTTTGGGCCTAATGGTTTTGGGCCTGGACTTGCTGGTGATTGGGCCTAGATGTATCTTTGGGCCAATATTGGTATGGTTGGGTCTATTGGGCCTTGTGGCCCAATGTAGAATTGTTCTTCACATTTGCGAGCCTCGGTTTGGGCCATTTCTTGGACTAAGGAAATTATTGGGATTTAGGATAAGGTCCATTGGAAAGGTTTGGGCCCAATTTGGAAAATTGGGCCATAAGTGGGCCATAATTAGGTTTTGATGATTAGGGGTTAATGGGACTTTGGAATGCCAAGTGTTTGGACTAGAGAGATTGGTTGGGCCTTAAGGTAAGGCCCATGTAGAGGTTTGGGCCCAATTTGGAAAATTGGGCCATTGGTAGATTAATTGGCCTTTAGGCCTTTCAGATTATAGTTTGGGCCATAGTTTTGGACAAGGACATGTTAGGGGTAAAATGGCCTTTTTACCCCGGGTATGAATTTATAGTTATGGATTAGAACCCAATTGCTAATTGGGTGTCTCTTGGTATTGTTAGCTCAGGAAGTTTTCAGGGAAATAGCTAGGGATTCTTTCTGAAAGCTTCTACATTCGAGGTTAGTCTCCTCACCATATCCACGGGTTGAAGGCACCAATGCTGACCCATTATGTGTTATGTGGTATGCTAGTTGTCTTTATGATATGTGGTATGCTAGTTATCTCTGTGATACTTGCATGGAAGACCCCGGGGGTGCCGGAGGCAAATTGATATTAGAGCATAGGGGAAGCCCATGACATTCCAGGCTAAGATCATGTGGGGTTCCCATGGCAGTTCGTTAAGACCATGTGGGGGTTCCTATGTCATTAAAATAAGACCGTGGAGGGTTTCCACGACATCCTTATATATTCGTATGCATGATTTATGTGGTTTCATGTGTGGTATGATTTGGGGAACTCACTAAGCTTTGTGCTTACAGTTTTCAGTTTTGTGTCAGGTACTCCAGTTTTAAAATGAAGAGTTCGGCACGATCGCAACGCATACACCCTCCACAATATGTGATTTTGGGAATGGATTCTGATAATTGTTTTAGTTAAAATTCTTTTCGATGCTTAGATAAGTTTCATTAGTATTTTGACTATAACAAAAATGAATTTTTTTACCCTGGATTTTTGGGATGTTACACAAGGACCAAAAATTAGGGTTTCATGCCTGAAGGGAGTACGCCCCGCGTACCCCTTAGTATGCCCGACATACTCAAAGACCACCCGCCACCATCATACCCAGTACACCCCGCGTACTAGATTGCCCTCCAAAACTCTCAAACTTCATTCGGCCTTAAGTCCTTCGTCCTAAGTCCGTTTCCAACGAACCTTATATCCTCGGAAAGGTGATGAGAAGCCCTACACTTCTAAAAATAGACACTTGCCTTAAAACTTCCCGAACAAGAACCCAAAATTCATAAAGGATCGAACTAACAAATTACGATTATACCCTTGGGCTCTAAAACACCATGAAATACTCAGATTACTTAGACTTTAACACCCTCATCCAAAAAGGACCAAATCTATTCTTTCCCAAGGCCATAAGCCTTATGATAACTAATGATCGGGCCACAACCCCGAATAACAAAGCAAATTATAAATCATGTGTTATAGTTGAAGATCTCATTAATACTTATCTGTCGATATAAATAGAGTCGGGAACGTATACCATATTAGAGAGTTATCAATTTTTAACAGACTTTAACAGTCTAAGCCTGTTAAAAATAAAACTTTAAAAATAAAGTCAAAATTAGCTAAAGGGTCTAAATGAAAGTTGTAGATCTCGACTATAGCTACGTGCAGATATAAAACCTGTCGAAAACGAAGCTTGTATGGAAAAGATATGAACTTTTCTAAGTAAACAAAAAAATCTTCACGTGCAACCGCACGCTTAGAAAGAGGGCGCGACACTCCCTAACTCACCACCCAAATAGCGATACGTGGAACCATGCAGAAAACTACATGTCATCATCTTCTGACAAGATACACGACACACACTTGATTTGTGTTCGGCGTGCTCCCCGATTCAGCCTATATAGACCTTCGATTTCAACACCTTTCTTCACACCCTTCACTCCAATTCTCTCTGGGATACTTTCTAGCTTTTAGCCCCTCTACTTATAAGTTCCCGGTTACTTTAGCGATCCCCTGCGGTGTTATATAGTCGGTGAATAGAAGCTCTCAGATCGGAGTTCTGCTCGCATAATCCCCGGTTTTTATCAGAATACTCTGTAAGTTAAGCTACACTTATTTTATCAAGTGTAACTTTTAAATATATTCATAGTCATTATTATAAACGGATAATTAAGATTTATTAGTGATTCCAATTTCATTATACTGATTCATCTACTTACGAGGATGATGTCTAGGTTGGATTTAGTGAGGTGTTTAAAGTGGGATTTCCAAATAGTATACTTTGAATACGAAACGGACCTTACCTCCGATATGATCCTACATGGTTGTTCCTTATTTGATAGATCTCGATGTAGACATTAGGATTTGTGAAGAATCTAGACTATCATTAGTCACCAGTAATATAAGACTAAGACTTAGTAATATGAACTTAGGTCGCATCAAAAGGAAAAGCCAAGTACCGAAGCGAAGTGCTGTCGACTTTTCAGTCATCCACTTTAACAAGTGAGTGCATAGTTACTTTTTTGTTTATACATAAATACAAGTATTTTAAATGCTTAAATTCTATGTATGTTATTTATTTGTGTTTATTATATTTGCGTAACATGATATAGCTATTACTTGATTAAACTGTATATTAACTATTATATTTAAAATATGATTGAGTAGTAAAGGACTATGTGAAATAACAAATGAGAGGTTGTGGTAGGTTAGTAAAGGGTCGAGTAAAATAAATGAGAGGTTGAGGTAAGGACTGTGTGAAATAATGAAATGTGACCCGTTGTGCTAAAGTACTATTGTATTGTTGTGTCTAGTCACCTAAGAATATATTAGTTGGTAAAATTTTGTGCGGAATAATGAGTTGTGACCTGCTGTGCTATGACCAATGTACTATTATATTGTTGTGTTATGCCCAAAATACTATTGTATTTATGTGCCTAAAATTTTAAGGAAGGATACCTCGAGATCATTATTTAATGATTAGGAAGTCAGAATAATGGGAATGGGTAATCAGGTTAATTGTTTGATGATTAAACATAATTAACTGTATTATTGTGGTTTGAAAATCCTTATGTACTCACCATGTTTCCCAACCTGACCCATTCAGTTTCTTTGTATCACAGGTAACAATACAAAAGTATTTGACATTTGGACCTGATGAGATATTAAAGGAAATGTAGGCCATTAGATGTTGTAAGGCCAATAATAATCATGTTTATGCTTATGTTCTTCAATTAGTTATGGCATCCCCAACCTTAATAAATCAATGGAAACATTTTTTCGATAATACTTTTTATGGGACATATTTCGCTATTACAAATGAACTCTATTTTAAAATAAACATAAATAAAAATGTAACATCCCAAAAATCATGAGCAAAAATTTCGTTTTAATCATTAACTAAACCCATAATTATCAACCATTTCATTCATAAACAAAAATCATTATATCAAATCAGAGTATCATCTCAAAACATGTTCTTTTATCAGAGTAATATCCCAGGCTAAAACTTCTTGGTGTGTGTGCCATGCAGTCATCCCGAGCTCTTCCCTTTGCTACCGGAAGTACCTGAAACCAAAATTGAAAACTGTAAGCACGAAACTTAGTGAGTTCCCCAATCTACCGCATATCATACATAATCATTGCTACTGACAGATACAGGCCCCGCCCACACTTAAGAAGATATGGGCCCCGCCCACACTCCGCTAACTATGATATACGGGCCTCGCCCACACTCCGCCACTAGGAGATACGGGACCCGCCCACACTCCGTTGACTATGAGATACGGGCCCCACCCACACTCTGATGACTATGAGATACCTGCCCGGCCCACACTCATATACATAAACAAGCACATATAGGTATCACACAGACAACAAGTACACAAACCTCCATTATATCAATAACCATATGCAAGTAATGACGAGATACGAGCCCCGCCCATACTTAGCTAATGATGAGATACGGGCTCCGCCCACACTCAGCTAATGATGAGATAAGGGCCCCAACCACACTCAACTAATGATGAGATACGGGCCCCACCCACACTCACATATATAACAAACACATACAAGTACATCAATCCAACAATCTGACTGATATCTATACTCTGATAATAATGAGATACGGGCCCCACCCACACTCAACTACTAATATATCACATATACATGCCAACCTTGGTGCCTTAGACCCGTTCCTACTGAAGGAAACTCACCTTGCACTGCTGGAGTCCTACTGAAACCCCTCTGGCTGCAATCTGGAAATTTCCCAAACTGCAAATCCTTCGGCTCCCCGAGCTACCAATACCAAAATAACACTTAGACCAAAATACCCTCAATATCCTAACTAGGCCAACCTTGGCCAAAGTCAAAGTTAATGGTAAAAGTCAGCACCCCAAGTTGATCCAACTCGCCGAGTTGCTCCTTCAACTCGCCGAGTCTAATAAGTCAAAATCCTGAAATCATGATCTAACTCGTCGAGTCAACCCTTGACTCGTCGAGTTCACTGGCCACTCAAGGTCGCGATTTATCAAGTCAACTCGTCGAGTCAGCCCTCAGAATCACCGAGTTCTAGCTTAACAAAAAATGGTACAATTCATTTAGACTCTTCGAGTTCCTCCCTGGACTTGCCGAGTCCTTCAGTCTGATTGGCCATCTTAATAGATTAATCCCTTATGCTTTAGATCCAAACCCCAAACTTCGTCTACATGTTGAGGATGACCTCATGAGGGCAAAGTTTCCAACTTTACCCACTCCTAATCCTTCTTAATGGGTTAAGCTAAAACCATAGCTCCTTAAGACATAACTTTATGTCCAAAAACTCTTATTACTCCAATCCAAAGCATAGCAACATAGATCTAGGCCTTATACACCAGGAGGACACATAAAGTCTCTGCCTTTTCTTCCAAGCATGGCCTTTTGAGGCTTAAAAGGTCCTAACAACTCCTTAAAGCTTGCATGAGGGTCCCAATGGCATAAAGCTTGCACCTTTATGCCTTAACCACTCTTAGGGACTCCAGATCTTAAAGGATCTTTGCTTGGGACATCCTTGTCCCATACATCAAGCTCCATGGACCAAAAATCTCATAAAGTGGACATAAAGAGATCTAACAAGCTATAAGTCAAGATGAAGACTTGATTACCAGAAAATGATAGAAATGAGATGGTGTTGCCGGATCTATAAGTTTCTCCTTGAACCTTCACTCTCCTTCTTCTTCTTCTTCTAGCCTCCAAGAACACCAAAACACTCAAGAATGGCTCAGACACTCACAAAATGATCTAGGCTTTCGTGGGTTAAGTTTTGGACAATGGGGGCTGGGAATGGAACCAAAAGGAGGAGAATAAGATGCTTAAATAGGGTGCCAAGTCCTGAATTTAGGGTTTCCCAAACCCTCGCCAACTCGCCGAGTCGGTCCCCCGACTCGTCGAGTAGGTCACTTAACTCGCGACCCGAAATACGCCCCTATTCGTCGAGTCACCCCACCTACTCGACGAGTCGCCTTCTGATTTTGAGGTTTTCCTTTCCTTTCTAGGTCTTCTGAATTCGGGGCGTTACAAAAAAAGGTATTTTCTGACCGTGAAAATGGGGATGTCACATTGTAACTATCCATTTTGTTTGAAGTGTGGACCTCAAGTATACTCAATATGTTTTCCAATCCTAAAACTTGTGTTTAGACTTGTATTCAGAGTAAATAAGATTGAGATGGATGTTATTTTTAGAAACAAAGACATTTATAAGAATTTATAGATGTAGTTAATCTACTTACGTCATTGTTTTGTATAGATTGTGACAACCTCGATTAAGTAAACTTTTATTTGGAATTTTGGGATTTAATTTTGCAAATAAAATGTTTTGAAAATCAAACTTTTTATGAATGAAATGGTTAATAAAAATTGCCCAAGAAAAGAGTGTTACATTCAAAAAAGGATTGGACTGTATTTTGTGGAGAACAACAACATAAGATTGTGGTTTCTGATGATTAAAAGCCTATGGATTCTTAAAAGGATTAGCAGCAAAAATTACAACATGAGATACATTGTACTAATCATGGTTAAATCTAGCAATGTTTGCATACATCCTAACCTTCTCGATCCAAATAGAAGAATGATTATTAATCATGAGTTTAACATTATCCACCTTATTAAACCTGACAAAAGCAGAAGGTTTCTCCAATTTTGATCGTTTCTTGGGAATAAAGACATCAACAACCTTCCCAAACCGATCGCATGTTGTGACATCCCCAAAATCTCGGCCAGAAAAGACCGATTTCATTTATGCTTTTTAAATAATTTCAGAGTAAATCCTTTTGATTTAAAAGAGTTGCGGAATTTGTTCCCAAAACAAAACATGATAAAATAATATTTATCAAAGCATTTCATCAAGAGATGCATTTTCATTATATAATCAAAACTCGGGATGTCATGTTCCGATACAGACCATAAAGCATAAACGATAACATTACAAGTCATTCAACAAATATATACATATAGTAAACAAAATAACTCGATGATTCATCCATCTTACGCCCCTGCGCCACTTCCTGTAATACAAATAAAACTGAGTGGGTCAGGCTTGGGAGCCTGGTGAGCATATAGGGTTTTCAACCCACAATAAATAAATTATATTTAATTTCACCAACCAATCACTATCCCGATTACCCATTCCCGTTATCCTCACTTTACGTCCCTAAAATAACATCTATCTCAAGGGACCTAATCTAGGATTTTCATCGGGACGGACATTACTGCTAAGGGGTTTCCTCAATAATAGATATCCTAAAGGCAACCATGAGGGGGATAGAGTACACCGGTGAACACATCGTTCACAACACCTACAGGTTATGAACCTGCTAGCGTTCCACAGGACTGTCTAGAAAGAGTCCGTGGTCGTTATCCATACTCCGCTGAATAACTAGATCAACAACAACAACAACATCGAGGCCTCTCATCTGTTTATTACACACCAACTATCTACCCATGTTCTACCCAACATATTAGTAGATAAAAATATATATTTTCATACATAGTTTAAAACCTGTATATCATTTTCATTCAATACATATTCCACATAACAGATGAGGCACACCCACATAACACGTATTTCATAGAAAGTAAATCAGATCTATGAGATAGAAGAGAATGAATAGACATTCACACTTATAACAACAAAATTATACACATAAACAACAATATACTTAATACACTCAAACCATACTTGTATTATTATCGTGTTTATGAAAGGTAGTATACACTCACGTGATCAGAAGACGATCAAACATCACTACAGCTTGTAGAAGTAGTATTCTTTAGCAGATCTGGAAGATCTTCACAAAAATCGAACTTCTCGCGGGCAGAGCTTCGGCTCGGGAATCATGCTCTTTGGGATTCTCGGGGCTTCGGATCTTGCTTCGGGACTCGGGAATGATACCGAGGCTTCGGGGTACTTCTGGCGTGAAAATCGATGCAAAACGGGAGAGAGAAGAGAGAAAAATAGCAAAGGAGTCGGATGCCCTCGCATCCTATTTATAGGAGGCTGGAGCCTCGGAGTACGCGGGGCGTACGGCTTACGCGAGGCGTACTGCCTCAGAATCGTCATTGCTTACGTATCCGAAGTCACTTGAGTGCGAGGTGCGTCATGCTTCGCGGTACGCAGGGCGTACAGCAGTACGCTGGGCGTACTTCGGATGAGTCTGATGACTCCTCTTTGGATAATACCAAGATTTAGAATTAAATTTAAATATTAAATATTTAATAAACTTCGAAAATTGATATCTTTTTCATACGAACTCCGTTTTCGACGTTCTTTATATCCACGCGTAGGTGAGACTACGCTCTACAACTTTTGTTTAGACTTCGTCGGCTAATTTTGAATTTATTTTTAGTAGGCCGGGACAGAAAAACTTTGTTATAAATTCATAACTTCTTCGTTTGACGTCCGTTCTCGCCTAACTTTTCATCGCTTCGATACCAACAACGAGACCTTCGATCCTCGTTTAGATTGTTTCGGCTAAAAAACCGCTCGATCTCAAATCGAGTATTTCAGGCTGCATACCGCTAAGCCGAAACTTCGATAAATCATAACTTCCTCATACGAAGTAAGATTTGGGCGCTCTATATATATTCGGAAACCTCGTTTCAACTACTACAACGTACATTATCCAAAGATATCAAGTTTATTTTACACTTAAATTTTGACGCTTATTTTTTTATTCTTAATTAATCCAACCACATAATTAAGCAATTAAGCACAAAACACATAATACTCAAATAATACCCTTCTATTATTTCAAAACGGGTTACAAAGGTTAACCTAGACTATTACATTGCTAAAAATGGCAAGCCCGGAAACACAGGCGTTACACATATATTCCAGAGTTCACGTACTGTGAAGTGAGACGGGAAATTTAAAACATAAATGGTGTAGGATAGACGTTCCATAAGAGATTTGTTGGAGATCTTGGGCGCATACCTACGATTGGAATCAATGCGATTAGGCACCATTGTGATTACCAGAGGAAATGCATTTGTTCCCGCAGAAGAAGACGATGCAGGCCGAAAGCCCTAATTGGAAATCGCCATAGCTGCGTCTAAACAACTCAATTAATACAAACATTATCAAAATACAATGATATTGACCAAATTTTTGGATTTCAAAACTTGGGGTATGTCACATTGTAGTACTCTTTTTTTAACCACCATTTTATTTTATGTCACTTAATACCAAAATGCTTATAGTTTAGTGATATTTGAAGTTGAAAAAATATCCATAAGAGGTTGATTCTTCAAGCCTCGTTGGAGACATTGTTGTAATTTAGATCGATTAGATTAGAAACCTTTAAGAAATTAATAAAACATAATAATATTGATCTACATAACTAATAAAACTAAGGGGTTATTTGATAGATTAGGACTGAATTAAACTTGATTGTGTCATCATGAGTTATTTTTTAGGACCGAATCAACAGCAAAATTACCTTAGTCCGATAAAAAAAAACAGGTTAAGGGAGGTACGATGGTCGGCAGCCCAACAATAAGATTGAGAGTCTGCTTTCGTCAAAGACCTACAACAGAAAAAACATACAAATCTATAAAAATAAATATAATAAACTATTATTTGTGAATATGACTTTATCAAATACAACCTCTTACAAACACAATAGAAGTCAGACATGTGAAAGATATGGTGAATAACCTATTAACTCATGTTTAAATCCCAGCACTACTCAGTCTCTATGGCAATGGAGGTTCATCTGCAGTGACTCCAGGACATGAGTCATAACCTCATGTTTGCAATAGAAAATTAATCTATACTCGAAAGCTGGCCCGAAAACCCTCGTTAGAGAAGTTTCATTTCCCAAAAAAAAAAAAAAGACAGACACATCAAAAATCACCTAAATCTATTATAAACATAATAGAATGCAAGTATATCTAAAATTCCCTAAATCTCTTGATATCGACCCAGTATATCCTAATTATTTTTGGAATAAACTTTTATAATCTTTTTGCCGTCGTTTAGTACCACTAAAATTTTGACAATGTTGTTGTGAACTCACGTTGTTTGATCGTTTTATAAGAAGATCTTAGATGCCGGTACATCTCCTCATTCTTTGAATTCAATATTTTAAATCGAAGAATGATAGAATCCATAAATTTCTAGTAATATGTTCATTTTTAAATAAGATTAAAACAAATAATTTAAATATTAAAAGGGGGCTGATTTGTACATAATAATTTTTTTTCATACATAACAATTTGTGTATTAAAATATTGTATTGTATAACTCTATAAAACATAAATTGTTGTGTATGAAAAAAAATTATTGAGTACAAATCACTTTCCATATCAAAATAAAAACATTTTCGGATCTAAAGAAACTTAAGCAAGATGGACATATGGTTTTACTTAGGGATATACATGGTGTTAATATAACCACGTGGCGGTAAACATGTATCTAGTTTAATCTAATCATGCATTAAATATGCTTATGATTCAAAAGGAAAACTTGCTTTTGAAAGCAATATAATTATATTTTTATACGAATTCAATATTTAACGGAAAGTCAGGTTTGCCAATTAATTAACTAACGGATTTAACCGCAAATCCCCAATTGTGTGATAGTTTTTTTTTTTTTGGAACGGCAATTGTGTGATAGATGATTGTTGACGGGATTAAAAGATATAAATGTATGGATTGTCAAATAAATCAATTAATCACATTTTTTTTTATGAATTTAGATCATCATCTAGTATCCATTGATATTTGAAGTGTGTTTGTTAATGATTTTGTGAGAACTTATAGAAAAACTGAATTAAAAAAAAAGGATCTTTTAAAAGTCCGAATTTAATTTTCAATAAAAACTACTAATGCAAAAGTTATTTCGATTGTATTGGAATACTAACTCGGAAGCTAGTTTTTGACTGATAAACTAGCTTATAAAGTAATAACATTTATTAAAAACTACTTCGCAAGTTATATGTATGTTTAAAAAAATTGTAAAAAAACATTTACCTACCTATTTATTGTTTAACATTTTACAAGGGTTATTATATTTTCGGTTTATGAAGTATTTTCAATTCATTTATAAGCATTCTAAAAGCGGATACACAATTAATCCGACCAAGTGACGATTATCATGTTACTATGACCATTGTTCGTTTCTAACAGCAAAAAATTGAAAATGACAATAGATATTATAAGTGGTTTCTTTATTTGAATTTTAACATCTTACGACAAATAATGATAGTTCACTATCTTGTTATTTATGTCAAAAATAACTAATAACCTAAAGCCAGTTATTAATTGGAAATATCAAATAGTTAACTGAAGCTACATTTGTTAAATGAAATTAACAATTTATGATAAAATAATAATCTAACTTCAACTTTAAAATCTAAATGTAAACATTCCTCTAAAGGTGAAAACATATGTTTCATTTTTGGGATTTTTTTTAATATGTGTTCTAAAAGACATATATAAAAAGTATTAATTATGAAAAATATTATGATAATTAAATTCAAAATAGATTTATAATGAAGATTATTAATTTATTTTATATTTAATTATGATAATATTTATCATTAATTAATGTTTCTTATATGTGTCTTTAGGACATATATATATTAGAAAATCCCTTTATTTTTTTTGGTTAATCGTTAATACCTCATAAGTGAAGTGTAACCAAACCAAAAAACGGTAGTTCAACTAAAAAATGAAAAAAATTGGTTTAATGGTTTAACACTTTAACTAACCTAAAAATTAGTACAATTTATTGGAGTTTCAAAACGGTTTTACTGTTTTGGAAATTTTTTAACATCCCTAGTAAAAATTATGTTTCCCACCAAAAGTTATAGTGCAACACCCCATATTTTAATAAATATAGCCATTATAAAAAGGACATAAATACAAGTATCATATACCTAATACAAATTATCCAGGCACCAATACAATTTTAATGGTGTAATGAAAATTACAGAAATTATAATATCACATAAAGATATCAATCAATGTGTATTTTTGAATGTCGGTGTTACCACAAATATGCTAACACTTCGGATAAAATATTTTATTATAGATAATGTTATTAATTAATTTATTATCCACAAATACGCACACACAAGCATCTAAACTCGTCCAACTTTTTACGATGATTTATCCAACATCTAATGCTCAACGTCCGCCACACGGTGAATAGTTGCCTACATGGATCATTCTTATATGCGAGCATACGTATCAAATTTTTATTATTTAAAACTACTGAATATGAAATAATTCAAAACAAAGTGTTAGACTAATATTCGAATCTCATAAGCTTTAACGATTTGATTAGAGTTGACAATAAGTTGATCTTGGCTGAATTCGAGTTCAACCTATTTGTTAATCGGATTCAAAATTTCAAACCAAACAAATTTGTTTACTTAAATGAGTTGATATGTCTAACTCGTCACAAAATTTCAGATAAATTGATTGACTGTCAGGTTGATCTATTTATATAGTTTCCAATACAACCTATTAAATGAAATAGTTAAGCATGGATTAGCCCTTTTAAAATAAAAAATAAAATAAATAAACTAAAACACAATCCTAATTCACAAATACAAATAAATTGTTCAACTAATATTAAAAATGTTTATTTTCAAAGTGATTTTAAAGAATGACTAGTATTGTCGCAACAAAAAAATATGAAAATTAATTTTGCATTTTTTTAAAAACATAAATAATAATATAAAGGGAAATTGAGGAATCTAACCAACTTTTTGGTTGTTGTTTTTTTTAAATAACATTTTTTTAGCAAAATGACCATTTGGTCCGGAATAGGTTGTTTCGGACCCGGTTTCAAATTCGGTTGAACAGGTAGTAATTCCGACCCGGTAATCTGGTTCTCCTATAAATACCATTTAACGTATTTCAGACTCACTTCGACATCCCTTGTTTCAGACTAAACTTCAATATCCCAATCCGGACACCTCTACAACTGAAAATGTCTTCCAATAGCAGTGAAGAAATGTAGTTTTTATTTGTAAGTTTTAAATTTGTTTCTAATTAAATGCATATATTTTTTTTATTATACGTTAAAAAATGTTAGTTTACACAATTATATAGGTATTATAGGGTTTTCTATGAACTTTAATATTGTTAAGGCAATTATAGGATTACATAGACTTATACATCTATACTACATGATACATCGTAATCAAAATCCCTATTTTTTGCTAGTCCAGAACGTGTACGGAATACGAAAATTAAGTTCGGAATACGAAAATATTGTTCGGAATACAATGAACTGGGTCTGGAATTTTGATTTAGCATACTACACCCGATTTTTGGATTCCGAAACATAAATACAAAAATCCTAATTCTAGAATACAATAAAAAACCCTAATTGCAGAATACAATCAAAAACCCTAATTTCACTCCGAAACATGCATACAAAAATCACTAACTAATAATTCTTTTGATTGTAGCACGATAGGTAATACACATCGGTTGTTACTACAACCTGCAGACCTGAACTTGGGCGTGAAATCATGGCACGCTTACAAAACCAGCCAGTTTGTGCAACGATGTTTAGGCAATCATGTTTTGGTGATTACATGCACATGTCGACGGGTGTCGAATGTCACCCTTTACTATGTCACTATCTTATGTGCAAGTAAGCTACTAATTTTGATCCAGTTGACTTAGAAGAGCTTCTATTTCCGGTTGGTGACTATTGGGTTTGCTTTGACAGGAAAGCATTCTGCTTGGTCACCGACCTGTGATTCGGGGATTATTTCCATCCCAGTTCTGGTTTTGCAGCATTCAGAGAACGTGTGCTTCCATTTGTGCCACTTTCATGTTCGGTGAGTATGGATGACCTTACGAATGTGTTCAATAACTCACTTCATCAATTAAGCAATGAAGACGTGGTGAGAGTCCTCATGATGTGTATGTTAGAGCGAGGATTTTTCGGAGAAATACCCACGACAGCCACTTACTAATGAACGTATGGCACTCGTCTCTAATTGTAACGACCCAATTTTTCAAAGAATTTTTTTTTTTGTTTTTAATTAATCAAACACATTTCCATAAATCATGAAATTCAACAACAATTGTTTTCAAATTCATACTCATTACAGTTTTATTTTCAAATATCAGAGTGTCCAATAAAAACATCTGAGGGAGAGTGCACGCCGCGCCATCAATCTTTGCCTTTGCCCTTGGGCTCAGATGTACCTGAAATAAGACCACAAACTGTAAGCTAATGCTTAGTGAGTTTCCCAGGGCATACCCCACACACAAGCCACACAACACACATCATAACAACTATGAACACTACCTCTAACGCATATTCCATAACGTTTTAGCTATAAAGTTATCTCTACCATTAGCCATAAAGGCTATCTCTACTGTTAGCTATAATAGCTATCTCTACCATTAGCCATAAATGCTATCTCTATCGTTAGCTATAAAGCTATCTCTACCATAGCCATAGAGGCTATCTCTACCGCATTTCTCAACAAAGTTATACCACACACCTCTACACAACGAGCATACCAGCTATCATAAAATGGTTCGGCCGTGGTGCCTTAGACCTATCGGTATGGTGAGAAGACTCACCTATCGAATGCTGAACTGGTAAGCTGAAGTTAGATATGTCCCACGCTACTTCTTCTCGACTGCCTATAACCATCAAGTGCTTTACTTAACACAAACCCATAATACCGTCATAGTCAACCCTGGACAAAGACAAAGTCCATATCCAAGGTCAACATTCCATGTTGACCTCAACTCGTTAAGTATAACCGGCCACTCGTTGAGTTCCTTGCATAACTCGTTGACTCACCGAGTCACTAGAGTGACTCATCGAGTCCCCTCCCAAACTCTCAACCGCAAACACCTGGCTGAGAACCCTATGGCCATAAACTCCTTGGCCGTGCACGCTTAGCCGTAAACTCTTAACCGTAAAACCGACTCGCCGAGTTCATAAAGCGACTCGATGAGCTCCCTTAGTCCATTTCGTTTTTGGTCCTTTACAGTCGATTCTAGAGTCACAAACTTTAGATCCAACCTTCACTATCACGAATGTCACGTAAAGTTGCAAACTTTACGTGCATGCTAGGCCTCACAATGCTAGAAGGTCAATAATAGGCTTTAACCAAGGTTTGTGTGCATGGGAAGGGTTAAGCTACATAAAGGGAGCAACTTTATGACTTTGTGGACCTAAAAAGGTCCAGATCTGAAACTATATTCCAATGATACGTCTAGATCTAAACTTGGACCCCATTTGCCCCAAAATGGACATGTACTTGGGGGAGGAGAGATCTAAGAATCTACTGTTGAAGGTAACGACTTTTTACCTTAAAATGATGCCCAATGCAGTGTAGATGTCGGGTCTACTGCTTCCCCTCTTGTTCCTTCTTATAAATATCTTCTTTAACACCCCAAGTTTGCTAAACCAAGCTCTTAATCTCACTTAAGGGGGGTTCACGACCGAAAAATGAAGGGTTTTGAGCATTCTAACACTCCTAAGGTGTACATGCAAGCCTAGAAACCTTGGATCTATGTTTTACTAAGATACATGCAAATTTGATTTTTCCAAGGTTCTTAACCTACCTAGCATGGCATGGGGAACTTAAAACATAAAAGCTAGTAGGAGAACATACCTTTTCTTGTTGCTTGGATTCCTTAAGAACTTTTTGAGCCTAGCACCCCAAATGTGATGCCTCAAGTGTTTCACACAACACCACAACTCTTGGAATAACTTTGAGAGAAGTACACACACACACACACTCAAAATCGTCTAGACCTCTAGTTCTTCACTTAGTACCGATTTTGGTAGCTTATGGGATCCTTTTATAGTTGTGTCACAAGTAGGGTTACACCATGTAAACCCTAATTGACATGGCTTTTCATTTCCTCCATGATCCATGGGTTTTAACCTCCATGGACCATCCATAGAGCACCCTATGGGTTTTAGCCCAATTCAATAAACCATGGATCATTAGCTCATTATATAAGAATGGATAAGTCTAATAACTATAAATGCAAGTATGACTTCAGGAACCGATCAGCAATCGTAGCTCTTTCAAAGTCTCGCGGAACTAAGATAACGTGCCATTTAAGATAAGTGATCATATAATCCTCTGCTCTCAAGATATCAACTGGACAAATACATGGAACAATGTCGTACTTATTGTCCAGCAGTTTGTTTTCCGATTTCTGATTTGTTGACATAGAACTTAATCGAACACATCAATTTAGTTCTGACCGGGCCCGGTACATAAGTCAAAAGAAAATCATCGAGGGGCCCAAATATCGCTTCTAATCCTCCAAGGACTAAAATGAGGAGATAAACTTCGACTCATATGCTTGTTCTACTACTTGTTGAATCATACAAAAAGGTACGTTTTATAACATCGAGTTACCAATGCATTTTCGTACAATCAGTGTATAACCAAATCATAGTCAACAACTCATATCTATAGGTTTGAAGACTTATATGATATTACCGTCTCACAATCACTCGAGATAAATTCCATGAAGTGATACAAGTGAGAGTGGGTTGAATCCAATACTCGAATAGCTATTCCAGGAGTACTCATGAACACTACAACCCCTTTGTCCCAAACAGACTGCAAACCCTTAATGACACTCTTGCCTCATTACGTACTTCCAAATTATGATTGACTGTAGATGGTTTGAATAATATGATACACCATAACATAATTATTCTGGAAGTCAAAACATGCAAAAATGAAATGATAGTAAACAATTGACAGAAGATAGCTACACTTTACTAATAAATAAACAACAACTTTTATTTATCACAAATGTCAATTACAATTTACAAATTTCAAAAGCTATCTAATTTCTAAAACTAATATCATCATTTAGTCCAATGCGCCTCGCATGTTGAAGATGCTTAACCCTACCCAGTCCCTTCGTGAGGCGATCTGCTAGGTTCTCATCTGATGATACCCTCTTTGCCACAAGGAGTCCTTCTTTATTCGATATCTAATGAAATGTTATTTTCTGTCGATGTTTCTGGATCTCCCATGATCCCTTGGTTGCTTGGCTAAGGCAACTACACTTTCACTATCACAGAAAATCTCCATAGGCTCCTTTATAGTTGGTACGACTCCAAGATCTCCGATGAAGTTCTTCATTCATATTGCATCCTTTGCTGCTATATACTCTAATTCGCAAGTTGAATCAGCCACTGTCTCCTGCTTGGAACTTTTCCAAGTAATTGCTCCTCCGTTTAAGGTAAAGATCCAACCTAACTAAGAGCGGAAATTATCCCTATCAGTCTGAAAGCTAGCATCACTACACCCTACTACTCTCAAGTCATCACTCCCACCGAGAGTAAGGACCCAGTCCTTAGTCCTCCGCAGGTACTTGAGAATATTCTTTACCGCAGTCTAGTGAGCCTTGCCAGGGTTCCCCTGATATCTGTTGACCATGATCAAATCAAAGGCCACATTAGGATGAGTACAAGTCATAGCATACATGATCGATCCTACAGCAGAAGCATACAATACTCGACTCATCTCGTCTATCTCAACCTCGGTACTCGGGCTCTGAGTCTTACTCAGTTTGGCGTTGCTCTGGATTGGTAAATCTCCTTTCTTGGAATCCTGCATGCTGAACCTATTCAACACCTTATCCAAGTAGGTACTCTGACTAAGTCCAATTAGTCTCTTACTCCTGTCTCTTAAAATCCTTATCCCTAGGATATATGTAGCTTCTCCAAGGTCCTTCATAGAAAAACACTTCCCAAGCCAGGACTTCACTTCCTGCATAGTTAGGATGTCATTTCCTATGAGTAGTATGTCATCCACATACAATACCAAAAAGATAACTATACTCCCACTAGCCTTGACATAGATACAAGATTCATCTTCGCTCCTCGAAAAGCAAAAATCTTTGACTTTCTCATTGAAACAAAGATTCCATCTGCAAGGTGCTTATTTCAATCCATAGATGGATTTCTCAAGCTTACACACTCTATTAGGGTACTCTGTACTGACAAAACCCTTTGCCTGACTCATGTAAACATCCTCAACCAAACTTCCATTAAGAAAAGCGGTTTTGACATCCATTTGCCATATTTCATAATCATGAAATGCAGTAATGGCTAACATAACCCTAATAGACTTAATCTTTGCTACTGGTGAAAAGGTCACATCATAATAAACTCCCAGAGTTTGAGAAAATCCCTTTGCAACCAGTCGCGCCTTATAAGTGTGTACATTAGCATCCATGTCGGTCTTCTTCTTGAAGATCCATTTGCACCCGACTGTTTTACGACCTGGTACATTGTCAACCAAGTTCCAAACTTGATTGTTATACATGGACTGTATCTTGCTGTCCATAGCCTCTTTCCATTTAGTAGACTTAGGGCCTGTCATGGCTTCCGTGTAGCTGTTAGGTTCATTCAGACTTACCAGTGTATTATCACTGATAAGTGTATAATCTTCCGCAGTAATATGGAAACCATAGTAATGCTCAGGTGCATTCCTAACTATCGTGGAACGCCTCAGCAGTAAAAAATCGTCAGTTGGATCAAAAGGAGTTTCCTCCTCAGGTTGATTGCTAGGGTTTGAGGTTCCTTCACCACTTGACTTATGAATTTCTTCAAGGTCAATTTGCCTCCTACTGTTTCCTTGGCTTATGAATTCTCTCTCGCGGAAGACTCCTTTCCTTTCCACAAAGACCACATTATCACTGGGTCTATAGAAGAGGTAACCAAAGGATTTATGTGGGTAGCCGATTAAAATACACCGCTCACTCCGAGGTTTGAGCTTATCGTGAGTATCATGCCTCACGAAAGCCTCGCAACCCCAAATCTTGATGTGGTCCAAGTTGGGAACATTCCCAGTCCACATCTTGTGAGGTGTTTTGGCAACCTTTTTGGTGGGGACTAGATTAAGAATATGGGCGGCTGTCTCTAAGGCATAGCCCCAAAATGAGATTGGTAGCGAAGCTCGACTCATCATGGAACGAACCATGTCCTACAAGGTTCGATTACACCTTTCAGCCACACCATTAAGCTGTGGTGTTTTGGGAGGTGTCAATTGTGATACAACCCCACATTCCTTAAGATAGTCAAGAAACTTTGTACTAATATACTCACCACCTTGATCGGATCGGAGCATCTTAATGTTCCTGCCCAGCTCATTCTCCACTTCCTGTATAAACTCCTTGAACTTTTCAAAGGTTTCTGACGTATGCTTGATTAAGTAGACATATCCATATCTGTTATAATCATCAGTAAAAGTCACATATAAGCGGTTAGCATCCCTTGTGGTAGTTCTGAAGGGTCCACACACATCTGTGTGTACAAGGTCCAACAAACCTTCACCCCTAGCAGAAGAACCAGTGAAGGGTGACTTTGTCATTTTTCCAAGTAAACAAGATTCACAACTATCATCTGACTTCAAGTTAAGCGACTCCAAGACTCCTTCCTTTTGGAGTTTGCCTATGTGTTTCTTTCTCACATGTCCAAGACGACAATTTCATAATGATGCTTTATCCAAGTTAGTGGAAGAATCGATACACAACACATTATTTCTTAGGTTATCAAAAAATGACTCAGTTTCATATACACCATCACAAGTTAATGCTTTAAAATAAAGAACATTATTAAAGAAAGCATTAATACCACCACATTCATTATCAAATGAGAAAGTAAATCCTTGTTTGTACAAACCATGAAAGGAAATAATATTTCTCGCCATTTCAGACGAGTAACAACATTTATTCAAATCTAATGTTAACCCACTACTTGGCAACAAAGAATAAACTCCAATCTTGGTGAAAGGTGAAGCTTTCTTATTCCCCATGATTAATTTTATCTTCCCATGCTCCACATTCTCACTTCTTCTTAGTCCCTGCAAATCAGAACATATGTGAATACCACAACCTGTATAAAGGACCCAAGAATTAGAATAGGGTGAGCTATTAGACAATGTAGTGTAAATACCTGCATGGTTGGGTTTTACTTTCCCATCCTTAACATCTTGCAAGTACTTGAAGGGTTTTGAGCATTCTAACATTCCTAAGGTGTACATGCAACCCTAAATAGACTAGATCTATGTTTTCTCTATTATACATGCAAATATCAATTTTCCAAGGTATTGTTCTAACTAGCATAATATGAAGTACATATAATATAAATTATAGTAGAATTACATACCTCTTTGTTGTAGCTTAATTCCATGGAGCTTAAGAGCCTAGTGCCTCAAATGTGACACCTCAAATGGTTCACACAACATCATCAACATCTTGGAATAACTTGAGAGAAAAGGTTCATATGCTCAAATCGGCAAGCCCTCATGTGTACATGCACTAGTGCCAATTTCTTGAGCCATATGGTCCTTATATATTGTGGCTATTAGGGTTACATCATGTAACCCATGTCTTTCCATATTCTTCATGTTCCATAGGTTAAAACCTCCATGGAGTATCCATGGGTTACTCCATGGTTTTAGCCCAACATGAAGAACTATGGATCATAAGCCCACATATATAAGAATGACTGATTTACACAATCAATCCCCATATATTTAATTAGTCTCCTTTTGATCACAAAATTAATTCCAAATTAATTTTTGATCAATACTAATTAAATAATATGATTTCATATTAATATATTAGAACTTATAATATATTAACAAATCATAAATATCCTTTTCTCACAAAAGTCTATCCAAATTGTTCCGATGCCATGCAACCCAAATGGACCATGCCATTCGGGTCAAGTACATATCAATTATAGTTATGGACTTAGACACTAATCCAAAAGTCTCCCACTTGGATAAGTCTAAAACTATTATTGCGTATGACTTCAAAACCCGACTAGAAATCGTAGCTCTTAAAAGATGATGTCGAACTCTAAACAAATCAATGACGCTTCCATTAGATAAGGGATCATATATTCCTCCATTCTAGATATCATATGGACCGAGACATGGATTATAATCATTCTCTTTGTCCATTTGTTGTTACTCGATTTCCGATTTATGATG